>NW_027069615.1:1091104-1223411 GCF_002906115.3 Quercus suber
AAAAAAACACCTAGAGGCTCTCATTTGCTAATCCATTTCAAACCAATGGAACCATGGATGAGCTACCAATAATATCAATTTTACCCAATTCATGGAAAAATAAAAATGTAGAAGAAGTTAAGCATGGAATGATTGAAACTTGAGAAAGGCAGAAGGAAATAATCACTAAGCTCCAAACACTCGAGAAAAGCCAACCTTTCATCATTGTAGTCTCATTTATTCACTGGACCACTTTCTCATGGTCTATTATATATCACATGTTTGGTTATATTTTTAGACTGGACTCTCCTCCACTTTGAGGCAGTTTTTACTTTCTATGCAAAAGTGCCCACCAAAGGCAAATTATTGTTTCAAATTCAAAGTCATGTGAAGATTATGTGTGATTGATTTGTATATGTGATTTTTTTAGATAATAATGGAGCAAGAATTATTAAGAGGAAGCATGATGGTATGGGATTATAATAATGGTGTATTCCCCAAATATGGAATGAAGATGTCGGTTTGGTAGTGGTGTAGGCACTACAAGAAATTTAGTTATTTTCAACGGTTGAAACTATTGAAAAAAGTACTAAAAAATTTCCATGATTGAGAGCTATGAAATTGGCTTTGAAATTTCTAAGTTTTGTGTGAGAGAGATTTGAGCTACTAGAGAGAAAATGAGAAACTGTGAGAGCTATCTATAAAACTTTGATTTGTTTTGTAGCTTTATATAAGTTCCGTGTTTCTAATTCTTAACATTGACAATCGTAGATAAAGGGTCTGTTTGGATACCGCTTATTTTACTGAAACTGAAAACTTATTACTGAAAATACTGTAAATAAATGTAAAAGTTAATTGAAATAGTACAGTGGAGCCCATAAATAGTGCCAAAAAGTGTAGTGGGACCCATAAGTAGTGGCAAAAATAAGTTGAATAGAGAAATAATTTACAATTTTATTCCAAATCCAAACACACACAAAAGATGTAGTTTATCTTCTACATTCATCAAGCCCATGGATAAAACTTTTATTTAATTTTTTTTTACACTTGTTTCAACCGTTGTGCCAACTATGGAAATAAGTAGGTTAATTTCCTTATTTTGATCAACAGTTGAGTACAACCGCAGAAACTTAGAGGTTTTATTAACATTTTTCAGTAACCATAGATAAAAAAATGTTGAAAAAACTCAAGTTTGTTGTAGTGAGGATGGTACAATTGAAAGGTATGATTTTTCTTTCTTTCTTTCTTTGTATGATATTTTGTTATCCTTAGTGGTGATAAATAGTCACCTCAATTTGTGGTTCTCTTTTGCCACACTATCGCCATGGAATAGAAGAGTTATATGATTAAGAACAATCTAGACAGTGAACCACAATGGAATAGAATTCTCAAAACCTTATTCATTTAATTTGAAATGAAATGATTGAATTTTGTTACAACATATATATATATATATAGGGATGGTTCCAAGTTATATTTGGAGTAACTTTAAGTAATGTTACACTACTCAATATTTTTTAATTGGATGTGAATTTTGATAAATCCACCATTAGATTACATTATCTTTGTATATTCTCCATGCTTGCAAAATTTTGAGGTGATCAAAGATTAATAATTATGTCATCAATTAATTGTTTAAATTCAAATTTTTTTAGTTTAAAATAATGTATAAAAGATGAGTTTACGGATCGAATGGAACACGTAATTCAACAATGAAATTTTCAAAATATGAATTATATAACAAGTTATTAGTTGGTGTAACATTACTTAGAATTACACCGGTGTAAGTTGAACCCAACTTATATAAATTATATATATTAGAAGTCTAAAACAATAATAGCCGATTTTTATTTAAAATCTTGATACAGCAAAATACAATCAATGCATTCAACAATTAAAGGCACTATTCATGTGTAGTCTTTCAAGTTTGCACTTAATAAGTTAATGTTTTAGGTTCTTAAAAGAAACACTACTATAAAATTATTATAACCTTGTGCATCAAAAAAATGGATCGTATTTTTACTACATCATCAATAATTTAAATATTTACTAGAACATTAACAACCCATTTTAAAATTCAATAAATGCATTTCAGAATACAATAATAGAATTTTAAGAACTTCATGGTGAAATTTCCCTAAAACCTTAGAGTTTTTTAATCCATATAAATCTACTTGTGCTAGCTTTCAGATTATGGATGCATGGTTTTTTTTTTTAGCTTTCACTAATTGCCAAGAATTTTGTAGTTTCGTGGCATGATCTAATAAATCTCATAAAGGGAATTTAGGTTCAAACCCTCTCTCACACTTATTGTAATCTTGCTTTCATTAGTTAACTCATGAAATTGTGTCAGTTTTTTCTAATGTAAGCAAGATTCAATGTAAGCAGGATTTGTTCTTTTGGTTGCATTCTATATTTCCAATTCCGATTTTTGCCCTTTTTTTTTTCTTTGAAAATAAAATTATCATGTTTGTTGGACTTGCGTTCCCAATGGAAAACCCCAAAGGTCGGTTTTCATATTCTGTATGCATCAAAAGGTTTTATAATTTTGCATTCATCAGGGCCCCGTTTATGTTAAGTTTTTTTTTAATAATTCAATAGATATAATAAGAGAGGAAGATTTGAATTTTGAGCTCTAAAAGTTTTTGTTGGAAACACCATGAAATATTAGTTGAGCTACAAAGCTCATAAACCTCTACAATGCTTGAATTTTTTTTTTTTTTTTTTTTTCTTTTGAAGGAGGGAGTGGCCTCATTAAATAGAATAAGATGCTACAACATTGGAAGTTCTAACATCAAACGTCCATTCCACGATTTGTAGGTATTTCTAAATGATAATAAAAGCTTCCCGTGGACCACTTATTTATCTGTTTCCGCGATTTTTTACGTAGGGCTTTATAGTTTATATACGTTGATTGATTACGTGTGGACTATTTTCTCTTCGGATCCTGATTCCTAAATTTTGAGAGCTTCTATTAACTAGTGCCTTAATACTTTATTTAATGAATTTTTAATGCTTTTTTCAATAAAAATCACACACACACACACACACATATATATATATATATATGAGATTAGGGTCTTTATTAACATGTACTTTAAGCAAACAAGTTAAGGCATACTTAACAATACTAATGCTTGTCAAGAGCACTATAACTCAATGGGGTAGCCTAATCTTTTTTATAATTAAGAGAGACAGATTTTGTCATGCCAAATGATAAATCACTTCTTTTTTCTTTATTTTTGGGGACTAGCACCAATAACTCATCTCAATAACATATTCATTAACTTCTTAAATTTTTTTATCAATAATTTTACTGACACATCTCCAACGACATTAGAGGCAGGGGTGGATTCATTTGTTGGTGATTTTAGCAATTTGATTGAATAAAATTACACTTAGGGTGAGTTTGGTTCAACTTTTTGAAACTAGACTTTTTTAAAAAGTGGAGTTTTAAAAAAAATGCGATATGAAACTGGATTTTTTGAAAAAACTGAGTATTTGGTAAAAGTTGTTAAAAATTGCTTTTTAAAAAAGATGAATGTTTGGCTAGCAGTTATAAAAGTGGTAGTTTGAGTGATAAATTACCAAAAATGACAAAATGTATATATATATATAAAGGAGTTTATTTCATACTTAGTATCAACTTCTTAATAATAATAATAATAATTACTTCATGTTAATAATAAATGACTCTCTTAATAAAAGATTTTGTAAAAAATTATTTGGCTTTAACATTTCTTTTTTCAAAAAGTGTAATGTCTACAACATTTTCACAGTAAATTTTCATAATACTGTGAACTGGAGTTACTCAAATGTATTCTATTCTTTTAATATATTTATTGGTACACCCCCACACCCAACCCAACTCATTTCCCTTTTCTTTTTCTTTTTCTTTTTTCTTTTTTTTTTCCTTTCGTTTTTCCTCAGCCACAAGAGCCAACCCTTCACCTTTTGTCTTCTTTCTTTTTCTCTTTCTCTACTTTCCTTCACACATTCAGCCACACAGCCCACAACCACAAGAGCCAACCCTTCACCTTTTGTTTTCTTTCTTTTTCTCTTTCTCTACTTTCCTCCACACATTCAACCACACAGCCCACACCCACACACTTCTTCACCTTGATCTTCTTTATTCTTTTCTTTTTCTCTAAATCCAACCACACATAGCCCACACCCACGCACTTCTTCACCTTGATCTTCACAGGTAATTTCTCTTAATTTCACCAAAAATATTCTACACCTCTTTCTCTCTTCATAACCCCAAAACCAAATGGGAATTGAAGTCAGATTAATGCATCAGAGCTCCTCCTCGTTACTCAACCTCAGCCCTGTCGGAAGATTCAGATCGGGTTGTTGAGAGTGAGATTGGCAGTGGAGGTTCCGGCATATTGTATCTATTATTTTCAGTGTTTGTCTTTTCAGTTTTCGGTGTATTTTGTGGTTAGTGAGATAAGGGTAATTTGGGTTATTTCTTGCATTTCCAACGATAATATTGATCAAAAGCGCTTTTGCGTTTGCGAAAGCTCCTCAAACCGCCTGCACATTTTGGCTTAATTCTTTACATTTCAAAATGTAGTTTTTTTGAAAAAAACTTGTTAGCATTACCAAACGCCTGACTTTCATTTTTGCTCTCAAAAAGTGCGTTTTGGCATCTAAAAGCCGAAAGAAACGGGTACTTAGTCCCCTTAACAATATATCCCTCTTAAAGGCCAAAAAAGATTTCTTTGATGTAAAATCCAAAATAAAATTAGTAAACCCAAAAAAATTAGTCCAACAACAAAATCTCCAATAACAAAGTTAAAGAAAATTTAGCCTAATCAACCAATTTGATCTAAAACCACAAAAAAAAAAAAAAAAAAAAAAGACTTTTAAAAAGTTTTNTTTTCACAAATAATTGTATTATGATTATGTCTCTTTTTTTTATTGACCATTAACTCGAAGATTTTATCCCGTGTTAGATGTACCACATGCCCTGAAATTAATAAAGTACACACAAATCCCCTTTTGAACCCGTCGGTGTCCAAAGACTCCAAACCAATGTCTCTTTGACAAGCGTCAGGTGGAGTATGAAGATGCTTACTAGAGATAAAAAAGGACATCCACTGAGAAAAGGCTACCCTTTTAATATATGTATTGGTTTGAGAAATGTCCTTAGTGTTTGTAGCATACTATTTTATTTGCTTGACAAAGATGCAGAACCTTTTAGAAATGTCACAAAACCGTTAGTTTTGTGATGTATTTGTCCCTGCAATGTGGAAAAAAATGTTTACATCAAAGGTTTCACATTTTCTGCCATGAGTGATTGAGAAAGGCACGTGTATGGTCCCCCCACCCCCACATTGATTGATTTTATATTTTTGATGTGAGTGTAATGTGACCAGAGCATTCGCATCATCCATTGTAAAATAACATAAGGATCATATTGCCCAATCAACCCTAAAAAATATCACACATTAGCTTATGAATCTATTTTCAAAAATGCATTTTTGTTGTAGTATTTGTGCAAATATACACAAGCACTATCGTTGTGCATTTCAATTTTTTATTCCTTTTTTTTTTTTTTTGCTTTTTCTTGAAAATAAAAGAAGAGAATGGATGATAGTTGTAACATGTGAAAATAGAGAAATATTTTTTAAAGATAAGAAAATTTGATATTTTGATAAAATATAGTTTAGAATAAATAACCTGATGTTGATGTTTTGAAAAATGGCTAGGTAAAATAGAAAAAATAATTTTGTATACTAAAATAGACATAAATGTTTGCATGTAAATGAAATTAGGCTATGTCTTCTAGGGAAAGGGATGAGAAAAGAAAATACCAAGGGAGTCGAAAGAGAAAGGAAAGGGAAAAGAAAATATCTTTCTCTATGTATTTTTGGATGTAGGAAGGAAAAAATAAATAAAGGAAACAAATTATTTCCCTTCTTTGGTTTTCAAAGAGAATGGAATGAGAAATAACTGTTTTTTAGTTTATACCCTTGAATATGACCTTTAATGTAAATTAACAAACGTTGAGAAAATAAATTATTGAACGCAAAACTTAATAGATTTTCTGGTAAAATATAAGAAATTAAGGAATCAACATTTAAAAAATTAATGAGTATTCCATGTATATGTGGATCCATTTCAAACCAAAATTAATGAGTGTCCACCCAAGACAAATTATTATTACAAATTTTAAAGCATTTGAGGATTATGGGTGTTTCAATTTGTTTATATTTTTTCCGATATTTATTGAGAAAAAATCATATAAGAGGAAGCTTGTTGAGATGGGATTGATACTAAGGGCACGTTTGGTATACTATAATGATTATTACATGGAAATAGAAATAAGTATTACAAGTAATACATTAAGTTAGAATGTAATAAGTATCACTATTCATTAGTTTGGTGACCAATTAGGAATAGAATCCTAAATATGCATCCACAATTTAGTAGAGTATAAAAAGAATGTGTAATTAAATCATTTTTAAGTCAAATTTCCTAAAATACACTTATTTTGGGGTGTTCAAAATAGAGCTAATAATTAATAACAAGGAAAATTTATTTTCTTTCCTTTTGAAGATGTGACAACCAATGACTTTTTAGGAAATTTTTTTAAAATGTTATTATATAAGGTAAAGAAATAGATATTCAGTACTTTTGATAAGGAATAGTTATTCCTCATTTTGAAGAATAACTATTTATAAGGAATAATTACTCATTGTAATAAAAACATAATCAAACAACTGAATAGTTATGCCATATGAATATCTATTACATTATATTGTCTATTACAATTTACCAAACGTGATTTTGCTAATGATTTTTCCTTAAATGGGAGATCAAGATATTGGTTTTGAGCTATAGGCTAGGGTTTAGTAGGTTAAAAAACTAAAAAATATATTATAGATTCAAAAATGTAAAGTATGCAACAATCTATACCATTGTACTGCATTTTTTTTCTTATTGGATTATTGCTATATTGCTATTAATGTCGAGGAAATTTTAGGGCATATTTTAGTAAACTATTTTAGGAAAAAAAAAATTTATAGAAAAATGAAAAAGTTAATAACTTTTTTTTATAGTTTTTTTAATTTTCATAAAAAGTTTTCTAAAATGAAACCAAACGCTAATATTTATAATAACTATAGAAAATTGCCTAAGGGGAGAGAGATGAAAAAGTGACTAATGGAGACCCTATGTCACTCATCCCTCAACACAAAAGTTTGAGTAGTAAAATTCTCCCACCAATAACAAATAAAGATGTTGAAAAGACAAAAGTTGTATGTATTTCCCCACCAATGATTGAAAAATATTTAAAAATAATGTAGCATGTACCTAACAATTTGGAGAGGTGTGAAAGGACTGACATGAAGACCCTACGCCATACATGCTGGGGCACAAAAGTTTAAGTAGTGTAATATCAGGGACAGACCTAGGTGGGGGCTCAAGGGGACCCAGGCCCCCCTGGGTCTAAAATTTTTTTTAGTTATTATATATTTTATTTTTGTAGTTGGGCCCCTCTTCCAAAACCTTCGACCTTACTTCTCTTCAATAAGTCTAACTAGTCTCACTCAAATAGCAACTCTCCAACCCAAAAACTTAACAAAAATAATAAAAAATTCACAATGGTGATTGTATTTTAGCAAAAAAAAATTATTTTACCACCAAAGAACCAAAAAAATTATATGTTATTGGAGAAGTTAAAGCTAAATTTTTTGCAGGTTTAGTAAACTGGTATAAATACCAGTTGACTGTAGCAAGATGTTAAAAATAAAATAAAATATTTTATTAAAATATAGCTCTTCCTTCAATTGGAAAAACTCAAATAAGTTTTTTTTTTTAAATTCATTAAAAAAATATAAAAATGATATTAGAGAGATCCTAGTTCTTTGTTATCATTTTACATTCTCACTTTATTATCTTCCTTTATCACCCTCCTATTTTTTTTTTTTTATAAATGCTACAACCTTACTCAATATCTTTTTATTGAAGGTAAATTTTGATAAATTCATCATTGAATTACATTTTGATAAATTATGCATAAAATTTAAGCTCATAGAACATATGATAAATAATATTCAATTAGCATAAAATTTAAGATGCATTAAGAGCGTAAAAAACTTGAAATTCAATTGTTAGATTTTCAAATATGTAGTAATTTTAATGATATTGAGTAAGATTGCAACCTTAAACTACAACCAATTTTATAGCTAAATTTTGTCCATAAAATATTAGTTTACAAATAAAGTGCTCTTTTTTTCTTTTCTTTTTTGGTTAAGTTTTGTTTTCAAGAAAATAAGCAACTCCAAACATGCAAGAATACATCAAATGGTAAAACATGTGGAAACTGCTAGAGCGTTTGTAACTTGCTTTCATAAGGGAAGTGAATGAACACCTTATGGCAAGCCAAACCCAATTGCTACCATTAATTTCAGATATAATATGAACAGGAAAAAAAAATCAGTTTCACTAATTAATTATTAGAAATAAGCTTTTGTTTATGAGTGTCCTTAGAATACAAATTAAAGTGTATTTACTACTCCTTTAAATTTTTTTTTATCAATTCAAAAAAAAAATTCAAATTGCACCTTCACAAATATCTATTAAAAAAACACACACATACAATCATAGTCAATTTTATGGATGAAAACAAAGAATTATATTGATAATTTTTCTTCTTTTTTAAAGAAACACAACTCATAATTGAATATTTATTAGTAAACCATTTGTTAGTAATGGGAAATGTTAACTAATGCCTTAAAGGCATTTATTAGTAAACTATTTTAGGAAAAAATTTTATGAGAAAAGAGAAAAGTCAATTAATGTATTGACATTTTTTCAATTTCCTATAAAATAGTATAAAAACTTTTTTAAAATGATTTATTACAATTGTTCTAAAGGCACTTGTTAACATGATCATTTTTTAATGAGTTCACTTAGGACATTAATAATATTGTTAGAAATTAATGCATTTAGAGCATTCACATCAGCTCTTCTAAAATATTCCGTCTATTTTACACAAAAAACCTACTTTTTTTCTATTTTACACCATCACTTTTACAAAACACCCACATCAGTTTGTCTATTTTACACCTTCTTTTATTTAAATAATATTTTTTCACATTTTTTATTATTCACAACTACCCATGGCCCACCAACTTTAACACACACGTATACGGTATATCTGATCTCTGTCTCTTTCTTTTTCTTTTTCACTTTCTTCTTTTTACATTTCCTTCTCCTTCTTTCTTCTTCTCCATTTTTCTTCTTCAATGTCTTCGTCTTTCTTCTTCTCCATTTTTTCTTCTTCTTTCTTTTTCTTTTCCTTCTCCTTCTTTCTTCTTCTACATTTTCTTCTTGTTCTTTTGCAATTTCGGTCTGATTTGTTGCTCTTTCTCTATACCATCTCTATACCCATTTTTCTGAACAACTCTCCCTAGCTCTGATCAGGCAAGTACCGATCATTCTAGTCAAGCATCGATCGTTCCACAAACACCGATCAAGCACCGATCTGTCTCTTTGTTGGTTTGTTCATGTGAGTTTGTTTGTGTGTGGGTGTGGATTTGGTGGTTGGGTTTGTTGTACTTTTGGTGGTGGCCCTGGCACCTTCTTCCCCGCACTAGTTGGTTGTAGTTTGACAAAGGAGAGAGAAAAAAAGAATAAAAAATCGGATACACGTGAACAGTAACCGTGTAAATATACATGGTTTACTGTTCATTTACACCAACTGTGTATATTTTACACATTTTTACACCCATTGATGTGGGTGTATTTTTGCTCAAAATGTGTAAAATTGGTCAAAATGTGTATTTTACACAATTATAAAAGAGCTGATGTGAATGCTCTAATACTGTTAACATTACATCTAAATAAAGTCATGCATGAAGGTGAGAGATGGCAATAATATAAAAAGGTGACATGACATGAGACCTAAAATTAAGTGTCTGAACTCTGAAATTGAAAGGACGAGCCCAGATTTTACAATTTCCATGTGTCACCATTTGCGATTAATTTGCCACATAAGAGGTATCATGTAACTAACTAAATGAGAGAGAGTCTAATTCCACAAATATAGTAGTGCTTGTTTGATTCCACAAATTTGTTGTAATTTGAAATTAGCAGAAGCACATTTGATAAGAAAATAAAATAATTACTTAAATCAGTAATATTTAACATGATTGGACCAACTCAACTCAAAGCCTACATCANTTTTTGTAATGGCTGGGCTTGAGGTGGGTTACAGAGATTGATGGAAACATACCACATGTGGGTTAAGTGATACTTTTCAAACCATGGGTAGGCAAAGTGATTTTCGCCCAAACCACAGGTGAGTTATGTGTAATTATCCTAAAATAAAATGTCATACCATCATAACATGAAAAAAATAAAAATAAAAACCTTAAAGGTTCATCAAAACAAAAAATTTATCCCATAAAAAAAAAACCAAAAATTTATGTTTTTGGTAGGATCGGTAGGATCTCATACGATTCTATACGATCCTACACTATTCTACGTACAATCCTACCATTTTTACGATCCTAGTGTGATCTTAAATGTTTTGGTGAGGTGGGATCGTAAAATCGTGCGATCCTACGATCCAGATCGCGATTTTGACAACCATACTTACTATATTAAACAAGTAAGATGCTGAAACATACTTTTTAAAAAGATGTTAAATCATACTCACTCATATACTTATCGTATCAAACACCTACCGTATTTTACTAACTATATATAGTATAGTCTGTAAATACTCAATTTTGTAACCATTAAAAAAAAATCCTTATAATGAGTCTAAATAAAATTGAAGGGTAAACTGGCCATTTCACATTTTATGAAAATTATTAGGTATAAACTATAGAGTATAAACTGGCCATTTATCTCTTATAAAGGTAGTTGATTATCTTAAAAATGGTAAGGAATAACTTTAGTTTTTTTATATTTTATTTTTAAATTCCAAACTAAAAGCATTCATCTCTTAATTAAAAAAAAAAAGAAAAGAAAAAAAAGAAAAGAAAGAAAGCTATGCTCACAAACTATTTCACAGATACTGAGACAACTAAAAACACGTTAAAATCTTAGCAAAACATACAATTAAATTAAAAAAAAAATACATGTTTAAAAAAACAAATCTGAAAAACCCTACCGGCTTAGCATAAAGTAAACCATTCGCTTCTTCTCGCTCTCTCCCGCTCGAACTCTACATCTTCGGTGAACTCTGCATCATCGATGAAGTATATCCCAAATCCATTATTGCGCCGACTGCACTGCCCAGTAAGTTCTTTCATTTTTTTTTATAACATATGTTTGGATGCTGAGAAAACGAAGGAAAATAAACTCTGTTTTGTGGGATTTATAGGTTGTTTTCATTTGGGCCTTGTATTGTTGTAAAGTTGTGTTATTTTTTTATTTGATTTTTTTCATTTCCATTATTCTGATTTGTATTAAGAACCAAGAAATTGTTGCTGGTATTTTGTTTTGGGTCATAATTATGGATTGGGTTGACTTTTTTTTTTTTGTTTAGGTTTCTCCTCTTGGTTTTTCTAGTGTGGGTTTCACTTTGAATGGAATATAAAACCATAAGGAATTAGTTTGTCCAATGAAACATGTTTTATGTTTGTTTGTTTTTTTTTTTTTTGGATAAATCCAATGAAATATGTTGAATATGAATTACAGTTTTTTCTTATCAAAAACACATGGTGTTTTCAGGCTCTTATTTAATCAGTACACTCAGGGGCAGCCTTAGACATTTTGGGGCTTACGACGAGATCTAAAAATGTATGTGTATGTGTATGTGTGTTTATGTATGTGTATGTGTATGAGTGTGTATATGTGTATGTTTATGTATGTGTATGTGTATGAGTGTGTATGTATATGTTTATGTTTATGTGTATGTGCATATGTGTTTATATTTATGTTCATTTATGTTTATGTATGTGTGTATATATATGTGTATGAATGTGTATGTGTATGTGTATGTTTATGTTTATGTGTGTGTATGTGTTTGTTTATGTTTATGTGCATGTCTGTTTATGTTTATGTTCATTTATGTTTATGCATATTTATGTATGTGCGTATGTTTATGTATGTTTATATTTATAAACATAAACACACATACACATAAACATACATGAATACAAACACAAACAAATATATACATAAACCCACACAATTTATTTTTCCCAATTATTAAATTCTAATAATCTCCCGTTGATGATTAAAAATTTCTTAACTATTCCATATCTTCAGCTAACAATTCCATATCTTTATGCGAATTTAATTAACTGGAGACTCATTACGTACTTTGAATTTTCTGAAAAATCACATTAATCGCGGTAAAGCATCTCTACTTTCGCTCAATTAATGGTGTTTAATTCTAGAACTAAAATAACAAATCACCTCTCGGTTTCATTGTAATTCAATTGATCAAACTATAATTTGTAAAAAATAGTAAACATTAAGAATAAGAATTAAACACTCAATCATAGAAATATTAAAAATAAAATAACTTAGAAAATAAATTGTGTGTTCATTGCTAGACTACATCAATGCTTTAGAAAATAAAATTTAGTTCATAATAAAATTGAAAAGAAAACAAATAAAACCTATGTCTTTCATCTGCATTAGTTGATCAACATGAAACTCTCGCCTTTGTTCTCAGATCTTCCTCCTTAGAAAGACTCTCAAAAAATATTCTTCAATGCGGCGCCTCTTTTTCCTCTTAGGTTTTTTCTCCTCTTCTTTTTACCCTAAAGAGCCTTTAAATAGGTCAAGTAATCCTATTACAAGTTGAATTCCCGTTTGGAGAAAATTCCAGATTTTTAGGCTTCATTTAACCGACGATTTTGGCCCATTTAAATTCAGAATTTGGACTTTTGGTAAACTATAAAGTTGTAGCCTTTTAAGTTAACTTTCCAGCCCAACTTGAATCATCTCGATTGGATATCTGAGCCGAAATTTATGCCAAAAATACTAACTGATGTGCAGGCTGGAATCCTAATCCGAATTGGACTTGAATTTGGTGCAAATTTCCTTTGATTTCTTGCTCCAATTTGGACTTGAATTTAATTGGCCTAGCCCTACTTTGCATGTAAAGCCCTTGTTACCTGCAACACAAATATATTATATAATCAGTAACAAAATAACATAAAAGTAAAGCTAAATATGTAGATATGTAAGTACTTTATTGTATATATTTCAAGCACATCAATGTGTATGTGTATGTTTATGTATGTGTGTGTATGTGTGCTTATGTATGTGTATGTGTTTATGCGTGTTTATATTTATGTATGTTTATGTGTATGTGTATGTGTTTATGCGTGCTTATGTATGTGTATGTGTATGTGTATGTTTATGTGTATTTGTATGTGTATGTGTATGTGTAGGTCTCTTTGTCTTTTTCAGATTTAGGTACAATACCCTGATGCAATTGTAATTAATGACTGAGATTAAAAGTTGAAAAAAAAACTTTCAATCTCAACCATTAAATAAAATATATTAAAGGAGAGATAAAAAGTTAAAAAAAAAAAGTAAAAAATGTAAAAAAAATACCTACGACAGTGCACCTGATCTCAGTCTGTCTTTCTTCTCTCACCATTTTTCTTTTCTTCTTTTTTATGCGATGCTTTGTTCTTCTTCCTTTTATTTCTCTTTATACGTCGCATACGTTGACAGGAGAGGAGCGAGTGAAAGCCACATCAAGAAAGGAAATCGAAGATTGTGCTGCCGAGCCAAAGACTATGAAAATCTCTTCCTCTCAACTCAGACGATCCTCTTAGGTGAAATTGTGGCTCACGAGGCTTCACCGGATTATGGTGTGTGATTTTTGGTTACTTATTTATTTATTTGATATTATGAAGCAAATAGTTTTTATATTTTGCTTACCTTTTCTATTTTCTGAAAACACTTTTCTGAGAAATACCATTTTTTTGCTTTGCTTTCAGTCTATCATTCTTGGTTGTGGTATGTGTTTGATTAATTTGGATCTAAAATTAGTTTAACAAGATGATTTTTCTTCTAAAATATAATAACAAAACCAATATATGTTTTTTTAACGGTGGGTTCACTTTCAGTGTTTTCAATTTGTGATTTTGGTTGTTTTGTGGGTTTTGTGCTTTGATTTCGGTGGGTGTGATTTGATTTGTGATTTTGTGGACTTTTGGGTTTTTGTTGCGATTTGATTTTGGCTAGGTTTTGGCCATGGTGGTGGTCGTGATTTGATTTTGGCTGGGTTTCGACAGTAGTGCGTGGTTGGAGGTGATGAGCTTGAAAAGTTCCGGCCATGGAGGTTTAAATGGAGAGCTTGGTGGTCAGCCATGGAGCACGGTGTGACGTGGGTTGAGGCAGAGAGAGGATAAGAGGGAAACAAGAGCGGCCCTAGACATTTTGGGGCCTAAGATGAGAATTAAAAATGGGGCATTTTTTTTTACTTACATATTAATTAAATTACTGTTTATTTAATATTTTTATATTATATTTTTCATCATTATTTTCATTTTCTTCTAAATTATTTTGAAGTTCATTGTCAAGATTTGTTGTATTCCAAAATTGAACATCATTTTCTTCTAAATTATTTTGGTGAATTCCTTGCTCATTTGTGATATTTTCAACTAAATTTTGTGTGATATTTTGTTTATTACTAATAACAAATTTATCCATTGATCATTTTTGAGACTCAATTAATTTTTCTTCTTTTTTTCTTTTTTAAGTTTTTCATATCAAGATGCATATTTTTTAGTAGACATTTCTAATCATACAATATATTTATAAAGACTAAAATAAAAAATAACTTTCAAGTGTAGAGCAATGAGAAATAGAACCTGATTTATATAAAAAGTATTGTTGTAGTTTAACTGAACAATAACAAGTTTTTAGTAATCTCAACCTACATAAATTAAAAAAATAAATAAATAAATAAGCACAAGCATAACAAAAATTTAAGCACAGCCATAACACTGACACAAGACTTATTAATAAGACCCACGTACCAAAAAAAAAAAAAAAAAACACAAAGCAAATCCTATCTATAACCAAAAAAAAAAAAAAAAATGAAGGTTAAAAAAAAAAAAAAAAAAAAACTTGAAGGCCCAAACTTAACGCCCTGTCCAGGGAGGGTCCAGGGAGCCATAATGATAAACTGATAAGTGATAAACGAAGTTACAAAACCAGCCAGGGAGGGCCCAAATAAACAAAGTTATCTTAACTTCTTAACAAATAAAATGGAGTGCCCCAGGCTGTGCCCAAATATTTATAATTTTATACCTGATTCCTGAGGTGAGGTGAGCAGTTGAGGCTTGAGAGAGGCGGAGAGCAGAGAATCAGAGAGAGGCTGAGGCCTTGCTTGAGCCTTGAGCTGTTGTCTGTTGAGCAGATGAGAACAGACTGAACAGTGGAGACTGGAGACTAGAGAGAGGCGGAGAGCAGAGAGTAGAGAGAAAGGTAAAATTTTAAGGGTTTTGAGTGGATTTATTTGTTTTGATTTGTGGTTAATCTCTTAGACCGGATTTGTAGTTTATCTGGTTGATTTTTGGTCAATGATTTTGTTTAGAACCAATGTTTAATAGGATTTACCAAAATTTTTGTTTTTTTGGTTAAAAGGATGTGCCAGATTATTTTTGTAATTCATTTGAAACTACCCGGTTCTTTTCTAAAATTTTGGGTGGGGGCCTTAGGCAATTGCCTAACTCGCCTAAGGGAAGTGCCGGCCCTTAGTACGCTGTAAATTTGAGTGTTTTGTCACATGGAACTTCTTAAAAATCCACAAGAAGGGGTTCTTGGTTCTTCTTTGAGACAACTTGTCTGCAACACCTAACAGATTTGACTTTGATTTTATGCCTAACAAGGCTGTTTCTTCAATTGTTCCCCCTTCAACTGCCTGACACCGAGAAGTTTGTGAAAATCCCACTTGTTGGTATAATCCATATTCGTCTTTCAAATATTACTATTTTTCATGTTACCTATCCAAAAAATTACAATCTATCATGTTGACACTGCTTCTTCATTTGTTAATAGTTAATACTGGGCAGATAGGTATTCTTAGAGAATGAGTTGTCATCAAAAGATGTACGCTGTGTGCCTGTGTGGGGGTCATCAAAAGATGTAGCTTTGTCCTAATCAAAGTGGTAGACCATTTTGCCTATTTTGGCCTTCGTAATATTGACTGAGATTATTTACATGCAGTCAATTTATGGTTATTGGTTACATCACCTGTTCTTGGGGTGCAAATACAGGCATGAAAAGTAATATGCTTGTCAGAAAGAAACTCTGTCATGTATCTCAAGCAAGCATTTTGCACAGATTTTTCCTTCTGAGGTACCGAGCCATCTCTGTGATGGGAAACTGTTTTTTTTCTCCCACCTTTTGCATGGATTTTATTTTAGCACCTAGAATCTTGAGGATTCATTTCTCCAAGATGAGTTTATTATCTAATAATCAATGTGTTTAGGGGTTACTTACCGGCTTGAATTGGCAATTTATTCTTCAAGCTGTAGGGCCACTATGGGAAATGTTCAAACTGTTATTTCGCAAATGATATTTATTCAGCATGTAAAAAAAAGGGGTCTCTTCTAGCATATTGATTTATTAATTGTAATTTGAAAGTAGCAGTTAATTTTTTATGAGCATTAATCTTTGTCATGATACTAAATTTGAAATTGCAGTGTTACTGTAGCCGGAAAATATGTTTAATCTCCAATAATCTATTGGGTTGGGTGTTTTCTGATGGATACAATGGAAGCAAATATTAAAACTGAAACTGTGGACAATACACTTGAGGGGAACAAAGGTTCATCTGTTACGATAAAAGTTCTGTTTTTCGCAAGAGCTCGAGATCTTACTGGCTTGAATGAGATGCCATTGGAGGTGTCATCTGGTAGTTCTGCCAATGATTGTTTAAATAATCTTGTTGCCAGGTTTCCAAGCTTGGAAGAAATCCGTGGGTGTATTGTTCTTGCTCTAAATGAGGAATACACTACCGAGTCAGCAATCGTTAAAGACGAAGATGAGTTGGCTATTATACCTCCTATTAGTGGTGGCTAGTTATTTTTCGTTTGTGACTATCTCTTGATATGTGTGTATTCAACATTCTGCTCTGATTGTGAGGCTCTCATCAGTGGCGATACAAAAGCATATTTGTCCTAGAAACCTGAGGTTTCATGGGAAAAAATATTGGTTTAACTTTGTCTACAGCATAATTAGAAATTCCTGCTTACGGCTTATAGCTTTTGTGCTTCCTTGTATTCCGAATAATAATAAATAATAGAAAAGTATGTGTCTTTTTATTATTTTTTTTTTTTCACTCGCCTTTTTATAATAATAAAAAAAATAGTACACCAGTTGGGAGTGAGTTGATTTAAAGCTATTCCAGGACAAGAGGACAGATGAGAGATCGTAGATCAAGTTGCGATGGCCTACAAGTGATACAATTTATGCCCCCAACAAGAGCTCAAAGGTAAAAATAGTTAGGACGAGCGTTTTCTGATTTACAAATGAACAACTAGAACAGGAAGCAGAACCAGAGGGAATGAAACGTGAGAAGCAACATATGTGAACGTTCAAAAAGATGGCTAAGCATACTGGCAAACGGGACCTAAGTTCTCCAAGATGTGATTGGGCTTACACATGGATTGTTTTCTAAGTAGATAATGGTGAGCCTCTCTTTTGAACCAGCAACAGTTTCAGCAAGGTATTCAAATGATTCTATTTGGTTGTCATTAAGCCATAGGAATAATTATACACACTGTGTCAGGTTTTGAATGTCATTCACTTGTGTTAGCTTATTTGATGATACATCCAAAACCCGGAGTTTGACTAAAGATGATAGGCCTTCCATCTTGGCAAATACCATTATGGCTCAAGTATAGTTCTTCAAGAGCAACACAATCCTTATAGAAACAATCGAGGAAACAACATGTTCAGTGCAATCTTTTATGTAATTATAATGCCTTGAGAGTCAAAAGAAACATATGATGCCTTCAGGGTCAAAAGAAAAAGAAAAAGGGGTAAAATAGATATTTGATGTCTAACTTTTACATTGTAGTTCAATTTAATGTTTGACCATTTAAATGCATTAATTTGGTCTTTTTTTTCTTTTTTCTTTTTAATACAAGATAGAATTCTAATTTAGTCTAATTTAAGTGTATATGTATGTGAAATTCCTTCTTGAACCTCCGTACTTGTCCCCCACACTTCACAAGCACTTATACTTGTAAAGTGTGGGAGACAAATACCGAGGTTCAAGAAGGAGTTTCACACCAAGGGTGTGCAATGATCGTTAATTTGATCTTTAATCTTTTGGTATTGTGTAATTTGTGTCAAAGTAATTCCTACCATTAATTGATGTGATTAATGGCCAAAATAAAATTTAATTTTCTTGCCACATAAATTGCTTTGCCACTTGGACTTGACTAAACTAAAAAAAAAATGAAGTGCATGAGTAAACATTACCTTGAGATCTATTTTTATTTTTTTACACTTTCTTTGGAAACAAACACACAAAAATTTCAAAACCAAAGATTTAAGCCTCGTCACCCAAAGAAGATCCAATCAAAGACCACCAACTCACCCTCTCTGCAACGAACTCCTCCTTCCTCGTCATCCTCCTTCTCCGCTTGCCAATGGCTCTTCCCTCCTCAAATAAAACCACCAAATTAAAAAAATAAATTAAAGGGAAAGAGTGAATATGGAAAAGAAACAATTTCAAACATTAGTCCAGGATAAAGAAATTCAAAAAAAAAAAAAATGAATGACAGAAAAAATTATTCAACAATGATATTTACGAGCATGCTTGTGTTTGTTTTCAAAAAAAATTTACTGGAAAGATGAGAAAGTGCCCAAAAAAAAAAGAATAATGTGTTTACATGTGGACTTTTTTTTAGGCCATGTGGCAGTCCAAGTAGCAATCTATGTATCAAGAAAATTATATTTTATTTTGACCATTGACCATTTTATTATTTTCCATTAATCACTTAATGGTAGAGACTATTTTGATATAATACCAAAAAGTTAAGAGCTAAATTAACACATTTAAAAGGTCAAGAACTAAACTGAAATACAACGTAAAAGTTAGAAACCAAATATGTAATTCAAAATACTGGCTCACAATTGTTGGATGGCATACCTCAATTCCTCTCATAGAAGTTATACGATTGCTTTGCAAGCTAATCTTCTTCCTATTACACCATGTGTTATATTGAACATATCCATTCAGCTCCTAACCATTAACCAACATATTCATTCATACGCAAGTTGCAATGTTTAAAACAACATCCTGGCGACGCCGCCTCAAACACCCATCTATGACTTTCAGTCTAATACTCCTATTATAATATAAATATTTAAAAATATTTACGAATACACATTAAATTATAATCCAACACATTTTTATCGTAAAATTTAAAAAGGAATTTACTTTAACCCAACAATAGCACCCATTCCATCGCAACAAAACATCATAATTCCCTTTTCGAATGGACCGAAAGGGACCAAAATGACCGAATGAACTGAAAGGACCAAAGTAGACTGAAATAAACATAGTGGACCCAAATGGACTGAAGTAGAGAAATAGACCGAAAAGGACCAAATGAACCAAAGTGGACCGAAATGATTTGATGTGGACCGAATCGACTAAAGTGGACCGAATCGGACAAAATGCACCGAATTGAACAGAAATGACTGAAGTGGAAAGAATTGGCCCAAAATGGACCGAATGGACCAATGTGTACGGTTAATGTTCCTCTATATTATTTTGACTCTTTTTATCCCCCATCTTTTTTATTATAAATATATTATTCTCTCCCATTCAATCCATATTTTCCCACATAAGAAGGTGATTTCTCTCTCTCTCTCTCTCTCTCTCTCTCTCTCTCTCCCCTTTATGTTGACGATTTTTTTTTTTAAGAGGGAACGAAACAAAGTCGAAAAAAATCACTTCAAGCTCACAAATTTTTATTCTTTTGATTAATATGGGAGGAAAATTGAGGAGAGAAGAAAAGAAAAGAGAGTCCAAATATTGAATTACACATTTATCCTTTAAAGTTGTAATCCAATTAAGTCAAGTGAGTCAAAATTACTTGATTTGCTTTTGGGTGGAAGACATCCCATTATGCATGCTAGTCGTGGATCAATGTGTAGAGGATGAAACCTAGTCAACGTATTTTTTTTTTTATTTTTTTTTTTTGTTTTTTTGTTTTTGTTTTTTTATAAAACCTAGTCAACGTATTTTCTTTTCTAATTTGTGTTTGGATATTTTTATGAGAAATAATTTGTGTAATTAAAAAAAGCAGAATGGTATTCTTATAAATGTAGTTAATATATTTTGGGAAATATAATAAAAAATTATAATGTTTTAATAGTTTTATATAATAGGGGCATGAGAGTAAATTTATTTGAATTACATTTTTCACCCTCTCATTTTTCTTCTCAAACACAACAATTTTCTATCTCTCCACTTTTCAATCCTACCAACCAAACACATACGAGAGAAAACTATATCTCTTCTATTCTCCAATTTTTCTATCCCTTCCCCATTTTCTATCTTTACATTTTTCATTCCTAAAACCAAACAGACCCTAAAACTTCCACAAAACCAAACACATATCCAGTTTTCATTAGCATTTCATGAACAAGAAAAAGTGCAAACATGTTTCACATTGAAGTGCACCAAAGTAGGTAAAGAATGTTAATTTTTAAGTAATGCTGCATGCACAACAATTTTTTTTAATAAATTTTACATATATTGAATTGAGAAGTTATTATCACTCCAAACAACTGTGAAATCTGTTGTGAATTTTGTTATGACTAAAACTTAATATAATTTGTTAATTACAACTTATTTCAAGTCAAGTCATTTGTAATGACTCGTAAGCAAGCCAGTGAAAGTTGCAAAAACCAATAGGCCTTCTGTATTATGCAACCTCCTCAAAAGAGTCATTCCACTAGTAATCAAACAACTAATTGTGAATGGTTATATACTTTAATTATGGGTTATAACTAGTTTGAAGAAAGAAAGAAAAATTCCTTAAGGCTTCGTTTGGTTAGGGTGAAAATGGGAAGGATGGAAAAGAGTGAAAGAAAAATGGGGGAGAAAATGTTGTTTTCTTTTGTTTGGTTCAAGAGAGAAAACAAGAGGGAAAGAAAACAAAGTGAAAAAACATCACTCTGGCCCCCTAATTATTATCATCCCGATTTGGGAGGAAAACTGAGGAGAGGAGAGAAGAAAAGAGACTCTAAATATTGAATTACACATTTACCTGTTAAAGTTGCTATCCAAGTCAAGTGAGTCAAAATTACTTGATTAGCTTTTGGGTAGAGTACATCCTATTATACGGCTAGTCTTGGATCAATGGACAGAGGATGAAGCCTAGTCAACGTTTTTTTTTTTTTTTTTACATGAAACCCAGTCAATGTATTTTCTTTTTTAATTTGTGTTTGGGTTTTTTTATGAGAAATAATTTGTGTAATTAAAAAAAAAAGTAGAGTGATATTCTTATAAATGTATTTAATATATGTGTAGGAAATAAAACTTAAAAAAGTTATAATGTTTTAATAGTGTTATATAATAAGGATATGGGAGTAAATTTATCTAAATAAATTTTCATAATTTCATCTTCTCATTTTTCTTCTCAAAAAAAAAGAAAAAAAAAAAAAAAAAGAGTTTTTCATCTCTCCACTTTTCCATCCTCCAAACCAAACACTTATGAGAAAAAACTAAATCTTTTATATCATCCTATTTTCCTATCATTTCCTCATTTTTCATCGTCTCACTTTTCCACCCATCCAACCAAATAGACCTAAAACTTCCACAAACCAAACACATATCCATTTTTCATTAGCATTTCATGAACAAGAAAAAGTGCAAAACATGTTTCACATTGAAGTGCACCAAAGTAGGTAAAGAAAGTTAATTTGTTGAGTAATACTATAAACAAAACAATTTTTATAATAAATTTCACATATGCTGAATTGACAAGCAATTATTAATTCTCATAAGAGTTTACCACCAATACTATTTTATTATTATTCATCATTAACAACCTATCACTCTAGACAATTATGAAATTAATTATATTTTTTGTCGTACGGTGCCCGTTAACAACTTTTTTTTTTTTTTACTTTCTTTTGGTAGTTTTTTTGTCTTTTTTGCAGTTTTATGTCATTTTTGTCAGCTTTATGAAGCTGGCTCCACAACTTCATAAAGCAAAAAAATATTGAAATAAACTATGATGCTACTTTTATGTTTTTTTTTCCTTTTATTTATCTATTTTTTTATTAAGTGAGATTCACAGTAAAAAAAAACCTTAACAAGCACCACACGATCCTCGTTAATATTTCCCTTTGTTAATTATGACTAATTTTAAGTCAAATTTCCAGTCTAAGTCGACTCGCAAGCATGCCAATGAAAGTTGCAAAAACCAATGGGCCTTCCGTATTATGCAGCCTCCACGAAAGGGCCATTCCACCCGTAATCAGACAACCACTGGTGAGTGGTATGTTATTTTCTTTAATCATGGGCTATAACTATTCGTCAAACAACCACGTTACCCTCCTGCTTTATCTGTCATGAATCATGTTTTCCAAACTTTTTTTCTTATCAAGATAATCGAGTATAGATTTGAAATGACTCGATGAAAAGTACTTCAATAATGTAATGATAAGTGATAACAATAATGATAATGATAATGTAAATAAATTAAGATGACGAGAATTGATAGTAAGCTCACTTGCATTGATTCGGGAACATGATGCAATATAATTTACGAGTAATCTCAATTAAGTTCTTTTTTAGTACAAGAGTTAAAACTAAGTTGCACATTTCTAAGAGTAAATGAAAGATAGACTACCACCCCAACAAACAAACAAAAATTATGGAAAATGAGATACTTTTTCCTAGCCATGTACTTACTCCACAAGACAAGGAACTAGTTTTCAACTTTTTGATAACTTCTTCTCTTTATTATTATTATTTTTTTTTAAAATCACTTAATTAACTACTAGATTTCACCCAAAAAAAAAAATCACAATTGCTAAGGTGGCAAAATGAGAGCTAATGAAATTTATTTTGTTTGTATCATTACTCTTCCAAAATATATAATTTTATTATTTTTGGAGCTTTTGATTGATATTTTTTAAGTGGTCTATATTCTTTTAACGATTATTATTACGTATTATATTTTCTTAATTTCTTTTGGTTCAACAAAAATTTTCGTTTCAAGTTTATTATTCAAATTCCTTAATTGATAGGCATATTCGAATACATATTCATGTAGATTGTATTTTCATATAAACTCAAAATTTCACTTCCAAACTAACTAAAATTAACTCAAAAATCTATAATAATAATAAAAGATTAACTCAAACAAAAATTAAACCAAAGTTATAAGAAAGAGAGAGAGAATAATTATAATAAGGAACTCAAAAAACACACCACCAAAATATATTAACCCAAAGTAAAGATATTAAAAAAAAAAATCGTCAACATAAAGGNACATAAAACAAGTTATATTTCAAAGCTATGTGCACACGAACTTTCTTGGAGACTTTGATGTGCACATGAACTATCCCATGTGTTTGTCCCTAACATGTGGACAAAAGTGTTACCATTATTTTTTCACTTTTTTTCTGAGAAGTGCTGTGAAAAGTCCCTACCGAAAGCACTAATTAATCGCCTTTGATTTTTTTGAGTTTGCAAGATATGGGCTCATGGGCTGCCTTCCACTATAGACCAAACTAGGTAGACCACCATGGGCTCCAACAAGAAGACGAAATTAAACTTCCAAATAAAGGTGTCCAGAATAGCACTTAACTACTTCTCTTCATACTCAACCTGCCATGTAAAAGAAAGCATTTGAAGTATTTATGAATTTGGATCTTAACATATTGTAGTCCACATATTCATGTTCTAAAAAACCGAGTAATGTGCTTTATAGTTAGGAAAATTCTCCTCTGTTCACATCAACGTGCAAGATAAAATTTCTTATCGTCGAATAAAAATTTTGAACTTCAAACTCTCCATACATCAAAAACATTTAAATTGTATTTTGTGATGTGTGTATATATTATAATATATATATATAGAGAGAGAGAGAGAGAGAGAGAGAGAGAGATCATATTTTAGTGCTCATTACAATATGTTTTGCTCATTTCAATTAATTAAATAAAATATCCTAATTTCAAAGAGACAATGAAATCTCCAAATATCTTCTATTTTTCCCTTCTATTTTTTGTGTGAAAAATTCTCTTAATATCATATTACTATAACTCACAAGTCTTCTAAGAGTTTCTAAAACGTAATTATGGTTTTCCTTTTATACCTTGTAGTGTTGGACAAAAACCCTAAATGTTTTCGCGGGCTTGGGCTTGATTTAAATTCTATAGAATTAACATATTTGCAATTTTCGATAAAAAAAAAAAAAAAAATGTGATTAATTTATGAAAATTGCCTTATCTGTAGTAGAATTTCTAAGTTTGAGGCAGACGTATCACGTATTATTATGTTACAAGGCACGTTCACTTAGTAGTGGATATAAATAGGAGCATCTCCACAATGATGAATGAATATTTTTAACCAAAAAAAAAAAAAAAACACTTAGAGATTCTCATATGTTGATCCATTTCAAACCAAGACACCAATGGAAGCCTCCACTACTAAAAACACCAGCCTAAGACCACGTTTTTGTGACTAGGTGAACTATTACAGCGTTTTTTAAAAGCAGCTATAGGCCTTTTTCTGTAGTGCTAAATGAGCTACCAATAATATCAATTTTACCCAATTTATGGAAAAATAGAAATGTAGAAGAAGTTAAGCATAGAATGACAGAAACTTGAGAAAGACAACACGAAATCATGACTAAGCTCCTACACTTCAGAAAAAGCCAACCTTTCATCATTGCAGTCTCATTTATTCACTAGACCACTTTCTCATTGTCTATTACATATCATATGCTTGGTTATATTTTTTAGATTGGACTCTCCTCCACTTCGAGGCAGTTTTTAGTTTCTATGCAAAAGTGCCCACCCAAGGCAAATTATTGTTTCAAATTCAAAGTCATGTGAAGATTATGTGTGATTGATTTGCGTATGTGATTTTTTTGGATAATAATGGAGCAAGAATTATTAAAAGGAAACATGATGGTATGGGATTAATAATGGTGTATTCCTCAAATATGGAATGAAGATGTCGGTTTGGTGGTGGTGTAGGATGTTACAATTGACAGGTTGATGATTTTTTCTTTCTTTATTTGGATGATGTTTTGTTATCCTTTAGTGGTGATAAATGTTCCCCTCAATTTGTGGTTCTCTTTTGCCATACTCCACTAGAGAGTAGGGATTTCATCACAGGGTTGAAGACGTATATGATTGAGAACAATTTAGACATCGAACCACAGTTAACGGAATAGAATTCTTCAAACATTATTCATTTATTTTGAAATAAAATTATTGAATTTTGTTACATCATCAATATTTTAACATATATACTAAAACAGTAATAGCCAATGTTTATTAAAATCTTGATTAGGCAAAAAATAATCAACGCATTCAATAATTAAAGGCACTATTCATGTGTAGCCTTTCAAGTTTGAACTTAATAAGTTAATATTTTAGGTTTTTAAAAGAAACGCCACTATAAAATCCTTATGCATCAATTTTGAAATGAATGGATTATATTTTACTATATCATCAATAATTTAAATATTTACTAAAATATTAACAGCCCATGTTTATTTAAATCTTGATGGGACAAAATCTAATAAATACATTTCAAAATATATAAATAGAATTTTAAGAACTTCATGGTGAAATTTCCCTAAAATCCTAGAGTTTTTTAATCCATAGAAATCTACTTGTGCTAGCTTTCAATTTATGGATGCATGGTTTATATTTTCTTTTAGCTTTCACTAGCTACCAAGAATTTTGTAATTTTGTGGCATGGCCTAATAAATCTCATAAAGAGAACCTAAATTCAAATCCTCTCTTACACTTGTTGTAATCTTGCTTTCATTAGTTTTTTCTTTTCTTTTCTTTTCCTTTTTTTTTTTTTTTTTTTTTTTTTTTTTGAGGAACATCTTGCTTTCATAATTAGCTAACCCATGAAATTGTGTCAGTTTTTTCTAATATAAGCAGGATTCAATGTAAGCAGGATTTGTTCTTCAGGTTGCATTCTATATTTCCAATTCTGATTTTTGCCTTTTTCTTTAAAAATAAAATTATCATGTTTATTTTATTTTTTTTTTTTTTAACATCAAGTTATCTTTTCTCAAATGATTTTATTGTTATATATTAAGAAATAATGATTTTGTATCTTTTTTTTTTGGTTAAAAATATATTAACCCAATAATATAGACACAAGCCCAATTATCTTATGTGTGCAAACTTATACCATTTGGCAAATATATTTCTAACATCTTTATTGACGATTTGTTAATACAAAAATGGCCTTTTTTTTTTCCTTTTTTTGCTAGGTAATTATGGGAGAAGAACCTCCAAGCTCATAGGTACACATGGTACTGGGTACCACCAGGCTACAAGGCCCGGTGGTACAAAAATGGCCGTTTATTTAGAGTTGTATAATGAATTTTCATTTATATTTTTATACTTTGGCCCTATTAATCGAGGTACCACATGCTCTCAAATTAATAAAGTACACACAAACACAATCCCCTCAGATTCCAAAGACGCAAATGTCCAAACCAGTGTCTCTTTGACAAGCGACAGGTGGAGTATGAGAGATAAAAAGGACATCTCTGAGCTCATAGATATACATGGTACTGGATACCGCCAGGCTAGAAGGCCCGGTGGTACAAAAATGGCCGTTTATTTAGAGTCGTATAATGACTTTTTATTTATATTTTTATACTTTGGCCCTGTTAATCGAGGCACCACATACTCTCAGATTAATAAAGTACACACAAACACAATCCCCTTGAACTCGTGGATTCCAAAGACGCAAATGTCCAAACCAATGTCTCTTTGACTAGCGCCAGGTGGAGTGCGAGAGATAAGAAGGACATCCACTGAGAAAAGGCTACTCTTTTAACATATGTATTGGTTTGCCAAATGTCCTAGTGTCTGTAGCAAACTGTTTTAGTTGCTTGACAAAGATGCAGAACCTTTATGAAGTGTCACGTACACATTTTTGTCAGTTTCTTGCACGTCTTTGTCCCTTGCAATGTGGTCAAAAATGTTTACATCAAAGGTTTTCAGATATTTTCGTCATGGGTGATGGAAAAAGGCACTTGTTTGGCTCACCGCGGGATTGATTTTGTCTTTTTGATGGGAGTGTGATGCAACATGGGCTGTTTAGATTTAGAGTTGTAAAATAACATAAGGATTACATTAGCTTATAAATCTATTGTGCAAAATGATTTATTGTTATAGTAATTGTGTAAATATACACCAGTATTATTGTTGTGCATTTCAAATTTTTATTCTTATTTTGCTTTTTTTGAGAATGGAGAAAGAGAATGGATGGTGGTTGTAGTGTGAAAATAGAAAAATAATTTTTAAAAATAAGAAAACTTGATATAATAATGAAATATGGTTTAAAATAAATGAACTAATGTTGATGTTTTGAAAACTGGTTAGCCAAAATAGAAAAATATATATATATATATATATTTATAATTTGATATACATAAATTTTTGTACAAACCAATGTAAATGATCTAAGGCTATATTTTCTAGGGAAAGTGATGAGACAAGAAAATACCAAGAAAAGGGAAAGAGAAAAGAAAGAGAAAGGAAAATATCTTACTTCATGTGTTTTGGTCGTAGGAAGGCAAAAAAATAGAAGGAAACAAATGATTTCCCATATTTGGTTTTCAAAGAGAATGGAAAAGGAAATAACTATTTTTATTTTATATCCTTGAATATGACCTTGTATTTGTAAGGTCAAGATTTGTAACCCAAGCCCAAAACAATGAATTTGTAGAGAGTGAGCGAAAGAGCTGGGCTGGTTGTGAACTTAACAACAGTTAACTATGATATCCAGGGATGGATCAACATAAAAACACACTAAAAAGCTAAACAAATGGATGTCCGAAGAGGTTTATTATGGATTGAAAAGTGAATACAGTTCTTAGAGTTACAGTAAAATCTTTCTCCTACTTTTTTTCTCTTTTTTTCGATCCCCCTTTCTTCAGAGACCTTTTCCATTTATATAGCCTTTTTCGAAACCATCTTCATCGTACACTTGTTCTTCATCCAAGCATTCACTTGAGTACATGTCACATCAAGTATCTTCTTTAGTTCTCCATGAGTGCGGGTAGCTGAGGTTACACTGTTCAGGAGTCTTCTCCACATAAATGTGATCAGAAAAGTTGTTGCAGTGCATTAAACACAATAGTAGCAGCTTTTTCCTTTAGATATTTCTCCGTTCTTATCATCTCCAGACATGCCCAGAGTTTATCCTTATCATTGGAATTGCTAGGAAGATCACTTGAACCTCCCAAGTATTTGTTTGATCAAGACTCTTTATATCCGAGGAGAATACGCTCTTTGGCCTGCTGATGATCTCTTCGAACTATACTCCTCGATCATTTCCAAGTGTATCTTTCCCATGTGGACTCCTTCTCAATCATTTTCTTCTCTTCGGATATACCTTAACCCAGAAATGGGGTCCCAGGCCCAGTACACAATGTTGGGCTTTTACCCCCACAATGTTAATTAACAAATGTAGAGAAAACAAATTATTGAACACAAAACTTAATAAATTTTCTGGTAAGCTACAAGAAATTAAGGATTCAATATTCAAAAAATTTATGAGTATTCCATGTATATGTGGTTCCATTTCAAACCAAGTCACCAATTATTAATGGATATCCCTAGATCAACTACTCTGCAATCTCTAGTATCCAATTCATGGAGAAAAAAAAAATGTAAATAAAGTTACTATTGCACACCCTTAGTACGATGATCACTCTACAAGTATAAGTGATTGTGATGCTGATGTTATGAGTGATTATTAGTAAATGAAAAAGTGATATTAATTATGAGCCTAAATGAAAACCAATAAGAAGTTAAATACATCAACAGTTTATAAAAATGTTGTAAAATAGTTTGTGGTTGTAACACTACTCTTATAATAAATGATTGTTAATTATCGATATTAATTCACTCAAAACAAAACAAACAAAAAAACAAAAAAACAAAAAAAGGTTCATCAATATTAATTTTTCAACATCATATGATAGTTGGGTGGTTGTTTTGTGATCAATATTAATTTATGAAATCTTCTCAAAAAAAAAATAGTAATATCTATGAAATTGGAATTAATTTGATGGAATTGGCGAGTTCATGAAAATTTTTTCTTTTTTCTTTCATATTTCTTTTTAAATACAAATAAAAGATGTATCATTTTATTTTCTTTTATATGACATTTATGGAGTTATTAATTTTTAAACAAAACACATATATTATTTATTAAATTTATACATAATAAGCTAGATCCTTCTCCCACTTTTTGTTTTTTAAAAATGTAAGAGTATTTTAGAAAAATTTGACGTAAAAATGATTTTATTCCACCTCTTTTTCATACTCTATCAAATTATGAATGCATATTCAAGATTCTATTCTTAAATAGTGACTAAACTAATAAATAATAATATTTATTATATTCTAACTTAATGTATTCTTTGTAATATTTATTTCTATTCTTATATAATAATTATTACATTGTACTAAATGTGTCCTAGGTATGAGAGAGTACCAATTTCACAAATATAGTTGTGCTTGTTTGATTTCCAGAAATCAGTCAAAAAATCATGCACATGGTAAGCATTACATCATGTAAACTAAAATCACGCTCACTGATAAAGATTGTATCTCGTGCCTCGATTTGTATGGTCACAATTGGGGTCTACCCAGTGACTGCATGAGAGAATTATTGTATACGTGGATGGCAATAATTTGACACAGTAAAATCTGACCGGATATGGGCCCCAATTTAGCTCAGTAAACACCCCCCCTCCCCTCCCCAAAAAACCCACCACGTCCATTCCCGTCATCGCAAACTCAAACAGCTGTTTCTTGTTGCTGTAATTGTAACAGAAATGGAGCTCAAGGTGATCGACCTGAAGGCCTATCTGGCGGTGATGGACAAACTGGACGGAGAGCCATCAAAGATAACGGAGGAATTGGGACCTGAACTGACTAGGTTGTGTAAGGAAGTGGCTAGGTCTTTGAGAGAAGCTGGGGCTGTGGTGGTAAGGGACCCAAGGTGTTCGGAAGAGGAGAATGAAAAGTTCATTGAGATGATGGAGAGGTACTATGAGAGCCCTGTGGAGTACAAGCGGCCCCAGGAGCGACCTGACTTTCATTATCAGGTTTGGTTCATTTGATTTTGTCAAATACAGGACACGATAAAGCTTATGTTTGTATTCTAATGCATTGGACCTAATACAACACTTAACATGCTTGGTGTTAGGTCTAATGTATAGAAATACTGGAACCAAATTTTGCATTTTAACTTATTATTCGGAAATCTCTCGCTAACACGCTAACACGGTTCTTTTAACCTTAAAAATCACTTAAAAATAAAAACAAAAACATTATCTACAAGCTTATTGAAGCTGATCTCCATTGTTGTAGCTTCAAACACCGTTAGATGCTGTTAAACTTTGAGACTTGAGTTCACATCACAGTTCCTTCTCATTCCTCTTCTCTATATCACTCTCTCTCCTTCTTTCTCAGTCTCAATCTAGACTCTGGTACACTATACTTATTCACATTAATTTTTACCACTTTCATTTTTTAACTTCTTTTTAACTTTTCTTTTATTCAATTGTTAAGATTGAAAATTTCTTTTTTAAACTTTCAATCTCAGTCGTGTCTTATTATTGCTTCAAGTGCAATACCTAGATATTGCACCTAATTTGAATCTATATTCTTGGGCTTTGATTTTAAACAGGCGGACAAAACAATAATATTTTCCTTTTCCACACTTCTAGGCTTCTCACTTTAGTTTATATATATATATATATTAATTTCATTGAGGAATGGGTAGAGTACCAGACTCAAGGGTCTCTCAACAAAAGTCTCTCAACTAATGTTTAGTGGGAGACAGGACAAGCCATTGCCGCCACTGTTCAACGTTTTTTTTTTTTTTTCTCTCCATTAATTTCATAAAGAAATGTCTATTAACTTTTTTTTTCCAATTAATTTCATGGAAAATCTCTATTAACTTTTATATTGGGTTTCATAAAAATAAAATAAAAAAGTTTACTAGTTTGAATAGTCAAATATTTGGAACTATTTTAGGCAATTTTTCAATTTTTACTAATTTAATATATTTATTTATATTTTAATTAATAATTAAATTAATTATGATATTCACACAGTAAAATCTGACCGGATATGGGCCCCAATTTAGCCCAGTAAACACCCCCCCTCCCCTCCCCAAAAAACCCACCACGTCCATTCCCGTCATCGCAAACTCAAACAGCTGTTTCTTGTTGCCGTTGTTGTTACTGTAATTGTAACAGAAATGGAGCTCAAGGTGATCGACCTGAAGGCCTATCTGGCGGTGATGGACAAACTGGACGGAGAGCCATCAAAGATAACGGAGGAATTGGGACCTGAACTGACTAGGTTGTGTAAGGAAGTGGCTAGGTCTTTGAGAGAAGCTGGGGCTGTGGTGGTAAGGGACCCAAGGTGTTCGGAAGAGGAGAATGAAAAGTTCATGGAGATGATGGAGAGGTACTATGAGAGCCCTGTCGAGTACAAGCGGCCCCAGGAGCGACCTGACTTTCATTATCAGGTTTGGTTCATTTGATTTTGTCAAATACAGGACACGATAAAGCTTATGTTTGTATTCTAATGCATTGGACCTAATACAACACTAACATGCTTGGTGTTGGGTCTAATGTATAGAAATACTGGAACCAAATTTTGCATTTTAAATTATTATTCGGAAATCTCTCGCTAACACGCTAACACGGTTCTTTTAACCTTAAAAATCACTTAGAAATAAAAACAAAAACATTATCTACAGGCTTATTGAAGCTGATCTCCATTGTTGTAGCTTCAAACACCGTTAGATGCTGTTAAACTTTGAGACCCGAGATCACATCACAGTTCCTTCTCATTCTTCTTCTCTATATCACTCTCTCTCCTTCTTTCTCAGTCTCAATCTAGACTCTGGTCAGTGGCGGAGCTAGAATCTAACTTGACAGGGGGCAAAAATTACATTTGACAAGGACATTTATACACATGCAAGCGAACATATACGTACAATATTTGAGATCAATTTGCAAAATAACAATTCACTTGTGTATGCTAAACTATATTTAAATGCATGAAAATTCTCAATAAAATAACATATTCATTATATTATATTTATCTATTTAGGAATTTATTTACATGAATAATCCTTTTAAAATTTTAATTATAAAAAGTTATAACTCTACTTACAAATTGAAAGATTTTTAGTTGTTAGATAGACATAAAGTTCAACTTATGTAAATTTCTATTATTTTTGTACAGCTATATGTTATAGGTCTATTTATTTTAGCTTAACATGCAAACTTATTTTTTGAAAAGCCATCCTATTTATTAACCATTTATTTATACTACAATACAAGAAATGCACTTAAAAAGTTACCAAAGAAAGAGAGTAGAAAAATCAAACAATATAGGGTTATAAGTTAGACACGCATCAAGGTATTTGTTTGTTTGTTTGGTTATTTATTTTTTATTATTCTTTATTTAATAATAGAATTGGATTATGTTAATATAGGATGGGCTTATATTTTAAATGGGCAAAAATGGGCTATGCTCCCAATTATCTCATGCAAGCAGCTGATTGTTTGTTTACCATTTTATAACTTTTCATTAGTAATAGTTCTATTTTTTTACCTCAAATGCATCAAGGTAAGTTAAGTAAATATTAACAGTTTTTTTGGGTGGGGCCAGGGGGGGCAAGTGCCCCCTCTTGACCCCCCCTGGCTCCGCCCCTGACTCTGGTACACTATACTTACTCACATTAATTTTTACCACTTTCATTTTTTAACTTCTTTTAACTTTTCTTTTATTCAATTGTTAAGATTGAAAATTTCTTTTTTAAAATTTCAATCTCAGTCGTGTCTTATTATTGCTTCAAGTGCAATACCTAGATATTGCACCTAATTTGAATCTATATTCTTGGGCTTTGATTTTAAACAGGCGGACAAAACAATAATATTTTCCTTTTCCACACTTCTAGGCTTCTCACTTTAGTTTATATATATTAATTTCATTGAGGAATGGGTAGAGTACCAGACTCATGGGTCTCTCAACAAAAGTCTCTCAACTAATGTTTAGTGGGAGACAGGACAAGCCATTGCCGCCACTGTTCAACGTTTTTTTTTTTTTTTTTTCTCTCCATTAATTTCATAAAGAAATGTCTATTAACTTTTTTTTTCCAATAATTTCATGGAAAATCTCTATTAACTTTTATATTGGGTTTCATAAAAATAAAATAAAAAAGTTTACTAGTTTGAATAGTCAAATATTTGGAACTATTTTAGGCAATTTTTCAATTTTTACTAATTTAATATATTTATTTATATTTTAATTAATAATTAAATTAATTATGATGTCATTACAGTTTGATCTTGGTCTGACTTTAAAAACTTTGAACATCTACTATTTATAATTCATTGAACAGTTCAAATTAAAAACCATGCGTTTGACTGTTAAGATTTAAGGGCATCTCCTAGGGTTAGCAAAGGTTTACTTTTCTTATTTTAGTTCATTGCTTTTACAAATCAACTTGACAAACTTTTTCATTTTTTTAATATTTTATTTTAAAAGATGGTTGAATATTTTATTAAAATAAATATATATAAATTCATTTATTTTAGACAATTTTGGTGTGCAAAATGTCAGCATCGATCCGGAACAAAATCCCTCAAAAACTTTTCGGAAAATATTTGGTGCTGACCGATGGCAAACAGTCCGTGTCATTCAACCAAATCAGTTTGTTTTTTTGTTTTACATCCAAAAGCGAGAGGTGTTACCTTGTGTTTTTATAAATGCAGCATAACATTTACTTGTGAGTTTAGATGTGTTTTGCTTCATGTAGTGAAACACAAGATTCTTCTCCAAAGGTTTTTTTTTTTTTTTTTTTTTACTTTTTTGAGAAGATTCTTCTCCAAATTAAGGTGGGAGGGTTAATTTAACACCTTTAAAAATCTTTATAAAGTTCTTAAAATCTTAATTATTTATTGTTAAACGATTTTATTAAAATCTTAATCTTTTGCTTCTCTTATTCCTACCAATGAATCAAGTAGTTGACTAATCTAATTGAAGGCTTCCTTATATACAGACAGAAAATTAAAGGATGAATAGTGCATAACTAAAATACCATCATATCTGTCTTGTTATTGGTTCCAATTTAACATGTGAGTTTGCATTGATTTATCAAAATATTGAAAATAATCTCTTACACAATTGGAGATACCAGGTTGGGATAACCCCAGAGAAAGTAGAAATTCCAAGGCTCATGGTTGATGAAGAAATGCAAGAGAAAGTAAAAGCATTGCCCAAAGAATCTCAACCAGCCACTCTGGTAGGCTCAGATCTCAAGTGGCGTTACATGTGGAGCGTGGGTCCTCGTCCTGCAAAGACCCGATTTAAGGTCTCACATCTTCACTTTCTCCTTCAATTTCATATAACATAATCCATCATTTCCTTTTTAACTCTTTTTATTTCACATACAATTTCATATAATACAAACAACCCTAATTTTTCTTTTAAGGACAACATTGTCTTTTTCTAACGGTGAAAATTTTATCTCATGTACCAAATGTCACATAATTTAAAATTAAATGACATGATTATACATGCATATTTATTAGATTTGTAATATTTAATCTGAATACATCATTTCTAATGAAGATAGATCATTTTAGATTAAACCTTTGTTGTGTAGTTTTTCGTCTTTTAAATGTCATCTTTTTTGTGCAGGAACTCAACGGCGCGCCCGTCATACCTGAAAATTTTCCTGGATGGACTGAAACCATGAATTCATGGGGATCTAAAATGATAGCTGCCGTAGAAGTAACTCATCACCTAGCTTGGTTCAGTTAACTTATAATGCTTTTTTATGCATGTTGTTTAATGTTATTGTGTATCCAAAAATTTTTGTTCAGGTTGTAGCTGAAATGGCAGCAATTGGTTTTGGCTTGCCAAAGGATGCATTCACATCTCTTATGAAGCAGGTTACGTATTCAACAGTTCAACTTGTGTTATTATATTTAGGGCACGGCTTTTCACTGGACACGGCAAGATTTGGACACGTGTCCACAAGATCCAACGTGTCCAGTGAAAACTTTCACTGAACACAAGCCGGACCCTTATATTTATACTCGAGTCTACTTATACTTTTTGGCTTTTTTTCTTTTTCTTTTTTTTTTGGCATATTTAATTTTTAGTCTGACAGGAAATGATTAATTAAGGCATGGTATGAATCATATTCTTTTTCATTTCCATTATTGTGAAATAATATTAATATGCACTTTTTATAACGAGTGCTTTTCCTTTGAAAAACCAGGCGCCGCATGTTCTTGGTCCAACAGGAAGTGACCTCAAAAGTTATGGCCAGGAAGGAACTGTGCTTGCAGGATATCACTATGACGTTAATTTTCTTACCATTCATGGAAGAAGTAAATTCCCAGCTCTAAATATTTGGGTAGAAAATGGCCAAAAAGTTGAGGGGTCAGTTCCTGAAGGATGTCTTCTCGTTCAAACAGGAAAGCAGGTAGGAGTAATAAATGTTTGGTGTTTATAGTTGTGAGCTAGTTTGCTACGTGAATCTTCTGACTTTTATCGAAATGAAAAAGAGAAAATACTATTGTGGTACCTAAAATTTACAAAAAAAAATTATTTCCATCCATAAGCTTTAAAAGGTTCTCTGTTCATCCTTAAACATTGTACATAGTATTTTTAATATTTTAGAAACAAAAATAAAGATGAAAAAATAACTTTTTTAATAATTTTGGGATTAAAAAAAGTTTTTTTTTTTATAAGTAAAAGAAGATAAATAAAACATTTTCAATAATTTGAAACAAAAAACGAACCATTTAATAGTTTAAGGGCGAAAAACAAACATTTTATAGTTTAGGGATGAGTAATAAATTTTTGGTAAAATTTAGGGACAAAAATTATATTTTTTCGGAATGAAAAAACAAAGAGAATGGTATTTAAAAATATAAATAAATAAATAAAAAGTGGCAAATTATGTGATTAGATCACATCGATAACTTAATATAAATAAATAAATATTTAAAACTAACATTTTAATTTTTTGTTTTAAAATTGACGCAAGAATTAAGATTTATATAATAAATTTTGTAATAACAACATCACTCATGATTCTAAGAAGGTAGGAGCTATATCTCTAATAATATATTGACATTTTTAGTTGGGCTTGCTATTACTTAGCTTGTATATTTAAAAAATGAAAATATCATATTTGTATATCTATTGAGTATTATTATAGTAAATTTCAAATCAATTAATCATACAAATAACAGGGAATATGTTGTTTTTGTTATTATGATATATTTAAGTCGAAAACCATGCCTTCTAGAAAAAAAAAAGGGTAGAATATCAAATTCTTTGGACAAGGATTCAATCAAGTTCTCAAAGCAATGCCTTTGGCAAGCTATAGTACATGCTTTTTTAATTTGTACATTAATTCTCTCCCTTTTGCACTGCTTTTATGTGCCAGATGGAATATTTGACTGGTGGAGATTGCATGGCTGGAATGCATGAAGTAGTTGTCACTGAGAAAACTACTGAAGCAATTAAACAAGCATTGGAGCAAAATCGAAGCCTATGGAGAGTATCCTCAACTGTAAGTGATCTCAACCATACTAGCAATCAGGAGATTAATCATCATTACCATTATTTTTGTTTTCTATTAAGTTGGCATTTTTAGAGAGCTCAATGTGAGTGACTTTTCTATATTATGCTTATGAGTATTAACGTTAGGAACACAATGTTTTTTATAATTTATTTCACATTTGTGAACTATGATTTAATTTGATTAAAGCAACATCACTTTTACTTGATCCATAACAGACAACTTTTATCATACATCAATCACAAACTGGAAATATCAATGATAGTAAAACCTTTACATCTCTATACTTATATTTTAAGACCTTTTCGTTTTGGATGCAATGTTTGTGACCTCTTCTTTTCATTTTCTCTTCTGCGTAGGTGTTTGCCCACATAGCATCAGATGCAGTGTTGAAGCCCTTGGGCCACTTTGCAGAATCACCACTTGCCAGCAACTATCCACCTATGTATGCAGGAGAGGTTATTAAACAGGAGCTTTCAGCTATGAATCTAAAAGGCTGAAAGATTGTAGCAATTGGTTTACTAGATGCAATAAGGTTTTCTACATGATATTAGTTACAATAAAGAAGGCTGAAAAGCTGTAGATTTTCTACTTCAGTATTCTTCTTCTTCTTCTTCTTCGTCTTTTTTTTTTTTTTAATGTGTGGATTTGGCCGTGGCATATATGCCATTGGATCTATGTACTCTTTGCTGGTAATAAATTGGAGGGTAAATTATAACTTACCCCTTTGTCCTTTCACCATGTTACAATTTAGTCTACAATTTTTTATTGTTATACTTGATACCTAAAGTTTGATTAAAATAAAACGGTTAGACCAGCAGGTTCCATCCAAATTAAATGCATTTTGCCTATTTATTAGACAAACAAACTATTTCTTTGTACCAAAAGTCTTGTGGCTCAATTAACATTTTCTAGTATTTTTAACAAAGACGTTTAAGGTTTAAATCCTCCCTCTCTCATTGTATCAATTATAGTATTATCAAAAATAAATAAAACTACTCCCTTATGATTTTGATTCAATCATAATTTAGCCCCACAATATTTTCTAGTAGTTACATTTTGATTACCTTTGAGATAAGATGAAATGTTAGGTATACTTTGGACACAACCTAATGATTTCATTTTAGTCTAAACCTTAGAACATATGTAACAATAAAAAGTTTATCAATAAAAAATGTAACTATATTGTTGTGGGGCCTAAAGAATTTGGCAACCCCGGCCCACTTCGTACTAAACCCAAGGCCCACGCCGAGGAGTAAGAATCGTCCAAGGATGAGCATAGAAAGCCCAGGTTGCCAATAGATATCGCCAAGAACAATCCTGTCCTCGGCGATCTGAGATCTATGGAACTAAGGGCAACACGCCACCAAGGGCGGCATCCCTAAGCAGCCCAGGAAAAAGACAAGTATGATGGGTTATCTAGAGAAGCGTAGTAAAGGAACAGTTTAAGGAGAAACTATCACCTCCACATTAAATGCGCACAACTAATGTTCTAGCCGCACAAATGGAGAAATGACCTCTGAATAGTGCTGCCTTGGTTGCTGCAACTCACAGTAAGATTGGTAAAGTGGTTGATGAGACAGGCAGTCAGAGAGAGGCATGGATGATCAACAAGTGGAAGAAAGAGATCGTTGGAGGAGGACTATATAATAGGGAAAAACATATCAAAGGGGGGGGGGGGCGATGCTCATTCAAGAATGACCACAAAGCTCCTCGGACTGTGCAAAGGACAAACTTTCTTAGATAATCTCAGTTCGTCTATGTATGATGGTTATGACCATCATATTGATTGTTGTCCATGCACTAAAGTCTAGTTATTTGTCCCACTCTCTACAAATTCATTGTATTTGGCTAGTTGGGTCTGAATCCACTCGCCCAGCAGAAGAAGCGCTCAGATCCAATCCTTACAATTGTAATAGTGTCAAAAATCACAATGAGATAAGTTGTAATTTTCCCTAATTAATTATAACAATAGGGAATGACTTTTCTTATTGTTCTTTAATTCTTTCGAATAATTATAAATATTTTTACCTTTTTTAAAACATTGGAATGACATAACAGTGGCCTTGTTTCTATGTTAGAATTTAGGATCAATTTTTTTTTCTACACTAATATTTAAAATTATATAAGGCATTGCCTTTATATAAGTAGTCATAGGAATGTTGTACAAGTAATATTTGTATAGTATAAGTAAAATAGACCTAAAATTAAGCATAGAAAAAAGAGAGACATACCTAAAAAAATAAACGAAAAAATGTAAAAAGTATTTTTTTTTCAAAAAAACTATTCCAAACTCACTCATAATAGTAACACAATATGGTCCACATCAAAGAAGGTTATGTGTCATGCTTCAAAGCTGTGGGGTTTGTGATTTATGGACAAATCATATGGGACTTTTTTGCATTTCTCCTAAAATTTTAGTGAAAAATTGCTTTAAATCTGGATATAAAGAAGCCAAAGAGGCTTTTTGAAAGCTGCATAATTGTCCATTTTTGTGATGAAAATGAGATGACCTTGTATTATATATTTCAAACAATGTGACAGCTTTTTTTTTTTTTAAAATAATTTGAACAACTTGATTAGGTGCTCTAATGAATAGTCCTTTATGGAGGGATAAGATATGTAGTGTGCATCTTGCCTATTAACCTTTCCAGTATTGATGGCATTTTTGTCTCACCTCGCTTAACTAGCCCCTTCCCGCTTCACCCCGCACGGGTTTTCCGCCCACATAAAGGTGATGGGACAAGGATGGGGCGAAATTTTGGCTCCACACCATGGGACAAGGTGGGGAAGGGTTTTGACTTTTTAGACCCACCCCGAATTGCCCCACCTTGTCCCCACCCCACCCCGTGTTGATAGGGTTATAATTATAAATTTCTCATACCCTAAAAATCTATTATTTAAACAAACATATTAATTTTAGCTTATTTTATTTTATCTGTGAAATTTATTTTTGAAGAACTAGATAATTTTTATTTTGTTATGTATAAGGAGTTTGGATTATTTTCTAATGTGTTATACTATGAGATTTTTGTAATTGTTGTGATATTGTCTTGTTAAACACTTGGATAATATTATTTAGTTTTTGGTAAAAATTAATCGGATTTGATGAGATAAATTTAACTATAATTTCAAATATATTTTTATTAATGAAACAGGTTTTTATTAAAAAAAATTTGTAAGAGTTGTGGGGCAAATTAACAAGAAGTAGAGTTTTACAGGTTGGGGTGAGATTTCGCGAGGCCCCAAGGGGTGAGAATGGGCAAGAAACAAAATCATGCAGAGCGAGGGCAGAAATGGGGCAAAAAAAATCATGCAGAGTGAGAGCAAAGACTCCATCCTTCAGCCCCACCCCGCCCCATTGCCATCCCTACTTTCCAGTATCAAGAAGACAAAAATTTACATAATTTTCTTAATAATTAATGATATAATTTATTGTAATTAATGCATAATAAAAATGTAGAAAATACCTAGAGACTCTCATATGCTGATTCATTTCAAACCAAGACACCAATGGAACCATGGATGAGATACCAAAAATATTAATTTTACCCAATTCATGGAAAAATAAAAATGTAGAATTTAAGCATGGAATGATAATAGAAACTTGAGAGAGGCAACAGGAAATCATCACTAAACTCCTAACACTACAGAAAAGCCAACCTTTCGTCATTGTAGTCTCATTCATTCACTGGACCACTTTCTCATGGTCTATTACATATCACATGTTTGGTTATATTCTTAGATTGGACTCCCCTCCACTTTGAGGCAGTTTTTACTTTCTATGCAAAAGCGGCCACCCAAGGCAAATTATTGTTTCAAATTTAAAGACGTGAAGATTATGTGTGATTAATTTGTGTATGTGATTTTTTTGGATAATAATGGAGCAAGAATTATTAAGAGGAAGCATGATGGTATGGATTAATAATGGTGTATTCCTCAAATATGGAATGAAGATGTCGATTTGGTGGTGGTCTAGGGTGTTACAATTGACAGGTTGATGATTTTTTTTTCTTTGTTTCTTTGTATGATGTTTTGTTATCCTTAGTGGCGATAAATGTTCACCTCAATTTTGTGGTTCTCTTTAGCCACATTCCGCTAGAGTAGGGATTCCATCAGAGGGTTGAAGAGGCATATGATTGAGAACAATCTAGACAGGGAACCACAGTTAATGAAATAAAATTCTTAAAATCTTATTCATCTATTTTGAAATGAAATGATTGAATTTTGTTACATTATCAATATTTTAATATATATATATATATATATATATACACTAAAATGATAATAGCCAATGTCCTTTATTTAAATCTTGAAATGGCAAAATACAATCAATGCCTTCAATAAATTTTTTTTTTTTTTTTTTAGAAAGATAGAATTCTACTCTAGTCTAATCTAAATCTATATGCAGTAACCATCGTGCTAAGAGTGCCGATAGTAATGGATTCAATAATTAAAGTCACTACTCATATGTAACCTTTCAAGTTAATTTGCACTTAATATTTTAGGTTCTTCAAAGTAACGCCACTAAAAAATTCTTAATACCATATGTATCCATTTTGAAATGAATGGATGGTAATTTACTACATCCTCAATAATTTAATTATTTATTAAATATTGACAACCCATGTTTATTTATATCTTGATGGGACAAATTCCAATAAACGCATTTCAAAATATATGAATAAAATTTTAAGAACTTCACGATGAAATTTCCCTAAACCCCTACAGTTTTTAATCCCTATAAATCTACTTGTGCTAGCTTTCAACCTATGGATGCATGATTTATATCTTCTTATAGCTTTCACTAGTTGCCAAGAATTTTATAGTTTTGTGTCATGATCTAACAAATTCCATAAAGAGAATTTAGCTAGCTAGGTTCAAATTCTTTCTGCACTTGCTAGCTTGCTTTCATTAGTTAACCTATGAAATTATGTTAGTTTTTCCTAATGTAAGCAGGATTTGTTCTTCAGGTTGCATTCTATAATTCCAATTCTAATTTTTGCCTTTTTCTTTAAAAATGAAATTATCATGTTTGTTGGACTTGCGTTCCAAATGGAAAACCCCAATGGTCAGTTATATTATTCTGAGCATCAAAATATTGTATAATTTTGCATTCATCAGGGTCCCGTTTATTTTTATATTTTTTTAATAATTCGATTAGATACAAATATACAATAAGAGAGGGGGATTTGAATTTTCAACTCTAAAAGTTTTCGTCGGAAATACTATTAAGTATCAGTTGAATGACAAAGCTCTTAACCCATTTATGTTTACTTGCTACAGTGCTTGAACTTTTTGTTTTTCTTTTGAAGGAGGGAATGGGAGCTTCTGTTAACTAGTGCCTTAATACTTTATTAAATGATTTTTGTTATTCTTTTTTCAATATATATATATGAGATTAGGGTCTTTATTAACATATACTTTAAGTGAACAAATTAGGGCATATTTAACCATACTGATGGTTGTCAATAGCATTGTAACTCAATAGTATAATCTATTTTATAATTATGAGAGACAGATTTTGTCATCCAAATGATAAATCACTTCTTTTTTCTTTCTTTCTTTCTTTTTTTTTTTTTTCTTTCTAATTTTCTTAGACTAGCACTAATACCTCAACTCAATAAGAAATTATCGAGTACTTCCAAAGTACTATAAATGCGTACTCTCCCTTCTCATATAATTGTGAGTCCCACAAATTAAATTCATGGTAAGATCCACAATTCATGTAAAATGAGAGAATACGTATTTATGGTATTCCGTGAGTATTCAATAATTTTCCCAAGTAACATCTAATTTATGAACTAAACTATTCGATTATTTTATCAAATTCCATTTCCAGTTATGAATATCATTAAAACTAGTCTTTCCAACACAATGGAAGAAAAGTTTTATTTATGGACACTTTGATATTATTTATTGAAAGTGATATCACTACGATATTTTAATGCAAATTCAATCATAAATAATTTTTAAGATTTAAAATACCAGTTATCTTTTAACAAATAATTGTATTAGAATATATTAAAAAATAATAATTTTATATCTTTTTCTTTATTGACAATCTGTTAATACAAAAAGGGATGTTTATTTAGAGTCCCGTAATAATTTTTTTTATTATATTTCAGCTCCACTAACTGTACCCTTTATTAGAGGTGCCACATGCCCTCAAATTAACAGGTACACACAATCCCCTTTTGAACTGGTCGGTGTCGAAAGACTCCAAACCAATGTCTCTTTGACAAGCGTCAGGTGGAGTACGAAGATGCTTACGAGATATAAAAGGACATCCACTGAGAAAAGATAAAAGGCCACTCGTTTAAAGTATGTATTGGTTTGAAGTGTCACACAACCATCAGTTTTGTGTAGGTGTTTGTCTCTGCAACGTGGTAAAAAATGTTTACATACATCAAGGATTTCATATCTTTTGTGATGAGTGATGGAAAAAGACAAGCATTAGTTTTGTGCAATCGTTCCTCATCTGCAATGTGGTCGTGGTCAAAAATGTTTACATCAACGTTATTATATCTTTTTGTCATGCGTGATGGTAAAAGACACGTATCTAGCTCACAACATGCCAATAAGAAGCATTAAGACCACCCATATTGATTGATTTTGCTATTTTGATGTGAAGTATGAAGCAACATGCCATATTTCATAACGATCAAATTGCCAATCAATCCTAAAAAAATCACATAAGCTTATTAATTTATTGTCAAAAATGCAATTCTGTTATAGTATTTGTGCAAATATACACCTGCACTATTGTTGTGTATTTCAAAATTTTTTGTTATTCTTGAAGATAAATGAAGAAAATAGATAGTAGTTGTAGTGTGTGGAGATAAAGAAATAATTTTTAAAAATAAGAAAATTTGATATTTTGATGAAACATAGTTTAGAATAAATAATCTTATATCGGTGTTTTGAAAAATGATTAGGTAAAGTAGAAAAAAAAAAGTTTTTATGCCAAAATAGACATCAATTTTTCTACGAACTGATGTAAATAATCTTAGGCTATGTCTTCTAGGGTTATGTCTTTGGCTATGTCTTCAAAAATGTTTACATCAAGGTTTTCATATCTTTTGTCATGTGTGATGGTAAAAGACACGTATCTGGTTTACAACATGCCAATAAGAAGCATTAAGACCACCCATATTGATTGATTTTGCCATTTTGATGTGAAGTATGAACCACATGCCTTATTTCATAAGGATCCTATTGCCCATCAACCCTAAAAAAATCACATTAGCTTATTAATTTATTGTCAAAAATTCAATTTTGTTATAGTATTTGTGCAAATATACACCAGCACTATTGTTGTGCATTTCAATTTCTTTTTTTCTTGAAGATAAAGGAAGAAAATGGATGGTAGTTGTAGTGTGTGGAGATAAAGAAATAATTTTTAAAAATAAGAAAATTTGATATTTTGATAAAAATATAGTTTAGAATTAATAATCTTATGTTGGTGTTTTGAAAAATGGTTAGGTAAAGTAGAAAAAATAAGTTTTTAGCTAAAATAGACATAAATTTTTCTACGAACTGATGTAAATAATCTTAGGCTATGTCTTCTAGGGCTATGTCTTAGGCTATGTCTTCAAAATGTTTACATCAAGGTTTTCATATCTTTTTTCATGCGTGATGGTAAAAGACACGTATCTGGTTCACAACATGCCAATAAGAAGCATTAAGACCACCCATATCGATTGATTTTGCCATTTTGATGTGACGTATGAAGCAACATGGCTTATTTCATAAGGATCATATTGCCCATCAACCCTTAAAAAATCACATTAGCTTATTAATTTATTGTCAAAAATGCAATTTTGTTATAGTATTTATGCAAATATACACCTACACTATTGTTGTGCATTTCAATTTTTTTTTTTTTCTGTTGAAGATAAAGGAAGAAAATGGATGGTAGTTGTAGTGTGTGGAGATAAAGAAATAATTTTTAAAAATAAGAAAATTTGATAGTTTGATAAAATATAGTTTAGATTAAATAATCTTATGTTGGTGTTTTGAAAAATGGTTAGGTAAAGTCGAAAAAATAAGTTTTTATGTTAAAACAGACATAAATTTTTCTATGAACTGATGTAAATAATCTTAGGCTATGTCTTCTAGGGCTATGTCTTAGGCTATGTCTTCAAAAATGTTTACATCGAGGTTTTCATATCTTTTTGTCATGCATGATGGTAAAAGACACGTATCTAGTTCACAACATGCCAATAGGAAGCATTAAGACCACCCATATTGATTGATTTTGCCATTTTGATGTGAAGTATGAAGCAATATGCCTTATTTCATAAGGATCATATTGCCCATCAACCCTAAAAAAATCACATTAGCTTATTAATTTTTTGTCAAAAATGCAATTTTGTTATAGTATTTGTGCAAATATACACCTGCACTATTGTTGTGCATTTCAATTTTTTTTTTTTTTTTTTTCTGTTGAAGATAAAGGAAGAAAATGGATGGTAGTTGTAGTGTGTGGAGATAAAGAAATAATTTTTAAAAATAAGAAAATTTGATAGTTTGATAAAATATAGTTTAGATTAAATAATCTTATGTTGGTGTTTTGAAAAATGGTTAGGTAAAGTCGAAAAAATAAGTTTTTATGTTAAAACAGACATAAATTTTTCTATGAACTGATGTAAATAATCTTAGGCTATGTCTTCTAGGGCTATGTCTTAGGCTATGTCTTCAAAAATGTTTACATCGAGGTTTTCATATCTTTTTTCATGCATGATGGTAAAAGACACGTATCTGGTTCACAACATGCCAATAAGTAGCATTAAGACCACCCATATTGATTGATTTTGCCATTTTGATGTGAATTATGAAGCAAAATGCCTTATTTCATAAGGATCATATTGCCCATCAACCCTAAAAAAATCACATTAGCTTATTAATTTATTGTCAAAAATGCAATTTTGTTATAGTATTTGTGCAAATATACACCAGCACTATTGTAGTGCATTTCCTTTTTTTTTTTTTTTTTCTTGAAGATAAAGGAAGAAAATGGATGGTAGTTGTAGTGTTTGGAGATAAAGAAATAATTTTTAAAAATAAGAAAATTTGATATTTTGATAAAATATAGTTTAGAATAAATAATCTTATGTTGGTGTTTTGAAAAAGGGTTAGGTAAAGTTAAAAAAAAAATAATAAGTTTTTATGCTAAAATAGACATAAATTTTTCTAGAAACTGATGTAAATAATCTTAGGCTATGTCTTCTAGGGAAAGAGATGAGAAAAGAAAATACAAAGGGAATGGAAAGAGAAAGGAAAGGGAAAAAGAAAATATCTTCCTCTATGTGTTTTTGGATGTAGGAAGGAAGAAAAAAAAAATTATTTCCCTTCTTTGGTTTTCAAAGAGAATGGAAAGAGAAATAAATTTTTTTTTTTATACCCTTGAATATGACCTCTAGTGTAAATCAACAAACGTCGAGAAAATAAATTTTTGAACACAAAACTTAAATAAATTTTCTGGTAAGATATAAGAAATTAAGGAATGAACATTCAAAAAATTAATGAGTATTCCATGTATATGTGGATCCATTTCAAACCAAAATTAAGGAGTGTCCACCCCAGGCAAATTATTATTACAAATTTAAAAGCATTTGAGGATTATGTGTGTTTCGATTTGTTTTTGTTATTTTTTTCGATATTTATTGAGCAAGAATCATATAAGAGGAAGCTTGTTGAGATGGGATTGATACTAATATATTCCTCAAATGAGAGATGAAGATGTTGGTTTAGGGCTATAGGCTAGGGCGTAGCAAGTTAAAAAACTAAAAAATATATCATAGATCAAAAATGTTAAGTATGCAACAATCTATACCATTATACTGCATTTTTTTTTTTTTTTTTGGTTGAGTTACTGCTATATTGCTATTAATATTTTGAATTTTACTAACATATACTCTAAGGGCATATATTAATAAACTATTTTAAGAGAAGTTTTATGGAAAAATGAAAAAGTTACTAACTTTTTTTATATAAACGCTAATATCTATAATGGCAAGACAAAATTATCTAATGAGAGAGAGAGATGAGAAAGTAAATGTAACAACTGAGGAAGTACATAACTAATTAACCAGTAATTTAGAGAGAGAAAATGACTAATGGAGACCCTATGTCACTTATCCCCCGATCGATACAAAAGTTTGAGTAGTAACATTCTCCCACCAATAATAGATAAAGATATTAAAAAGAAAAAAGTTGTATGTATTTCCCCACCAATAATCGAAAAGGATTTTAGATAATGCAGCATGTACCTATCAATTTGGAGAGGTGTGAAAGGACTGTCACGAAGACCCTATGCCACACATTCCCGGGCACAAAAGTTTAAGTAGTATAATATTATTGTATGATTTTCTTTTATATAAAGAGAATTAAGATTCAAATCTTCTTTTTTAAATTGTTAAAAAATAGAAAAATGATATTAGAGGAAATCCCTAATTCTTTGTTTTCATTTTCCATTCTCACTTTGTTATCTTCCTTTATCACCCGCATAATAATTTTTTTTTATGAACTATAAAATATTAGTTCACAAATAAAGTGCTCTTTTCTTTTCTTTTTTTTTTTTAAGTTTACTTTTTGTAGAAAATAAGCAATTCCAAATTTGCAAGTATACATCAAATGGTAAAACATGTGGAAACTGCTAGAGCATTTGTAACTTGCTTTCATAAGAGAAGTGAATGAACACCTTATGGCAAGCCATACCCAATTGCTACCATTAATTTCGTTGTGTTACCCTTTTTCATTTTTTCCAAGTTAGCTGATTCCATCCCTATCAGGTTGAAAGTTTTCCCAGCTACTTCCCTTCATGGTTCTTCTTTCTGGATTCCTGAGGTACCAACCCTTTATTCATGAATTGTTAGTCCCCAAGCTTTCTGATTCTTTTCTACATCATTGGATGGCTGATAAGGACGCATATATTCTTCGCTCCTTATGTTTTCTGGGCACTCCTTTTAAGCTGTCTTAATCTCATCTTAGCTTTGTTGCATGTCCCAAGGACCCCGGGCTCCTGGTAGTCCCTTGGTATCCCGGCCCAGTTCTTACCACCGAACTCCCTAGTGATTCTTTGATCTTGGCAGGCTAAGCATTTTCTTTCTTCCCTTTGTTTCCTGGGCCCTAAGGCCTATTCATTCGTGGGTCTTGGGCTTAAATCTTTTTTAATGGATTTAGGCCAACCATCTTTTTCCTTATTCATGAGCTCAGGCCTTTTATTTTTTATATGGAGTTCAACTCACTGTGTCTTTTTGGGCCTTGGTGCAATATTGTAACTTTTTAGACCTCAACAAACTTACCCCTTTGTCCTTTCACCATGTTACAATTTAGTCTACAATTATATATTGTTATATTTTATACTTAAAGCTTAGATTAAAATAAAACGGTTAGATTAGGTTCCATCCAAATTAAATGCATATTGCATATTTATTAAACAAACAAACTAAATATAAATCCTCCCTTATGATTAATTATAGTATTAATTATAAATCCTCCCTCCCTCATTGTATTAATTATAGTATTATCAAAAATAAATAAAACTACTCCCTTATGATTTTGATTCAATCATAATTTAGCCCCACAATACTTTTTAATAGTCTCATTTTGATTACCTTTGAGATAAGATGAAAATGTTAGGTATACTTTGGACAGAACCTAATGATTTCATTTTAGTCTAAACCTTAGAACATATGTAACAATAAAAATTTTATCAATAAAAAATGTAACAATAATAGGTTTAAGAGACTATATTGTAATAGTGTCAAAAATCACAATGAGATAAATTTTAATTTTCCCTAATTAATTATAACAATAGGGAATGACTTTTCTTATTGTTCTTTAATTCTTTCAAATAATTATAAATATTTTTACCTTTTTTAAACACTGGAACGACATAGTAGTGGCTTTGATTCTATGTTAGAGTTAAGGATACTAATATATAAAATCATATAAGGCATTGCCTTTATATAAGTAGTCATGGGAATGCCCTTTTGCAAGGAACATACGGGCTCTTTGTCAAGGGAAAATCCAGAAATGCTCCAATGAGGTCAAAAATTTCTTTATGCTGTTTTGGATGATGGTGGACAAACTCCCTCAAGCTGAGTTGGACTCCCTCATTCTAGATGGCACCCTTGGTTTCCTGGAGGAGTATCAGAGACTCATGGCAGCACAGAGGAGCTCTTGACAATGCTTAATGCTTTTTCGTTTCTGCTTTTCTGTTGTGCGAGTGCTTGTAGTCCTTTTGGTTTGCTTTTGTTTCACCTGGGCAGCTCTGGTCAAGGGGTCTTGCTTTGTATACTTCTTTTTACCAATAAAGTTTCTATCTTTGACCTTTAAAAAAAAAAATTGCTAATAGTTTATGAGATAGATTGTGATTATAATTACATGTGATCAAAAAATATTGAAAATTGAATGGCATAATTAAAAATTAATAAATAAATCAAAGTTCAAAAATTACTTATTATATATATATCATCACTTTACGTATGAGGATTATAATATAATTTGTTTAAGTATCATCTATAAATATGCTTACACTAACAATAATATAAATGTTTTAACAAAAATGAGTGGACCAAGTGATATTTTTCCTACAATCTGCTTATAAATATAACTTTTTTTATTAAAAAAATACATAAATATAATTATTAAAAAATAAAATTCAATAGTTTCCCCTCCTGTCTACCTGTCAACAAATGGCTCTGCCACCCTTCCAAATACTACCAAATCATGTAGCACAAAACATTCTACAAAGCTATAATCTACTTATTTATAAAAATATCCTAATTTACCACAATATATATATATATATATATATATTCTAACATGTAAACTGATTCCATATCCTAAGAAATTATTGCATCACAATGCATGATAACACAACATGCCTCTACTTTGGCTTACTTCCAATGCTCCAATAATATGCCGACGCAATGTGAACACATATCAATTAGCATTACGCCAGATGGCAATATCGCAGAAAAGATGACATGGCTTCATCAAGATGAGACCTGAAAAGGACGAGACCCACTCAGCAAATTCCACATGCAATATGTGTACCTACGAGAGAATTGGAGTCACACAATGCCACAAAACAACAATGATTACAAAGTGAAATCGTCCTAAAAATGGACCCCAATTTACCTCAATAAAAAACTAACACAATTCAATCCCATCATAACACACTCCCGCCATCACAGTCACTCAGAATAATATCTTGTTTTTTTGTGACGAAATGAAGCTGCTTCCGGTGATCGATCTGACTCCATATCTGGCCGTGATGGACAAACTGGACGGCGAGCCGTCAAAGCTAAAAGAGCAGCTGGGACCTGAGCTGATTGAGTCGTGTAAGCAGATGGCTCAGGTTCTGAGTGAAGCGGGGGCGGTGGTGGTGAAGGACCCAAGGTGTTCGGCGGAGGAGAACGAGCAGTTCATCGAGATGATGGAGCGATACTTTGAGAGTCCCGTGGAATACAAGCGCCCCCAAGAGCGACCAAGCTTGCGTTATCAGGTTTGGCTTTGTTTGGTTTTATGGGGAACTAAGATTCAAATTTTCCTCCCTATTATATTATCGAATTATCAAAAATAAAAACTTTGTAGTATAAGGTAGGTAGGGTAAGGAATGTTTCTCAGTCGGTCTTATAATTATTCGATTTGTGTGGGACGGAGATGTATATATTCAAGGAGTAATCAAGTACTCTAATAGTCCAAAATACCCATGTCATCACAAATGTTGTCTTTTTTGAGAACAACTAAAGTCAATCATATAATTCATTGGTCAATGCATCCATGCAATTGAATCATACCTAAGTTTCTCAACTAAAACAATGTGAAGAAAGTGAATAGATTCATAATTCTCGTCGATTTCAATTACTATGGATTTTAAGTGAAGTTTTGTGACGTGTCTTTGTTTTAGAACCACACCCCTTTTCCATTGTGTGTGTTTGTTTCTCAAAAAAGAAAATAATTGTTTTAGATGTTTTTTGGACTTAAACCTATGTGTTTGGCAAAACTCCATATTGAGTCGAATTGAACTGAACCTGTTTGAGGTGGTGCAGAGAGCGATCGATTCCAATCAAGCAGCAATAGTTACCGGCATCGATGCGATTGATTGCTATTAGGGTGGTCAGGTATGGTCGGTGGAGTTAGTATGGGGATGAGGATGCCACCAGACCTTAGATCAGTGAACAAGAAAACTGTTAGACCTCATATCTGTGGATGAAACGGTCAATACAGCTCAAATTACTTTTGTTTAGTGTTAAATGAGGAAATTAAAATCATATAAACTTTCGCTTCTTTCATTCTTCCAATCAATCAAGTGGTTGACTAAACAGTAATTGAAGGTTTACATAATTTACAGAGAAATAAAAGGATGAATGAAGCATAAGTACCATCAATGTTTGAGTTGTTGTCGTCACCAATTTAACATGTGAGTTTGTATTGATTTATTACAATATATAGATATATTGAAAAGAATTTATGTCACAATGGGGATAACAGGTTGGAATAACACCAGAGAAAGTGGAGGTTCCAAGGGCCATGGTTGATGAAAAACTGCAAGAGAAAATAAGAGCTATGTGTGTGTCCAAAGAGTCCCAACCAGCCACTCTTATAGGACCAGATCTCAAGTGGCGTTACATGTGGAGCGTGGGTCCTCGTCCTTCAAAAACCCAATTTAAGGTCTCACATCTTTCCCTTCTCCTTCAATTTCATATGATCTAACTGATTATTTTCTTTTAATTGAACTTATATCTATATACAATTTCATATTATACATTTTGAACGACCTAGATTAGTATATTATGAATAAAATCTATTTCTCGATAAAGATTTTTTTTTTTAGTGTCACATCATTGAAAAATAAATATCTTAATATTAGATACACATATAGATTTATAAGAATATTACAAGTGCAAACTATTTTATAATATTTTTTAGTGTCACGTCATTGAAAAATAAATATCTTAATATTAGATACACATATAGATTTATAGGAATACTACAAGTGCAAACTATTTTATAATATTTTTACAAATCATTGTTGTAGCAAAACTTTTTTTGATTTTCATCTAAACCTACCACTAATACTACCTCCGTCCCTTTTTTTTTTTTGTTCACTGTTCCATTTTGAGATGTTTCCAAATATTGTCCTCTTTCTAAAAATAAAAGTCATTAATTTACTAATGTTCCTATTTTACCCCTATTAATTTACTAATTCAATTTTTTGATAAATTTTTTTAAGGGTTATTTTGAAAACTTATACATTTTTAAAAGATAGACAAGACAATAAATGATCTTTCCTTGAAAAGTTTGACTTTTCAAACATGACAAAAAAAAGGGACCGGAGGGGGGGGGTATCACTTTTGAGTACATTTTTACAAAATGTTGATGAGACCAACCTCTTGTTGGTTTTCATCTAAACCCACCATTAATATCACATTTTCATTTTCCAAGAATCAATCACCACATCAATAGTTTGTATCATTTTTGTAAAATAATTTGTATTTCTAGCATTATTCATCACTTTTTCATTTACCAATAACCACCCACCACATCAGTAGTTTGTAAATTTTTTTTTGTATAAAAGTTTGTATCTCTATCATTTTTCTTGTAGTATTAAATCTAAACCAAGAAATAAATTCATTTTAAATAAAGAGCATCATTTTGGGACTAAAAATTTGTTGCGTTATTTTCCCTTTTTTAAATTCCATCTCTCTTGTGCAGGAACTCAATGCAGCCCCGGTCATACCTGAAGGTTTTCCTGGATGGGTTGAAAACATGAATTCATGGGGATCTAAAATGTTGGCTGCCACAGAAGTAACCCATTATCTAGCGTGGTTTAGCTCACTTGTATTAATGCTTATTATGCATATTGTTTAATGTTATTGTGTACCCAAAAATTTTTGTTCAGGTTGTAGCTGAAATGTTAGCAGTTGGGTATGGCTTGCCAAAGGATGCATTCACTTCTCTTATGAAACAGGTTACGTATTCAACAGTTCAGCTTGTTTTAGACTCGTGTCTACTTGTTGGGTTTGCTCTATTTCGGCTTATTTAATTTATGTAGAGCTTTTTAAATACTCAATTTCGCTAAATACAATGTTTGTGTGTCGCCTTCCTTTTTTTTTTTCTTTTTTTTTTTGTGGTGGGGGGGGGGGGGGTGGGTGTGGGGGGAGGAGGAAGGTAACACACACCATTAGTGTGTATCACTTAAAAAAAAATTAATAAAAGCAACACACACAATTAGTCCCTAAATTATAACTTAGAAGCAAATTTATTCTTTGAAACTTAAAGTAATCATGTTCAGTCCCTTAAATTATGAAGTCAAACTAAATACTAATATATTATCACTCCATTAGCCATTTTTAGTCACGTTAGTAACTAAAATTGACTATATTCTAAGCTTTTAGGGACTAAAAAGTGATCATTTTAAGTTTGTTAAGAAATAAAAGCTAGCACTAAAACATGATCATTTTGAGTTGAGTTTTCCGTCAATTGAAGCACAAACCCCAAGTGATGAAACCCAAAGTAGGACACCCCTACCTTGATTTACTAGTGATCCCCAACTACGGGCCTCCATCCACCGAGCTGTGTCACCACCAATGCAAAACCCCAAATCACCAACTACAACCACATCATATTCATTCATATTTGTTAGAAATATGTGGTTAAATGATTAAATTTATCATATCCTAATAATTTAAGTTCTTAGAACAATTGGTAATTTAACACATATTGATCCACTCTCATCTCGTCAAGTTTCCTCTTATATGCTTCTTGCTCCATTATTATCTAATAAATTCCCGTAAACACATAAATCACACATCATCCCAAATGATATCAAAATTGGATTAACTTTTTACTTTGAGTTTATTTCTTAATTGTTGGAAAGTTGGCTGAGAAAAATTAAGCATAAAAAAAAGAGCGAGACTTACCTAAACAAATAAACGAAAAAATATAAAAAGTTTTTTTTAACTATTCCAAACTCACACATAATAGTAACACAATATAGTCCACATCATAGAAGGTTATGTGTCATGCTTCAAAGTTTTGGGGTTTGTGATTTATGGACAAACCATACCGGACCTTTTTGCATTTTCCCTAAAATTAAAGCATAGTGCAAAATTGCTTCAAATCTCGATATAAAGCAACAAAAGAGTATTTTTGAAAGCTGCATAATTGTTCATGTTTGTGATGAAAATGAGATGACCGTGTATTATATATTTCAGACAATGTGACAACTTTTTTTTTTATTTGAACAACTTGATTTGGTGCTCTAGTGAAAAGTCCTTTATGGAGGGATAAGATATGCAGTGTGCATCTTGCCTACTAGCCTTCCCAGAATCAAGAAGACAAAATTTTAATAATTAATGATATAATTTATTGTGATTGATGCATAATAAAAATAACCTTAATAATAAATTCGTGTCAAAGTGATAATTCTTTAATCACAACTTATCAAATTGAAGTAATTATACAATATTCCGGAAGTCTAATAATGTCGTAGTACTCCTTTGCAACTAATAATAGATCCTATTAATTAAATTTATAATGTGATTTATAATTCATATGAAAGAAGTGAGTAAAACATTATTATACTCATAGAATATTGTATTAAACAATAAACCTAGGGACAATAAAAATTCACAACATTCCCAAATTAGCTTACTTCCCACCACAATCTATAATTATTTTTTTTTTTTTAAATGGTCCATCTGTGAGGTAATAGACTAATTTAGAAATGTTATGAAATTGTTGTGAATTCTTGTAGGGTCTTTTAGTATTTCACTAACCTTGTAAAAGTTCTTTCAAGCTTTAGAATTTTTAATTTTTTAATTTTTTGTAATGACTAAGCAAGGCATTGTATGAGTTATATTCTTTTTCATATCCATATTGTGCAATAATATTAATATGTACTTATAACAAGTGCCTTTTCTTTTAAAAATACAGGCGCCGCATCTTCTTGGTCCAACAGGGAGTGACCTCCAAAGTTATGGCCAGGAAGGTGCTGTGCTTGCAGGATATCACTTTGACACTCATTTTCTCACCATTCATGGAAAAAGTAGATTCCCTGGCCTAAACCTTTGGCTCAAAAATGGGCAAAAAGTTGAGGGGGCAATTCCTGAAGGATGTCTTCTTGTTCAAGCAGGAAAGCAGGTATGAGTAGTAATGGGGTGATGTTTGGTGTTCATGGTTGCATATTATGAGTTAGTTTGCTACACAAAACTTCTGACTTAATTGTAAAAGCAATTAAGAGAGTCAAAGCAGTATACAATATGTTATGAAAAATGTTAAAATTATTATCAATTTTATTTTTTTCTTATTTTTTGAATTACAAATTTATGTATCAATGAATGTGATTAGTGCTATATTAATAACCTAATGAATAAATTTCTGAATTACTCTTTTTTTTTCTGTTTAAAGGAGACATCTGTAAACCCAAAGTCTCAAGTTTGGAAATCAAACAATTGAATATGTTTCACAAGTGTAAATTGGTATTAATGAATTTGTAGGTACAATTCTCTATGTTTTGATTCTAATACAATAGAATAATTCTCTAATTCGATCTCCTTAAAAAAAATCTTCAATTCAAGTATAGCATCGATGTAGTCTTGACTCGAACACAAGATTCCCTCCACTTGGATTGGAAAGTGGATTGAAAGCTCTTTGGAATGAAATTGCGATGAATCTTTGGTTGTGTGCTTGTTAGAGATTTCTTGTTCCTTGCATTCTTCGTAGGTTCTTCGAATGTTCTTGATCTTCGAAGATTCATGGTGAAAGTTCTTTGAGGGCTTTATGGCTTGAATCCGATGAAGTTTCAATGGATCAAAGTCTTTGAAGTTTTTCAGAGACTTTGAAACTTGATTCCAGTAGAACTTTGAGACTTGTAAGAATGAATTGGATGGATGTTCTTCGAATGTTCTTCTTCTTTGAAGATTTGTAGTGAAAGTTTTTTGAGATTTTGGAGGCCTAGATCTGTAGAGCTTCACTAATTTGTAGTCTCTAGGTGTTTATGGAGGCATTTGAGCTTGATTCCAATTAACTTTGAGATCTAGAAGGATGACTTGAATGATTTTGTTTTGAATGTTCTTCGTCTTCAAAGGCAAAGTTCTTGAAGTTCTTGGAGGCTTTGGAGATTGATTCCGACAAAGGTTCAAGACTTTTGAATGTGTATGAATCTCCGCCATAAGACTAAGGAGGGTCTCTATTTATAGGAGTCTTGGGGAGGTATGATCACACGTGATTGGCTATGAACACTAGTCATAATTTAAATGGATGGACTTTATGTCTTGTTCTCCAAGGAACACATGGCATTATGTGATTAGCCAAAGTGTTTTAATTTAAAATAACACATGGAAGTTTTTAATTAGACTGCTTATGTCATTTAAATTAACACGTGTTGACGTGATAGGCTCTTGGGTTTTCTTTATAATTTTTATTCAGAAACACTTGGAATATTTCTATTGGCCTCTGAATAATGACAGTGAAACCCACTAAGTAGCATACAGCGTCTTGTAATTGACCGTTTTAAATGTACTACATGAATTTAGTGGTTTGATATGACAATTTATGATTGGTAGAAAATTTCACCCTCTACAACATTAATTTATAGAGTTTATATAACAAAATTTATAATAATCGTAACTTCACTTCTTCACTTATATAGGACATTGTGGAGTTACATCCATGTCGGATGTCCTAATGATGGTAGGGAGCAAACTGATAATTGGCAAATTTTATTTGGGCTTCCTATTACTTAGCTTATGTACATTAAAAAAAATATGTTCTGTTTTAATGAAACTGTATATCATTTATAATCATAGCAAATTTGAAATCATTCAGTCATACAAATAGCAGAAAATATGTTGTTTTTGTTATTATATATTTCAAGTATAAGACAAATATTATGGTTTCCACTTTTAAGCTGAATCTGAAGTCTTTGGATAAGGATTCAATCAATGTGGTGGTCATTTTACAAGTATAAATACTTGTGGGGTGTGAAGAGTAAGGGTCAAAGTTTAAATCTCTAGGAGGGAGTTTCACACACATATACACTTAGATTAAACTAAATTAGAATTCTATCTTGTATCACCAAAAAAAAAAAAAAATCAAGTAATGGGGCTGGCTAGCTAGAGCCTATAGTAATGCATTCTTAATTTGTACATTAATTTTATCCCATTTGCACTGCTTTTATGTGCTAGATGGAATATTTGACTGGTGGAGACTGCATGGCTGGCCTGCATGAAGTAATTGTCACTGACAAGACTATTGAAGCGATCAAACAAGCAAAGGAACAAAATCGCAGCCTATGGAGAGTCTCCTCAACTGTAAGTGATCTCAACTAATTATTACCATATGGTTCTTTTTATTAAAAATAAATACAATTCCGAATAGAATAGAATAGAATAGAATAACGGAAAAAAATGTACGTAACTGATCTTGATTAGTCCGTTAAAGAAATATAGCCAATCATGATATCATAAAACTAGGCATGATTTTTACTGTTGTTATCGTTGTCAATGTGAATGACTTTTCACTACAACAAACAAGGCACTATAGTGACAAAAAATTTCATCACGAAATGTTCTTATTTCGTCACCTAAGACACATGGTGACGAAACATCACTCATCACGTATTTTTGACCTCCTCTTTTGTTTGTTTTGTGTCATATGTAGTTCTTTTCCCACATAGCATCAGATGCTGTGTTGAAGCCCTTGGGCCACTTTGCAGAATCACCACTTGCCAGCAACTATCCACCAATTTATGCAGGAGAGCTTATGGAACAGGAGCTTAGCTTTCTTAATCTGAAAGGGAACGAAGCATGATAGCTTCTATCAATCTGCATTATATATGTTACTGTTCATTTTCTTCTTCTTTTGTGTGGGGGTTGTGGAGTGTTCTTGTTGCTAGCGGATATATGTTTAAATTTACTGTACCTAATGGACTTGGCTATTGCCATTGGATCTTTGTAATCTTTGCTGAAAATAAATTATGGGGTAGATTATAATTTACCCATTTATGGTTTGATCATATTATAATTTAGTCCAAAAAAAAATTAATTGTTATTTTTGTATTCTAACGTTGGGATTAAAATGAAACTGTTGAGTTCTATATTACTATTATTATTATTTTTGATAATTTGATAGTTATAATAAGAGATAGGGGATTTGAACTTTGAATAGCTTGAAAATATAAAAAAGTGTCAACTAGTTGAACTACAACTCTACAAGGCTCTTAATTCCGGGACAAAATTGCTAAATGCCTTTTTTGGACAAACTAAGCAGCGTTTTACTCTATTTTTTAAATTAATTAGGAAAATGCCCCTCTTTTGAAACTCGATTTTCTCAAAATTGAGTTATAAAAAAATAAAAAAAAAAAATTCTGGAGCCCTATGGTAGCTTTTTTAAGGACCTATAGTGACGTTTTGTAACTCGACTTCCATTAAATCGAGTTATAGGCAATTATTTTATTTTTTTTTTTACCTATAACTCGATTTTATATAAATCGAGTTACAAAACGCCACTATAGGTCCTAAAAACGTCGGCTCTTTAAAAACGCCGCTATAGGGCCTAAATTGATTTTGAGAAACTCGATTTTCAAAAGAATGGCATTTCCCTAATTATTTTGAAAAAGAGAGCAAAACGCTGTTAGTTTGCCCAAAAATGGCATTTAGCAATTTTGTCCCTTAATTCCGTTCAAATTAGCAATATATATTTTGCATTTTTTAGACAAACAAATTATCCCTTAGTGGTTTGATCCAATCACAATATAGTCCCACAAGTTTTTTTAATTTATTACATTTTAATTACCTAAGGTTTCGAATAAGATGAAATAGTTAAGTTTTCTTTGGCCGGAACCTAACAATCGATCTCAATTTTAGTCCAAACTTTCGAAGGTCAAATGTAACCATTGAACTAAGTTGTGTTGACTCTTCTCATTGTTCTTTAATTCTTTTGATAATTATAACAATATTTTAATACTTACACCCTCCTCCTTTAATATATATTTTGCATTTTTTAGACAAACAAATTATCCCTTAGTGGTTTGATCCAATCACAATATAGTCCCACAAGTTTTTTTAATTTATTACATTTTAATTACCTAAGGTTTCGAATAAGATGAAATAGTTAAGTTTTCTTTGGCCGGAACCTAACAATCGATCTCAATTTTAGTCCAAACTTTCGAAGGTCAAATGTAACCATTGAACTAAGTTGTGTTGACTCTTCTCATTGTTCTTTAATTCTTTTGATAATTATAACAATATTTTAATACTTACACCCTCCTCCTTTTTTTTTTTTTTTCTTTTTTGCTTTTTACCTATAATGTCATCTCTTAATTAGGCAAGTATTTGTTTGAGTAATCCTCAATCAATTTAACACAATTGGAAGTGAGATGACCTTTGGGTCTATGAACCTGTCCATAAACGTGAACTAAAATCAATAGATGAAATCATTGTTAACACATTTCAACAAGTCTGGCAAGGAAAACATAAAGAAATCATACGGACAGAGAGAAGAAAAAAAAACTCATGCTTTATAGATCTGAAAAGTATAGAAGAGTAACGAATTTATTCGGTCAAAATCAAGAGAAACAGATTGTATTTCAATTACATGTTTTAATTCTCAGGTAACAATTACTTTATAATCTATACATTAATCAACATTTTTCAAATCAATTTTTTATATATGAGGCAGGGGAGAATTAAATGATTTATATATTAACCAGTGCCCTAAGAGTACTCGTTAGCATTTTCTTTTAATTATTAATCTTTAAGTCAATTTGGAAAAAATGTTCCACTATGCACACTAATGCACTCTCAATGATTTTTGCATTTCAGGTATCACACTTCACAACATATGCTTTTGCCTTATTTTTTTGCGTTTCACCTAGTAAAAGAAACACAAAAAGTTCATAAATGCTCGGGCTAGTAATAATGTTAATTTGTTCATTGAAATAAAATATTTCCGGATTTCTACTATAAATCACTGTTCCATTTCATTTGAAAATTCAAACAAACCATTATATATTTTCCTGCACGGCTGAGTTTTCATTCCATTTCTCCTATAAAAATCACGGTTCCATTCCATTTGATTGCAATCCAACAAGCCATTATTTATTTTCTGCAAGGCTGAATTTTCATTCAATTTCTCCTATAAATCACTGTTCCATTCCACTTTATTGAAATCCAACAAACCATTATATATTTTCCTGCAAGACTGAGTTTTCTTTAGTTCTCAATCATGTCAATGAACAAAGCTAAAAGCAAAGGTCGACAGAAGATCGAAAACAAGTTAATAACAGACTATTGTTGTCGTGAAGTAACATTCTCAAAGCGCAAAAGTGGGCTCTTCAAGAGTGCAAGTGAGCTTTGTATACTATGTGGTGCAAAAATTGGCATAGTTGTGTTCTCCCTTGCAGGCAAGCCATTCTGTTTTGGAAACCCAGATATCAACACAATCATAGACCAATATGACAGTGGAAATCCACAAACAAATGTTGGTACAGGTGATATTGTGGAGTCTCTCCAACGGGCTACAATTCTGGAGCTTAGCAAGGAACTCGACATGAAACTTAAGGAATTGGAAATCGAGAAGGAGCGAGGAGAGGCAATTGAAAAGCTGAGGAAAGAGATCCAACAAAAACTTATCTGGGAAGCACCTATTGAAGAGCTTGGTCTACGTGATCTTCAACAATTATCATTGTCATTGGAAAACCTTAAGAAGAAAATACATGCTCGAGTTCACAAGCTATGTAATGGGGCTTCTTCTTCTTCTTCTTCTACATGGTCATTGCCATCCGCTGATGCCACCCATTTGGTAGGAGCTTTTATCACAGAGACATCAAACAGAGACATGGAATGGCAAGCTCAAAGGCAGAATGAGGAATTGAATAGTTCCTTGGATTGTCTGACTTTTGATGCCTTCTAACCTTCTCATCACTGATATGACCAAGACAAAGCTCTTCTATAACTCCTCTTGGCAACAATATTAGTAATAGACTACAGAACTTTTAACCTTAGGGAAGGTTTTTTTTTTTTTTTTTTTTATGAATAATGTCTTGCAATGATATTTTTCTCCTCCCCATATTCCACATTTGTAGTTATTCTTGAACTCTTCCTTTGTTTGGATTAAGACAAGATCCCAATTGTTACAAAATTCTAGACAAATTTTCTTTTCGGGGAGTCTCTGAATGATATGGAATAGTGTAAGTTTTCTTGTGATGGTTGATCATTGATGATTTAATACTAAACAATAGGAGTCACATTTTAAAGAATCGCAGTTTTTGTTTGTGTTGCCAAAAAGAAAATAGTTGATTTTGTTGTCCAAATTAAGCTAGAAATATAAGCACACAAATTAAGATAAGACCTACTTTCCTTCCACGTTAAGGAAAATAGTGGATTTGACTTTGGAGACTATTTTGTTTATTCTGTAAATTTAAAGACATTTCAACAACTAGCAAGAAAAAACCACGTAAATTACTGAAATTAACAGCTCTAATGTGCCATCAAATCTGTTTTTCTAGCCATACAACAATGAAACAATATTATTTCTGTCCATAGAACAATGAAATTACATTTTGTCAGAATGTCAGCCTTCTTTGTTGAAACTCATCAATCCAGAAAGCCTTAAGAAGCAGTTTGGAAACTACTTATTAACAGTTATCAAGGCTCTCCTTTGTTCCCTTTCAGATTGATAGCCGCAAGCTCCTGTTCAACAAACTCTCCTGCGCACATAGACGGATATTTGCTGGCGAGTGATGATTCAGCAAAGTGACCCAAGGGCTTCAACACAGCATCTGATGCTATGTGGGAAAACAACTATATATATAACAGAGATAAACGAAATCAAAAATACTACATCGAAAAAGAAATGGTCATAAATAAACATGACATAGAAAAGTCATTCACATTGAGATCACTAAAGATGCCAACTTAATAGAAAATACGACAATGGTGTAATGCTGATACTGGTATAATTGAGATTACTAACCGTTGAAGATACTCTCCATAGGCTGCGATTTTGTTCTGTTGCTCGATTGATTGCTTCGATTGTCCTGTCAGTGACAACTACTTCATGCATTCCAGCTATGCAGTCTCCAGCAGTCAACCATTCTATCTGTGCATAATTGAAATGCAAAAGGGAGATAATTAATCTACAAATTAGAAATGCATATATCATAGCTAGCCAATCGCACTACTTGAGAATTTGATTGAATCCTTGTCCAAAGAATTGAGGATAGAAATGATGAAAACCAGAGCACGTTGAAGAGTAAAGGCAAACAAGTTCCTATATGTGATGACATTGTCTTATACTTAAATATATATCGTAAATAAACAATATATTTTCTATCATTTCTACAAATAAATGACATGACACTTTCTATGATCACACTCAATTGAATTACAAGACACACACACACACACACATATATATTCATTTTTTAAGCAGCCAAGTAATAGGCAACCCAAATAAAAATGTCAATAATCAGGTAGCTCCTACCATCAGGACACCAGACATGGTGTAACCCTATAACATCTTGCCTCAAATTTTGTCATTTCCCTCTTAATTGCTTTTCCCATATTAGTTTCACAAAAATAAACACCAAACATCAGTCTTTATTATTACCTGTTTTCCTGTTTGAATGAGAAGACATCCTATAGGAACCTTCACCTCAACTTTTTGCCCATTTCTGAGCCAAATGTTGAGACCGGGGAATCTACTTCTTCCATGAATGGTTAGAAAATTAAGGTCATAGTGATATCCTGCAAAAACAGTACTTTCCTGGCCATAACGCCGGAGGTCACTCCCTGTAGGAGCAAGAAGATGTGGCCCCTGGGTTTTGAAAGGAAAATGCCCTTGTTATAAAGTGCATAAACCTAATAAGATAGAAGCATGATAATGGAACAAAAAAAAATATGATTCATGCAATGCCTTAACTATTACTAAAAAAAATAGCAAAAGAAAAAAATCTAAAGCATGAAAAAGGCTAGTAGATAAGATGCACACTCCACACCTTTCCCATTCCTTTTCTCTCCCATTTATCATTGCTCAAGCCTTTGGAAACACATATCAATAGCGAATTAAGAAGACATGTGTACTTATTCAAACATAGACTGCACTGAAACTAGGTTTTTTTTTTTTTTTTTTTTTTGATAAGCCAAAACGAGAAATTTTATCTAGCATATAGTTCTTTCAACCCTTTAGATACCTTACAAATTGGGGCTTTATGTCTCCACTGCCTTTATATTCTTTTTTCTTTTTTTTTTTGTCTTTTATCTCTAAACTTGTACAGATCTAGGAAAACCCCTATGCATAAAGCAATTAATTAGAATTAAACAAGGGAAATGAGAGAGAGAGAGAGAGAGAGAGAGAGAGACCTATTCAATCTGCAACTTCTAGACCCTTAATCTGCTATTACCAGATTACAGGACAAAATTGCATAACATGAGAGAGAGATAGCAAGAAACAGGTGAACAGAAAGGAAAGGACTAATGGGGACCTATGTCACTCATCCCATAACACAAAAGTTGAGGAGTAAGCATTTTCACACAGAAAGTAGAAAAATATTTAAAGAGATGTGTCATCATATCATTCACAAAATCACAATCAACAGTCCTTTCTTTGTTACCATCCACTTTTACTTTGAAAAAATAAACAAGCATCAATGAGTTTGAGACAGACAGAGACACGAGTGGTGAGACAACTGTAGCTGTTGACCATTTGTATTACCTGCTTCATAAGAGAATTGAATGCATCCTTTGGCAAGCCAAACCCAATTGCTGCCATTTCAGCTACAACCTGAGCCCAAAAAATAAAAAATTGTTACACAATAACTTTAGAAATTATGCATAAGGAATCTTACAAGTTAACTGAACCACACTGATGAATTACTTCTATTGCTGCTATCATTTTATATCCCCATGAATCCATGGTATCTTTCCAATCAGGAAAACCTTCAGGTATGACGGGCTCTGAGTTGAGTTCCTGCACAAGAGAGATGACAATTAAAAGGACAAATCAAATCATATTATATAAAAAAATAAAAATAATAAAAATAATTTTGAAAAGGAATAATGTGAGACCTGAAATCGGGTGTTTGAAGGACGAGGACCCACTCTCCACATGTATCGCCACTTGCGATCTGGTCCTTCAGGAGTGGCTGGTTGGAACTCTTTCGGCATTGCTTTTAACTTCTCTTGCATCTCTCCATCAACAAGGCTTCTTGGAACTTCTACTCCCTCAGGTGTTACCCCAACCTGTTATCTCCATTTGTGCCAAAAATTCAATATTTTAATAAATCAGTGCAAATTTACATATTAAATTGGTGCCTATAACAGGGTGGGGCATCAAGTACATATATCTTTAGTGAAAGACAATACTCAACTAATGAAGGACCTTTTTTTCACTATTAATGAGCATTTTCCATGCCATTCTTTTTCTTTAATTCCAAGAATCAACATCTAAAGCCATTAGAAAAAAAAGAAGGGAGACAAATCTTTAACCTCCTCTACAAATCAACTTTCAAAAGAAGCCATTAATGACCTACTTCACATTAAAACGGAAATACTGTACAGTGTGCCCTCTAATTGCTAATCACTTATGGTCTTTCAGGCCTCTAGTCTTCACCCCCAGCATACTTCCAGAATTCCAATCATTTCATTCAAAACAGTAAAACAGTATAAAGTGCAAAATTGATTTAACAGCCATGGAACATTAGTTTTAATCACATCTTATATAACATTCAAACAAAATAATAAAAATAAAGATACCAACAATTGGTTTTACCAGTCCCCACTTCCAAACTTCCTCTTTCATTGCCTAAATTTCCTCAACAAGTAAACTATATCGAGCACACTTAATCAGTACCCCATATTCCCACAACAGCAAAACGTTCAACACTTAATTTTTAAAATTTGAATAAACCTTTTACCATTTCTAAATACAATTCCTGTTCTTTTCTCTAATTTTCCAAGCAAACAACGAGAACCAAAAATAAAAAATAAAAAAGTAAACTTTTCAAGGTTTTTAAATCCAACTAACATTTTTAAACAACCACAATTATTACCTTTTTCACTTCCTCTACATTTTCCAACCAACCTGAGATCCTCTAGAACTCCTACCCTAACTCCACAACTCAGTTCTTAATATTTCAACCACTCATTATTAAAAAAGTTGTTTAGATTTTACCACATCATGTTTCAATGGAAAATTTAGGGAGGACCAAGCCATTGGAAAAGGTGTCAATTGAAATTTTATTCATCATAAACTGCTTACAATAGTATACTTTGTGCACTTTATATAGGGAAAATGATCCACTTCAACGAAATGTATTCATTTCATATTTTGCATTAAATTTTACAAATCTAAAGGTGTATCCTCAAATGATATGGATATGCTTTTAGATAGTGGAAATAAAGAGAGTTATTTTTTTAACCTTTTGAAAATTGGGCTGTTTTTCCAAGAGTCTTGTAACTCAACTAACACTTTTTAGTGTTTCAATGTAGAGATCTAACATTTGAATTCCCCTTCCCTTTTTTTGACTAAAAATTCCCCCTTCCTCAACTAGAATTTGAATTATACCAACAAAAAAAAGGGCTATTTGCCTATATTAAAAGATTGTATATTGAGTATATATATACACACACTTCGAGTCTTTGTTTGAAAAAAGTATAATTTCAAAACGAGCTATCAAACCAGGAAATAAAATTGCTATGAATTTTATTACAAAATAAATCAACGTGTCACCAATTAACAAAAAAAAAAAATAGAGTAATTTAGAAATTTATTTATTATATTATGAAAATGGCACTAATCACATTCATTACAACCTCAATTTATAAGCTTTTTTAAATTACTAAGATTTAGCATTTCCCAAATAAAAATAATAAAATATATATAAATATGCATAATGAAATTACATGTGGAAATAAAATAAATCAAATAAGGAAAACAAATTATAACAAGTACGTAATAAAATATTTATGGAAATAAATAAAATAAAATAAAAATTGACATCTATGTACTTAGGATCAATCACAATCAAAAAATTTAGACAAAATCAATCGAACACCAATAAGTCTGATTTGGTGTCTGTGACACATCAGCATTAAAAAAAATTAATTTACACTTTTTTTTTAATTTTTACATTTATTTAAGTTAAATCTAAACCGTTCATTTAAAATTAACAATAAAAAACTTACTAGGGCATGTTTGGTAGACTATAATAGATGTTGTAATGTAATAGTTATTCATATGGTTTAATTATTCTTTAGTTTGGTTATGTTTTTATTACAAGGAATAGTCATTCCTTATGAATAACTATTCTTTAAAATGAGAAATAATCATTCCTCTTTAAAAGGTTGTATTAGCTATTTCTTAGTAAGTGCAATAATTTCAAAACTTAATATATTTTCAAATAAACAAACTTTTCATATACATTTAATAATTATAAAAATAAAAAATTATAAAAAAATAACAAATATCTCTCTTAAATTTAAAAATAACAATTTTTAATATTTCTTAAAATAAATGTCAAGTTTCATTCTAATGTTATAACTCACAACCAAACTAATGAATAGGTTTAGTTATTACATTACAACACGCTTTATTACTAGTAATAAATATTACAATTTCTGTCATAATCCCAATTCAGTGTAGCAAACGTTACCCTAAGATCCTAAGTCAACACTATGCAAAGACCAAAACTTTTCTCTCTCTTTTTTTTTTCCTCACATTTTCTCACCAGCCAAACAGCTAAACTCCGGAACTAACTATCCAAATTCGGGAATCAAATTATCTTCGCAACCAAACAAAAGAAAAGAAAAGTAAAGAGACGAACCGAACCTGGTAATGCAAAGCGGGACGCTCCTGTTGGCGCTTGAAGTCCACGGGTCTCTCGAAGTACTTCTCCATCATATCTATGAACCGATCGTTATCCTCCACCGTACATCGCGGATCCTTCACCAACAGCGCCCCGGTTTCTCTCAATACCCGACTCACTTCCTTGCATAGCCCGATAACTTCGGGTCCGGGTTTCTCCGTCGACGGATCTCCGTTTAGAACCGCCAGATATTCTTTCAGATCGATCACCGGTAGCTCCATTCCGTTAAAAAAATTGTATCAAAAAGTCTTTTTTTTTTCTTTTTCTTTTTCTTTTTGGGTGAGAGAGTTTGGGATGGCGGGAGAGAAAGTGAGTTGGGTTTCTTTTTAGCTTTTTTGGTGCTTTTATGTTTGAGTACTTAAGTGGGACCCTCGGCGCACGTTAGCCTTTTTTTTGGGTTAAATTTATGATTTAGTGCAAATTACAAGTTATCCCTGCTTGGCTTAGCCGAAATTTAAATTTAAGTTGTTTAACTTGTTTTGAAATTTCACGAAACAAGTGTTTTGTTGAATTTTTTATAATCTTATTCAATTTTGTATTTTTATGTTTTTTTTGTTTTTAGAGAAAAGATACATAAAAGTGAAACAAAATTACATATTTAGCTCTATTTTTAATAGATGTAGATTACATAAATCTAACTGAGCTAACCTTAAATGGGTAGAGTGTTAAATTTCAAACTACAAGTAAGCAACTTGAATTTCAGTCGAACTACATGTAAGTAAGTTATAATTTACTTTTATAATTCTATTTTTTTGATAAACCACCTTTATGATTCTAAAAACATAAAGTCATAAATTGTTAAAGAATCTGAGAAAAAAAATCAGTGTTGCGATAGTTACTTTACAAGTATAAGTACGTTTAAGATGTGGAGATAAGAACTGAAATTTATGTTCTCAGATGGGAGATTCACTCACATGTATACTTAGATTATAATAGAGTAAAACAAATCGATTTTAGGTTTGATTTTGTAATACCAAAAAAAAAAAAAAAAAGATTTAAAAAGAGGGGTATTTAAGTAAATCTCTTTGTGGGGTCAATTTTTGTAATTAATATTATTAAATGAGTTTTTAGAAAATTAGTTTGAAACCCTAACTATATATATATATAAGCTAAATAAGTTATAGTATAACGATAGATATTTTGGAGGGGGACTTTTGAGTTTGTTCAAATAGTGAAAGATTGACGGCACACTTGAGGTAAAGCCTAAAAAATCTCGTTCTTTGTCAAATTTAGGCTTTATATGGAATTATAATATTTTTATGTAAGTATTTTTAGCCAATAGTAAAACTATCTAAATATTTAGTGAGTTTTATGCTATAAACAAAGAAGAATGATTTAGATTTATATATTGAGTCTGGTTAATGTGTGCCCTTAGGGCACACATTAAACTTTCTATTTTTAGAAACATTTTCTTGAGAATTGAAAAAGCTGTCATTACTTTTTCAATTCTCAAAAAAAAATTTCTCAAAAATAAAAACTAATGTGTGACCTTAAGGTATACATTAATAAAATCCTTATATCTTTGCTATTTTGGACGCTAAGCAACTATTCCTATCTCGGAAATCATACCTTTTCTAAGACTTTTATTGCATTAACTGTGATAAAAACTGCAGATTTTTATGGTGCGTTAAGATTTGTTCCGATAAGTGTGAAGTTCCTACACAATTTTTCTTTAAAGAATAGTGACCTAAGTACAAGACTTGATGATATACAGAAGCCTAGTAGTCTAGGCATGCTTTTTTTTTTTTTTTTTTGGTCAGCAAGGAGATAATATTAGATTAGGTAATTATAAGTTTGTTACAAAACACAGTAGCTATATCATCAGCTAGAATTCTTTCCACCACAGGCGGTGGATACAAAAATACAACATACGAGCTTACATAACTAGTACCCAATCTTGCCATAGCATCCGCACAGCGGTTGGCCTCCCTATAGATGTGCCTAATCTGCTTGTTGGGAATTTCCCTCACAAGATTCCTGCAATCATGCTTTGAGGTCTGACATAGAGCCACATGCTTTTGAAAAAAAAAAAAAAAGAGAAAAGAAAAAGAACGGTGTGTTGTATTCGTAAATGTCCTGCTACTTTGATTTTTGTATGATATAGTACGTAGTTTGTCCTCGTCTCAAAAGAACTAATGGTGGCCAAAAAAAGAAAAAAAAAAAAAAAAACAAACAAACAAACAAACACATGTATAGACCCATATGGCTATAAGTGTAGTATGTTCTATAGGTTTTATTCCTAGGAATCTATTTGTGGCAGAAAGTAAAGAAACAAAAATAATTTGACTATGTGAGCTTGGTGTAAGAAACAAGGGGTTGTTGGTAGGCTTAGTGAGAAAACAGAATTTATTAGATAAATTAATGATAGTTCTGAAATATATAAGATGGATATTTTTAGTTGTTTTTCTTCTGACCGAATATTCTTATAAGTCATTTTTAAATTATTTAATTATTTAGTAAATGGTACTTGCAAAATTATTTTAGGTGATGTCTAATGATTTTAGAAGAAGTGTTAGGAAGAAATTCTTTTTGATATGACTTTTTGAGGTAAATAACTTTATCCTAATTGGGTTTTATTTTGTTTATATTAATGTATTTTTAACTACTGAAAATTGTTTATAATTGTTAGAATTTTTGTTTCTATTGTATCACTGATCTCAAGTAAATGATTATTACAAATATATTTTAATACTGAGTATATGATTTTTATATACACGCTTGAATAAGATATATTTTTGTTAGAAACTATGATTTCATATATATGATTATGGACAATTTGACTATGAATTGATTCTGATACTCAGCCAATGGAAGTTATTCATTGGTATTCTGATACCCAGTCAATAGAGGTTATTCATTAGTACTTTGATACACAGCTAATAAGGATTATTCATTGGTATTCTGATACCCAATCAATTGGGGTTATTCATTAGTACTCTGGTACCCAGTCACGGGGATATAACATGACCATAGTTATAAGATTGTTAAGAATATGAATTACATTTGAATATTTGAACTATTTTGAGTCCTTAAAATTACATATGTGATTTTGGAAATGTTTGAGTATTTGAACTATTTTGAGTCACTAAAGCTGCTTATGTGTTTTTGGAACCTATTGTAAGTTATAACTTTTGATATATGAAAAACTGACTATTTTCTAAACCATCTATGATATATTTGTAAGATTAAAGTATGTGATCTATGTGCAACTTATTATTTTGAGATTATAAAACTTCTTCAGTTATTTTGAAAACACATAGCATATTATAACTTTTGAAAAAACATATTACACCTTATACTTTACAGATCTATTATTTGATAGAACTTATTAGGACTTGGGTTACTTTTTGAGTTGTCAACTAACCTTCTTTTTTCCCTCCTGTTTTAGATTGTAAAGAATAGCAAGTTTTGGGAGTTTTGATGTTGTGTTGTGAATAGGAAAAGAAGCTTAGTGATTTTGGGATTTGATGGTTTTTTAATAGTTTTATATTTATTGGCCAATTGGCATTATATACATAAGGTTTGGATTTTGTTCCTATTAAATTATTAGAGACCTATTCATAAAGAAATTGTTGAGGTATTTTGAATTTATTTGATTTAATTTTTAAGGATAAATTTTAGTTGCTAAGAAGGCCTTGTACACTTGTAGGGTGCTTACTTTATAAGCGCGGCAATTGTCACATATCTATCCTTATAGTTGGGTTCGGGACGTGACAGATTCCCTATTAAACCAACCAATCAAGTTCAATTTTTAATTTAAGGTTTTGTTAACAAGTGCCCCTTAAAGTAATTATTAACCAATCATTTTAGAACAATTTTGACACAATTTTTACAAAAAAAAAAAAAAAAAGTTATCAAAACATTAAATGTTTTTTTTTAATTATTTCATAAAAACTTCTTAAATGGTTAAAATCACAACAATTGAGTTGGCAAGTATTTACTCATTCTCATTTAGGCCAAACACTAACATTATTTTTTTATTCACTACTAACAATCTATCATATCTGCAGCTGTGAAAAAAATTTGTGTTACAAACACACAATTTGACAAACTATTTTTAGTTCTTATTTACACTTATCATTGACATTATTTTTTTTTACCTATTATTAATAAACTGTGAGATGAAAGATTTTTAAGAATTTAGTCCATTTTTTTTGTATCTATGGACTACTTTATTCAATGGGTGTCACTGTGTGTGTGAGTAGCGGACCAATGTTACCTACACACAAAAAGTTTACAATATTTTTTCTAATATTTGAATTAACAAATTTATTTTTATCGTGTTCATATACTCTTACATGTGCTTGACTTTTTAGCGGACCTGCGGCGCACGTTAGCCATTGTGCCTTGGAGATTCGTGTTAAATGGTGGAGGGGAGCTTGGTTTGCGTGTGATAAGTGTACACGCGACGTATATACTTGAAATTGGTGTTGGGTGTACACGTGGCGATTTTGTGTGATATCAGGTGGAGATTCCTGGGATTGTGCGATTTTGTTTGCGTATGATTAAGGTACACGAAAGGTATGTATTTGTAATGGGTGATTATTTATTACTGAATTAGAGAGGAATTTTAAACGTGGGGTTTTGGGAAGTGGTGTAATTGGGTAATGGGATTGCTACAAGTCCTTTAAACAGTAATTTTTCTTTTTTCTTAATGCAGGACTTTGGCTATTGTTGATGAATTAGTCTAGGTTAGGCAGATTTATAAATTTTATGACCTGGACCTAATCCGATCAATTTAAAAAATAAATTTTCACAACCTATTAATCTTTAAAAACTGACTTAATCTTGCAAGTTAGGTTGGATCGGATCTGTTTTGGCGAGTTGGTGGATTGATTGTACACTCTTACATACATATATCCAATGTATAAAATATTTTTTTTTATCCTATTAAAAATAGATGTATCTAACATGAAAAAATTAAAATATAAAAATAAGTTTTTAAGCTAATTTTATGATACCACCGTACCCCTAAGAAATTTTGTGTCATGATTCCTATTAAAAAAGGTTATTCATTTTCCCACAATGACGAGGTTCCCACAAGATAATACAAATTTCAATGACTCAATAAAATGTTTATCAATTTTTTTTTTCAATGACTCAATAAAGTAGCATTAATAAGAAGTATTTGAGTCTTCTATATGTCTACCATTTAAAACAATGGTATCATTAACGAGAAAAAACAAATACACTACAAGAAGCAGCACTAGCTGCCTAGCTAAAACAAGAGCCTAAAGATCAAACATCATAAAAGAACGAAGCTAAGCAAGGCAAACTAAACATGATAAAATATGGACATAGGGATAATCCTCCATAAACTCCAAATAGCTCTATTTAAGATAGAATTCTTCACATTTCTAAAACAAGCTACACAACCCCTAACATTATTAACAATGACCTTTAAGAGATCAAACACGATTTTGACCATCCCCAAGAATCTTAGTATATATATCCAAGTATTCTTGTGATAATCAACTGTTTGCCAAGCTATCTTAGACTTTTTCCTTTCAGTATTTTAATAGCACAAGACACTTATCCCAACAACTTATTCTTCTACTACGCAAACATTTTCTGAAAATGACTTCCCTTATCCTTTGAGTGAAAGCAATCAAAAGAGATATGATCCCTAAATTTCAATCTGTTCATGCATAAGGTTCAAAAGTACATCGCCCTTATAGGAAAAATTTTAGATACTCCGTCCTCTCAAATTTAGAGTACAAAACACTATTTTTTATGCTCTGAAAATACCTAAAAATTACTCTACCCTTATAACCCCAATTAACTAGCTTGTCCTTAGTTAAGAGTTTGTGTTGTATGTCAAGCTAGCAAATTAAAGCATGCTTTGGGAAATATGTTTTGAAAACCAGATTCTCCACAGATTAACCTCAAGATACAATTCACCCTAATCTACCCCCAAGCCGAATAACAACTGAATTTATGATCAACATAAGATAGTCCGACCAATTAAATATTTTAAATTAGGGTAGTATGTGTTACATACACCCTGCTATGCAAACATTGTTATACACATTTTTTAAATTGAAATCGTGTTTTTAATTCATATTTTTAGTTTAAAAAATATAAAAAAAATTATCTTTTCAATTATTGGTAAACTACACATGCACCCAAACCCAATAAGACTTGAATCTGCTATTGCACCCTCAACCTAATACATATAACTGCAAGGAAGTGTCAGGTTGAGTTAGAACTCATGGACACCACTTGCTCAACCAGCATCTCATCACTTGGCCAACTTTTTTTTTTTTTAAACCAATCACTTGACCAACTTGGATTGTAACCAGTTCCTCACATCTAGTGTTGTGAAGAAAGAACTTGCAGAGTCATTGATGATTATGTTCCCAAATTTTCATGTAAAGTTCCCATTAGATGCAAATCAGGAGAAAATTTTATAAATTAACTAGTCAAATTTTCAAAATTGAAAAAGTAAGAATCACTCCTTCCCTTCTTTAACGAAATCTTTCTTCGGCTAGGAATTGTACTTTTATGACACAGCATGTCACTGTGTCAGAACACTTTTAAGTTTTTAACTAAATCCTTTTCCGGCTAGGAATTCTTTTCTTGGACTGTCAACTAATTCACACGGCAATTTGACCCCAAAAAAAAAATTTTAATATAATTAATATAGTAATTGCATCATAGATAATAATTCAAAAGTAAAAACTTCTCAACATCACAAATAATCAATCACAATTTATCAAATAAAATAAACCACAACAACTAATAAGTTTATATACTTAGGATTATTAAAATGGTATTTTGATCAAGTAACATTTAATTAAACGGATCAAACAAATCAAAGGGGTTTCGTGAGTTGGACACAAACACGATACATTTACTAACGGATTAGTTGTGTCAATCCAAATATGACACAAAATCATTAAACTTATAACCTACTAACTTCGTGTCTTTTTAGTAAGGCTGTAAACGAGCTGAGTTTTGTCAAATAGTGCATGTTCAAGGTTGGCTCGTTAGAAAAAGTCAAAAGCTTAAACTTGGCTTGAGCTTGTGACAAGCCTAAGAATGGTGTTTGAGCTTGAGCTCATGGAAAAGCTAAAAAGCTTGAGCTTGACTTGGCTTGGCTTGATTAATTAGTCAAGCCAAGCTCAAGCTTCACATTAAGCTCAAACTCGAGCTCAAGTCAAGTTTTTAAGCTTGAGATCTAAAAAAATTATATTTTCAAATGCTTAAATCTCCAAAATTAAGAAAAAAAAAAGTAGACTTTAATTATCATGCATTTAGTCCTACTTATGATTAGCTATTATTCAAATTAAAATTTTACATAATAAAATTCATTCATTCATCATTCTCTGTCTACAGTTTCAACAATTATTCAAAATACAATTTTTACATTCACGTTAGAATGTGAAGAACCAGAAAAATACTTGTTTGTAACTATTATAAATAAGAAAATACTAATATGTTTCATAACTTTACTTTAGATGATTAATATGGAAAGATCATATGTGGCCAGTTTAATTGATTAATTTATTTTTAAATGTAACAATAGTCTAAAATGGTTCTTGGTCAGTTTAGAGGGAATGAAAAAATTAAGGTAATGGGTAGTAGTCTCATGTTGGTCATGTTATTATTAAGATATGTGTAATGAGTATATTTAGCTAACACATATAAGCTTATAAATGAGTTTATACTTGAATTGTATTGTATCAAGCCTAATAGCTTATGAGCTTATTCATGAACAAATTTTTTTGCTTGGGCTCGGCATGTTTATTAAACAAGCCTAAAATTAAGGCTCAGGCTTTGCTTATTTATAAACAAGCAAATATGAATAAGTTTTTCATCGAGCCAAGCTCGAATTGTTCATGATCACCTTGATTTATTTACAGTCCTACTTTTTAGTAAATCGTGTGAAATTTTGTCACCCTTAATTATAATATCCCAATTTGGTGGGCATGGCACACCTGGAGGATAAAATTAATTTAAAGAAAACCTAGCAAAATTTTTGACTGCCGTGTCATTGATTAAGTGGCAATCTATAACAGATTTGTTTTCCATAAAAAATTACATTACCTACTATTATTATTATTATTTTGGAAAAACTAACGTAATTAAAATTTTTTGTTAAATTCTTACACAAAAATTGCCTTTTATTGATTTATTAATAAAATAATAATAATAATTTATGGGTTTGGGCTATGGCTTCAATGGCGGTGGCAATGTAATTGTCGATACAAGTTTGGAATGCATTAAGAAACGTATATTTTGATCTTTGCATTGCATGCCAACACTTCCTTAATGTAATCCTTATCTGATCAGGAGTTTTTTGACTGCCAAGTAAACCCTTAATCCTTGTCTGAATAGGACATGTAAACCCAAACCATGCATAACCGAGCCTCTATATAAGAATAACCTCCTTCTCTTCTAGTACAACTACCAATACCATACACTAGTCCTTTATTCTTCTATTTTTGTTTGCCACCATGAATTTATTGCTTTCTTCAGATCTTCGTTACAATCTCCAATCACCACCACGAGCTGTGTGGAGTCCTGAAGAGAATAAGAAATTTGAGGAATTGATCAAAGAAATTCCTCTTGATTGTCCACATATTTTCGAGAAAATTGCTCGTGAGCTACCATCGAAAAGTATACTAGATATTAAGGAACACTACGGGTCGTTAATTGAAGGAGTATTTATAAGGCATAGGCCAAGTTTCATTGAGGTACCTAACTATGGGAACAGTGAAATTGGTGAAATTGTTGAAGAAATACCCAATAAGAAGAAAAAAGGAAAAGAAGTAGCACCTGCTGTGGAAGAAAAACCCAAGAAGAAACGAGGAATGGGGGATCAATGGACCAAAGAAGAACATGAGTATGTGTCAAAAACTTTGGTTTTTTACTTGTTCTTGTTTTTGTTAGTGTGAATCTGTTCATATATATAACATACATTTTTTTTATTTAGACTTAGCGCTAGCATGTTTTTCTTTGAACAAGTAAATTTTGAATACTAATTCAGATTTGTAGATAGTATGAAGAAAAATTAAATCCATATGTATCTTGTAGACTTGTTAGCATGGTGGAGTGAACCCTAAAACATGATAGATATTATTTTCTCTCCCTTCAAAAAAAGGGGGTTTAGTGTTTAATTCATGATATATACACACACACACACACACATGCACCCAATTACTTCTTCTTCTTCTTATTCTTTTTTTCTCCTTTTTTTTTTCTTAAGGTATGTATATTGATATATGTGAAAACAATAAGATCTTTATTTAAAAATAAATAGTAAATAGAAAAGAAAACCCTTTGATCAAACGTGATGGACATAAATTTAGTGGGTTGGCATTATAGTACTAGCCATGTTGTCTAAGGAAATAGTTATTCTTTTTTATAATTTAATTAACGTAATATTGATGGAAATTTTGTTGTTAATTTTACTTTGATATGTTTTGTCTGGATCCACTTTGATACGTATACTATACATCTCATGCATTATACTTTCTCGGAATGAATGAAATTCTTAATTTTTTTTTTTTTTTTTTTATGGTTCTTCCTCGATCTCTTTAAACAGGTTGTTCGAAGAGGGTTTAATGATATATGGTAAGGGAGATTGGAAAAGTATTGCAAGGCATGTTTCGACAAAGAACAATACACAAATTGCAAGTCATGCCCAAAAATACTTTCTTCGCCTCGAGAAAACTCGTGCCCAACAAAATGCAACATACTCCTCTGGCATCAAGTAAGGCCTCAACTTCCAAAGATGCACCCATGTCTCCAATTGCATCGGCTACCGATCTTCCTGTGCAGAGTGATGCGTTTTTCATTCATCCATCTTCCTCTACGTACCCTTCTAATAAGTTTCATTATTGAAGACATAAAAGGAACTTCCTTTTTCATTTGTTGCTTTTAAATAATATGCCGTAATCTTAAATTTTTATGTTATTTTAAGACCTATATTATGCACTTGGAGCCTTTACTTTTGGATATCATTGATGAATGTGGATGTTACCAAATTACTATATATTGAATTTTATTGTTTTTTCCTAGCTTATATGTGTGAATATATCATATAGTTGAGTGTCTTCTATAGTTCATATAATTTATAATTATATGACTCGTTTCACATATTGTGTGATTCCATATAATGATCCCATTGATCACCATAAGTCATGAATGTGGACATCTTGTTTATCATTAATGAATTGAAATTGTGTTTGTTTTTAAGACGTGTTTAAAAGTGGAGAACGAGAGTAGAAGAGAAAAAAAAAAAAACACTTTTTATTTTCAATTTTTTTTATGGTTCTTTTTTTCTACGACACGCATGATGGTGGTCCTTGAATAGGTTACTTTGCATTTGAGGGGGATATAAATTGAACTACTAACAATTTGTGTATGCTAATCATACTAGCGGATTAGCAGGTAATAATGTTCTTAAAAATAGCACTAACATCCCTTTTATGTATTTTTAACACTAACAAAATTTAGCATGGGAGCTTGCAGTACTAAATTCCGGTACAAAAAAGAAAAAAAAAAAAAGAAAGAAGAAATATATATATCATGTACAATTAGACGTGGTCTAGACCCTTCTCTCTCTCTCTCTCTCTCTCTCTCTCTCACACACACACACACATATATATATATATTATGAAAAGACTGATAACTTTATTAAGATGAAGATAAATTCAATATATTCTAAGCCAAAGGCAACTCAATGACAATTGGATCCTCCTCTACTCAAGTTAAAAAACTACTAATGCTTTTGGCATATTTTGAGCTAAAATATGCGTGGTTTATTTCCACTACGATTAACATGGGACACAAACACAAATCTAAAATCTTGTAGTCTATGACAAATCCCAGTGACAACATTAGAGATGGCTACTGGTGGATTACATAAGCCTTGAATAGCATTAGAGAGTATAAGTGAGCTGCTCTCAAAGTGCACATCCTAAATACCAACATCTTGGCAAACTCCACAACTTCCTCCATTGTTTTCACTTCAACTTGATGAAGCTTCTTGCTTAATGCAGCCACCACCTTGCCTTTATTATCACGAATAACCATGCCCACACCCGTTGCCTGCTATTGAAGAAAAACCGCTCCATCTATGTTGATTTTATACCATGGAGGTGGTTGATTCACAGTTCCACTTCATTCATAGATGATCTTGAAGGCCGAAAGTTTGCCACCTAAGATTCCTTTATCACTGATCAGCTTTCCCTTGCCAAACTTTATTCCGATTGAACCAAATGCTCTAAGCAATAGTGATGCCTAATTCTAAGATTTCATTGCCAACATGCTGCACAAACTTTAAATGCCATAAAAGATCAACAAACTCATTGAAATGTACCCCCACTTGAATCACTCGGAATTCTAGAGGCTGTCCATATTTATCAAGCTTTGTCACATTGCCAAAATAGGTGCCCACTGCTTTTTGCTTCCTTTCCGCAAGCCTCACATGTTGGATTGTCTAAGACTTTCTGATGAAAAAGGTTGGCTTTGGTTGGAAGTATATTACGGCTTGTATGCCATGCAAAGTTTTTAATCTTGTTTGGAACATTATGGCACCACAAAGATTTCCAAAACACTCCACTATTTTGCCCATTGGAAGGTCCAAGAACCAAACTAGAAGTAAAGGATAGAACAACCTTGTATGCACTATGAACCATGAAATGTCCTTTGGGGGAAAAAGCCCATACCAATCGATCATTTGATAATCTAGCACTTAAAGGGATGCCCAAGATTGAGATGGCATCATTGGGGGAGAAAGTCTATCTAACCTTGTCTATATGCCAGCATTTATCCAAAGGCTCAATGAGGGAGCTCACCCGTGCATCAAAAGGCAGTCCAACTAGTGGTGAAGTAAGCTTGAAAGTGGATGGATTTGGAAGCCATCTATCATGCCAAACCCTAATAGATTCGTCATTCCCCACCTGCCATCAATGACCATTACAGACAACTGATTAAGCAGAGAAAATGCTTCTCTAAGCATATGATGGGTGGTGACCTAATTCAACGGATAGGAAGTCACCATGAGGGAAGTATCTAACTTTAAACACTCAGTGAACCAAAGAATTTTTGCATGCTTGTAAATGCTAGCCTTGCTTTGCCAATAGGGCAGTATTGAATACCCTTACATCTTGAAACCCCAAACCTCCTTCTTCCTTAGGTAGACACATCTTGTTCCAACTTAGCCATGCCATTTTAGACCGCTCCTAATTGTGGCCCCACCAAAATTTCGAACCATTGAAATGATGTCATCACATAGTGCAATTGGTAACCTGAACACATAGACCCTTTAAATATTGATTCCACAATGGATATTGATTATTATACAATCATATTCAACTTGGATTTTTACAACTAATCACCTCATAGTCTTTCTCTTTTTTCATAGAGTAAAGAAAAAAAAATACAATTAAATATATTGCTTTTACCTAAAAGAACTCACAATTCTTTTTGGCCAAATATAAAAGAAATTAAAATAAGCCAACTTCAATCTCACCATTAATCAAAATTATATGTTCAAGCTTGATTAAAAAAAAATTAAACTAACTCAAGCTTATTCACAAATTACTTTATTAACATTTTTCCTATATAAAGTATATAATAACACTAAATTTTTTATCCATTTACAAATATATGCAAATAATCAATAACTAAATTATAGTTGATATTACATTATGAAAGTTAATTGAATAGAATAATTTTTAATTTATTTATGAATTATAAGTTTATAACTGTCATATACATTATCTTTGTTTTGTAATAAATCAATGATTCTTAATGAATACAAGACTAATGTACTTTCTAAATTTATTGTTTTCATACTCTGAAACTCATGAGTTTGTTTACGAACATTTTATTGATATTTGAATTTAACTCAATTTATAGTTTATCATTAATTTTGACTTGCTTTAGTTTATTTGGTATATAATGAGCAATAGCATTTTTGCTTTATGCAAAACCCCTTCATGTACATTGTACCTTCAAAACAAGTCCTCAACATAGTTAACGTGGCATGCATAACAAGATCAAACAATACCAAGCTAAGTAGGTTCTTCCTGTTGATGATTTTATTGTTTAATTGGAAGAAGCATCGAGATTCTCACAAATTTTTTATAATCTCATGTATACAGTTTACCAGAAAAAATAAAATTGATCCTAATCTTACATCAAAAAATTACTTTATATAAAATATTTTTTAAAAAAAGCATTAAAATGCACTATGTTTGGAAAAGAGCATGACACATATTTGCCTTTTATTGATTTATTAATAAAACAATAATAATTTATGGGTTTGGGCTATGGCTTCAATGGCGCTGGCAATGTAAGTTTGTCGACACAGGTTTGGAATGCATTAAGAAAGGTAAATTTTGATCTTTGCATTGCATGCCAACACATTCCTTAACGAAATCCTTATCTGACTATGAGTTATTTGACTGCCAAGTAAACCCTTAATCCTTGTCTGAATAGGACATGTAAACCCAAACCATAACCGAGCCTCTATATATATAAGAATAACCTCCTTCTCTTCTAGTACAACTACCAATACCATACCAGTCCTTTATTCTTCTATTTTATCTGTCACCATGAATCACAAATCACCACCACGAGCTGTGTGGAGTCCTGAAGAGAATAAGAAATTTGAGGAATTGATCAAAGAAATTCCTCTTGATTGTCCACATATTTTCGAAAAGATTGCTCGTGCGCTACCATCGAAAAGTATACTAGATATTAAGGAACACTACGGGTCCTTAATTGAAGGAATATTTATAGGGCATAGACCAAGTTTCATTGAGGTACCTAACTGTGGGAACAGTGAAGTAGGTGAAATTGTTGAAGAAATACCCAATAAGAAGAAAAAAGGAAAAGAATTAGCACCTGCTGTGGAAGGAAAAACCCAAGAAGAAAAGAGGAATGGGGGATCAATGGACCAAAGAAGAACATGAGTATGTATCAAAAACTTTTACTTTTACATGTTTTTGTTATGCTATAGTTAGTGTGAATCTGTTAATGTATATAACATACATTCTTTTTATTAAGACTTAGCTCTAGCATATTTTTCTTTGAATAAGTAAATTTTGAATACTTATTCAGATTTGTAGATAGTATGTAGAGAATTTAAATCCATATGTATATTTGTAGGCTTGTTAACATGGCGGACTGAACCCTAAACCCTGATAGATATTATTTCTTCTTCTTCTTCTTCTTCTTCTTCTTCTTTTTTACTTAAGGTGTATGTATATAAATATACGTGAAAACAATATGATCTTTATTTAAAAATAAATAGTAAACAGAAAATAAAAAAACCCTTTGATCAAACGTGATTGGTCTAAATTTGTGGGTTGGCATACTAGTACTAAATTTGTTATTAGCTATGTTGTCTAAGGAAATATTTATTCTTTTTAGAACTCAATTAACGTAATATTGATAAAAGTTTTGTTGTTAATTTTACTTTGATATGTGTTGTCTGGCTCTACTTTGATACGTGTACTTATACATCTCATGCATCATACTTTCATGGGAATGAATGAAATTCTAATTTTCTTATTTTTGGTTCTTAATTCCTCAATCTCTATAAACAGGTTGTTCGAAGAGGGTTTAAAGATATATGGTAAGGGAGATTGGAAAAGCATTGCAAGGCATGTTTCGACAAAGAACAATACACAAATTGCAAGTCATGCCCAAAAATACTTTCTTCGTCTCGAGAAAACTCATGCCCAACAAAATGTATCATACTCCTTTGGATCAAGTAAGGCCTCAACTTCCAAAGATGCACCCATGTCTCCAATTGCATCGGTTGCAGAGTGATGCGTTTCCTATTCATCCATCTTACTTTGTATACTCTTCTGATAAGTTTCATCATTGAAGACATAGAAGGAACTTCCTTTTTCATTTGTTGCTTTTATATACTATGCCGTAGTCTTAAATTTTTATGTTATTTTAAGACCTATATTATGCACTTATAAGAGCCTTTACTTTTGGATATCATAGATGAATATGTATGTTAACAATTTATTATAGATTGAATTTTATTGTTTTTATCTAGATTATATTATATGTGTGAATGTGTCATATAGTTGAGATTCTTTTATAGTTCTTATAATTTATAATTTATATATGACTCGTTTCACATATTTCGATTCCATAATTCCATTGATCATCATAAGTCATGACCATGGACATCTTGTTCACCATTAGTGAATAGGGAATTGCGTTTTTTTAAGACACTTGCGTTTAAAAGTGGAGAACAAGAACGAAAGAGAAAAAAGAAGAAAGCCAAAACGCTTCTAGTCATATTTTGGGCATGTTATTTTCAATAGTTTTTTATGGTTCTTTTTTTTTTTTTTTCCTACTAAATGCATGATGGTGGTCCATGAAAATTTATCAAATAATAATAATAATAATAATAATAATATTGTTTTTACCTCAAATGATCCATGAAAATTTATCAAATAATAATAATAATAATAATAATAATATTGTTTTTACCTCAAATGCCTCACAATTCTTTATGGCCAAATGTAAAAAGAAAATAAGTCTAGTTCAATCTCACCATTAATCAAGATTATATGTTCAAGCTTGATTCAAATTATAAAAAAAAAATTAACTCAAGCTTGTTCACAAGTTATTTGATTAACATTTTTCCCTATATAAAATATATAATAACACTATTTTTTTTTATCCGTTTACAAAAATATGCCAATATAATGACTGACTAAATTGTAGTTAATATTTTCTCAAAAAAAGAATTATAGTTGATATTACATTATGAAAGTTAATTGAATAGAATAATTTTCATTTATGAATTTATAACTGTAATATACATTATAATCTTTGTTTTGTAATAAATCAATGATTCATAATTAACACTAGATTAATGTACTGCCTAAATTTATTGTTTTCATGATACTCGTGATTTTGTTTATGAACAGTTTATGATATTTGCAGCACCGAACACTTTATGAGCAATAGCATTTTTGCATTATGCAAAACCCATTCATTTACGTTGTACCTTTAAAACAAGTCCTCAACAAAGTTAAAGTGGCATGCATAACAAGATCAAACAATATCTAGCTAAGTAGGCTATAAATGTTGATGAATGATTTTGTTGTTTAATCAGAAGAAGCATTGAGCTTCTTACAAATTTTTTATTTATTATAATTATTATTATTTTTTATAAGACTTACAAATTATTTATAATCCCATGTATACAGTTTACCGAAATAATAAAATTCCTAACCTTACATCAAAAAATTTAGTTTATATAAATAAATAAATAAAGTTTTAAAAAGCATTACAATGCACTGTGTTTTTACAAAGAGCACGACACAAATTGCAAATCATTCCCAAAAACTTTCCCCGCCTTTAGTACTTCCCTGGACAAAGTGATGCCTTTCTTATTGATCCATTTTATGGTTTGTTTGGATTGAGAGGGAGGGAGAGGATTAGAGTAGAGTAGAATAGATTTAATATAAAATTAGCTTATTTTTAGCCAATTGTACTCTACTTCCCTTCCTTCCCCCCTCCATGCAAACAAGCCATTAGTGTTTTACATGGCATTCCCTTCTAGTTAGTGTCCGTTTGGTTTGTGTGTTTGCGCCTGGTTTCTTTTTTTTCTTTTTCTTTTTTTAAATCAGTGCCTATTGCACTGTTCATGGGACATAAACAGTGCAAATAGGCAAATGAACAGTGATTTCATTAATGAACAGTAACCGAAATATATTTTTTTATTGTTTTCAGTTTCCAATTTTCAGCAAAATAAGCGGTATCCAAACAAACACTTAGTGTCATTAACTCGTTGTTAAAGATATAGAAATGACTTCCTTTTTCATTTGTCATTTTTATACAATATTCTTTTAACTTTTTATGTTGTTTTAACACCTATATTATATATGGGATATACGCGAAATTCTCAGATCTGTGAGATGCAAAAAAATAGAGAAAAATATGCGCTAAAGAAAACAATTATACAAGACAATATTTAAGTGGTTCGGCAATTTGTCTACATTTATGGAGTTACAATAATTTCACTATTTGCAGGAAAAAATACAAGATGCGGTAATACAGTTTTTTCTCTCTCAACATAACACATAAAACCCTAATCTCTAAACAATAATTTTTTCTGTCCAGTGTCCAAGCCTCCGCTCCATGGACTAAATCTCAGGAAAAAAAAATTCCTATTAAAAATTGTAGCACTTTTATATTGAGTCAGGTTATAATCTGAATCAAACACAACTAGGCTCCACAAAGCCCAATATATTATGCACTTAGAGCTTTACTTTTGGATATCATATAAGATTGTGGATGTTAGCAACTTATTATAGATTGAATTTTATTGTTTTTTTTTTTTTTAATCTAAATTATATGTAAGAATGTGTCATATAGTTGAGTGTCTTATATAGTTATTATAATTTTGCATATTTTATGATTCCAGAATCCCATTAATCATATTCACCATTAGTAAATAAGAATTACGCCATTTTAAGACATTGATGTTTAAAATAGAGAATAATAATGACAGAGAAAAAGAAGAAATCCAAGAGCTCCTCTAGTCATATTTCATTATTTTGGGCTTGTGAATTATCTTAAACATGAAGGGGGAATTTTTTTTTTCCTTCTTTTTTTTGGGGAAAAATAATATTTTGATCTCTAAATATTACCAAAAGTTTTTTTTATCCCTAAAATTTTATCTTTTCATCTTTCATCCCTAAGCTATTAAAAATGTTTTATGTTTTTAAACATATTTTTTCATTCTTATTTTTATATTTGAACTATTGAAAAAAAAAAATTTACAAAGTTTAACGATGAAAAAAAAAACTTTTTAAAAGTTAAAGATGAAAAAATAAACTTTTGATAAATTTTAGAAACCAAAATATTGTTTTACATATATTTTTTTTTAATTTAGTCAAACCTCTAATTTTAAACAAAGAAATATTCCCAAATCCTTAGAACAAAATTATACAAAGCCCAACACCCCAGCCCAGAACCCATCAAAACCAATGGCACTTCTCGTAAATCCCTCATACCACCACGACCCTTCCCGTAAATTCACACAAAACAAAAACTAGGAAAAATTCCCTCGTACGCTTTCAGTTTCGCGCCACTCTTCGATTCCCGCTCCAATTGAAAACAAAATGGAAACGTTTCAACCTTCCAAACTCAGAAAAAACCACAAACATATATAAAAACCCTAACCCCTCTCTCTCTCTCTCTCTCTCTAGAACTCTCTCTCTCTGTATCTATCAATCTAACAATCAAAAAATCAAATCGAAGAAGAAGAAGAAGAAGAATGTTTTACTCACAGACATTTTTGGCGCGAAAAGGGCCACTGGGAACAGTGTGGTTCGCCGCTCATCTACAGCACCGCCTCAAAAAGTCTCACTACACCTCCACCGATATCTCCTCCACTGTTGGTCCGTTCTTCTCTCTCTAAAGATAATAGCTTTTGTGTGTGTGTGTTGAAACTTGAAACGGTAAAAATGGTAAATTTTGATGGGTTTTTGTTCAAATTCGATGTGAATTTGATTTTGGGTTGGTTTTTGTTTTTGCTGACAGTAAAATTTTAATGTTGTAATCAAAGGTTGCACCCTTTTTTTTTTTTGTTTTAAAAAGAGAAAAATTTAAAGATTGGTTTTTGATGAAATTGTAAAATTTGCTTTGTTGGGGGTGCTTAATTTTCAATCAAAATTGACTTGTTTTGTGTTTGATATTTGTTTATTTATATTATATATTAAAGTGTTTTATAGGGGAATGTATTATTGGATACCCATTTGCGTGCTTGATTTGATGATTAATTTAGATCAAGCTGTCAACTTTCTATGTTGGGTATTTTAAATTTATCAAATTTGCTGTTTTCTGTTTTATAGGGGTGTAAATGTAGTTCATTGATAAATGTAGTTCGGTCTGGATATGTTATGTTGTCAATAGTTCATGTTAACTACATGGTACAATGAATTGAGAATTGTTGGCTGTGATTTTGGGATTTTTAAATAATAAAAAAAATTTAAAGATTGATTTTTTATGAAATTATAAAATTTGCTGTGTTGGGTGCTTAATTTCAATCAAAATTGCCTTGCTTTCTGTTTGATATTTATTTATTTAAAGTGTCCTGTAGATCAAGTTGTCAACTTTCTTTGTTGGGTAATTTAAATTTATCAAATTTACTTTAGTTCATGTTATGTTGTCAATAGTTCATGTTAACAGTGTGTCCAAAAAAAAAATGTGGTTGACACATTGTGTTTGAATGTGTCTCTTTTAGATCGAATCATGTTTCCGGAAGTTCCAATTGCACTGAGAATGTCGGGCCACCTTCTTTTGGGCGTTGCTCGGATATATTCAAAGAAAGTGGATTATCTGTTCCATGATTGTAATCTTGCTTTGAATTTGTTAAGAAAGGCCTTCGATTCTATAAATCTTAATTTGCCGGAGGATGCAAGAAAGGCACCGGTTCAATTGATCACTTTGCCAGAAACATTTGACCTTGATGCTTTGGAATTGAATGATGAGATGAATTATGAGGGGTAAAGTCCTAACTTTAAAGAGAAAGTGGAAAAAAAAAAACTCTACTCTGAAATCTTTATGTGACACTTGGATTATGTTTCTCAGGGCCAAGGATGATCACCTCAAGAGTCTAGAGGAGATTACGTTAGCAGGTTATTGACATGGACAGCTTTTTGAAATTTCCATTCTCTACGTTTGTTTTCTTTTTAGTTATTTACTTTTTCAAATATTTTATGCCTTAACACTTGTAAATTATCATGCCCCAGATCAAATTCCTACTGGAGGAGAGATTTATGTTGCCATAACTTTTGATGAGGTTGGATTTCATTATTCTTGTATGTCAATTTTTGCTATGATTGCGTCATCTTATTGTTGGGTCAATTCTGAGTTATTTCAATTGCAATTTCACCAACAGAAGCTTCTGATCTGTTTAGGATATTGTAATGATGGATTCATCAAGTGTAGAAGTGGTTCCCAATTCGGATGTTAGGTTGATGGAGGAAGAGTATGTTTCGAAGTTATATTCAAGTCTGTTTTCTATACTTTGTTTTCCACGAAGAAACAGTATAATAATGTTTGGTCTTGCTAATTTACAGCATTCCTGCACCACCTCTGGCTAAGGATTTTGAAGAACCTGGTCGAAGTAATCAGAGGGAAGCGCTAAATGCAAGCCTCACTGATGACAGGACTCCACAAAATCTTCAACATGATGTGGACTTTCAAGATGCTGGTCCAAGTAATCAGACAGAAACACTTGACTCTAGGCTTTCAGATGACAATATCCCTCAAGATATTCCAGAGATGGAAATACTGCGTGATGCTGATCGTGATTTTGGCTTAGAAAACCTTCCTCCAGTGTTGCCAGATCATGGGGACAACATAGTTGAAACAAACAGATCTTTAAACGAAATTGTGAATGAGAAGGACATCCTCTCTCCAATCACGGAAGAAAATTTAACGTCTGGTGAGCAGTCTTCACCATTTCAGCAACATTCAGAACCACCAACTTCTGCTGCCTCTGAACAGGGTCTTGAGAATCTTGATACGCGTGTTGCATTTGGTGAGTTCAATTTTCTCATAATTGGTTCTATACACGGGATGTGAAGCTTAAAAGATCCTAGCTTGTTTCACATCTGAAGGTTGTCTTTATGTTTGTGGCAGGTGATATTTCTCCTGGACTTGGCATTATTCGATCAACTCCTCCTGTTCAGCAACCAAAAGCAAGACCAAGGAAGAGAAAGCAGCATTTCGATAAGGCGACAGTGTTGAATAATAAGTACGGCTGGTCATATATTTTGTAAAGTTTTTTTATTTTTTTTCCTTTTGGTACTAGTTTATTGATATAGATGTTGACATTGTAGATTTATGAAAAAGTCGCTTGAAGATTATAGTGATTTATTGCGTAAGAAGAGGGATGTCCCTTGCTCTGCTTTGGGTATGTGGAAGTTGAACAATGTTCGTAGAAAGGAACAAATTTTTGATCAGCCTTCATTAACTGGTAACTGGACCTTTCCCTTGGCCCTTTTTCTGTTGCGTTAAGGATCTATTTTAAGGAATTCATTTCTGATTAATTGGGCATCTATCTGCAGGGTTATCTATGGATATTTGTAATATCTACAAGAAGGACTGCATATTTACCAAGCCTCATTTGGTTTTATCTGAGGAAGATTTTCCAGATCCTGGGGTTGCATCATCTCCTGCTTCAACATCGGACCATTCCCCAGAGTTGAGGGTTGCACAATCTCCTGCTCACACAACTGAAGCTGTCCTAGAGCCGGTTGCTCAATCTCCTGTTCCTGAACCTGACATTGACATGGAAATGGAACGTCCTCGAAATGTTGAAAGCCAAGATAGCAGCAATTTCTTAAATGAATTTGCGCCTACTCCAGCTAGATCCATGGCTTCAACTCTTAGAGGAGATGATTTTACTCATGTAACCATTGAGACTGAATTACTGCCAACACCAGACCTTGCAGCATCCACTGGCACACATAGGTCTGAGCTGGAAACCCCAATGACATTTTTAGAGGAGCGACTAGGTTTCGAAAACACTGCTCTTTCAGATATTCCTGATTTAATGAATTCTGCAGAATTAGATGTAAGTCCTCGTGCATCATGTTTTATTTTTATTTTTATTTTATTTTAAATAATTTTATGGAAATCTTGTTATCTGATAAATATTCTTGCTTTTAAGTTGATCATGTTCCCCACTCTGCTAACTGCTTACTGGATAATGTTCAAGTAGTTGAAGCTATTTATTAAGTTAATCACGTTTCCCTCATTCCGTCCCTTAAAAAGAAATTAAGTAGTTCTGTTTAAACAGTAAGGTAACAATAATCTGACTCTTTGCATTGTTTCATCATAGGACCTTTATTTTCTGGAGGCAGATAACAATACGCCAACAGGTAAGCCAAGTAACGTTTTATATTAATCTTTGATTTTGGTGATTCTATAAATTGTGAGTGTTTCTCTCAGTTACTTGTGTGAAATTATGATCAAACTAGGTTGTCAAATTCTATGAATTATACTTTTGTACGATATGTGTTGACAACATGTCTATGCTTATTGCAGGATCTCAAGCTACAGGAATAGTTGACTCATTGTCTGTGAGAACCAGGTATTTTAAATACAAAAATTTGTTAGCTTGTTAACTACATTTTAGTGGATAAGTAATATCTTATATGTTATTCGCGTGCAGGGCTGTGGCTCAGTATTTAAAAAGACATTCTCCAATTGACCCAATCTCAGAAGACCTATCTGGAGATCNTAAAAGGTGCATGCTACCATTGTGCAAGTGTTGCACCCATCTGCATTTCCTTTTCCCTCTCTTTGTGAAGTCATCTGCATTTTTCATAAGAAAAATGTACTCAGTCTTAGTAAAATACACTGTAGGAGTTGGGAGAAGAACAGAGGGAGAGAGAACATGAAATTCTGACAACACAAGTTAAAAAGAAAGAGTGGGATAAGCCAGAAAGTCACCTTTGAAAAAAGAAAATAGAAACATCAATAGAAAGCTTGTAATATGAAATAGCAGTTAGATCCTTACCTATATACAGGAATGCCTGCAAAACACATCAAATAACTTTGTAACTCAAAATTGAGACTTTGACAATGTAGGAGTCAGCTTCAAACTAATATCACCGTAAGGTTCTTCTTGTTGTACATCCACAAGTCCATAACTCTTCAAAACCTGTAATTCACCATGACAATCAACTATCTTTACCGTGCCTTACAAACAATTAAGAATATAAATAAATCCTGTTTAAAAAGAAATTCATAGTTCAACACAGTGCACATTTTGGCATGAATCAAATCATATAATGTCACACTATTAGCAATCAACCACCCAAGGACATAATGAGTGTTCAACATAAAAAAAAATGGTCAAATGGAAAAAAAAACTACCCAGCAAAGGACAGCCAGATGCATGTTTTAATACTTCAGCATTCAAGCCTGAGACTGGAGGAAATAAGCTAATACCCCCTGGAAATTTAAAACGAAATCACTATAATTGATTAATAACCATCCATGCATCCCCCTCTATGCATTAACAAAGTCCAATTTTTACCATGTGACAGTAGAAACAGCAGGATAAGCAGATAACTAATAAACTCACAGTTCCACAAACTCAAGACGAGAAAATGAAGGACAAAGAAAGATTCTTTTCACTAAGTCATTAGTAACTGTCAAGTTTGAAACACAAGAAACTAACCAAACCCTTAAACTATAAGACACTTAAACACAGGCTCATGTTGCTGCAACCCAGAAAAAAATTAAGTTTTTCTCCTTAATTATCTTTAAGGATGACGTTTTCCTTATAGATATCTTGCAAAGATATGGCTACATGGAAAATGTTTCAGAAACTTACCAGAGTCTCAAAGAACATTCGAGCACATAGCTTTCTGGTTTTTCCTTCTAAAATCTTGTTTAAACTGAGATCTCCAGATAGGTCTTCTGAGATTGGGTCAATCCCCCACCCTACCCCCACCAAAAAATTAAAACAGATTAGAAGCAAAAGGTTGTACTCCAGGGTTACTTCATGTCTAATATTAAGGCAAACTATTTTATTAAGTTGGTCTTACAACAATGCTCTTCAAATGTTATCCCAATGCTTCATGCAGATTTCAACGAAGTTTCTAACTAAATATGATAATCCAAAAGGATTTATTTTATTTATTTTTATTATTCTCACCAAGGCATGACCCTTTGGACCCACTCTTAGGAAGTAAATTGCGAATACATGACCCCATCCACCAAAACCGTGAATCAAGTAATCTAGAAGAACTCTGATTGGGGATATAACTGGATAGTTTGAACTTTCTTTGTCACTTTATATTCCTCTCCATAGGCTAGACGCTAGTAACTAGGAAATAAAACCCTTACTAAAACAAGTTAGGTAGAGATATTTCCAGATCAATCAAATATCCTTGGTAATCAATGACATAGTCAACTAGTTTACAACGCAATAAGTTTTTTTAAGAATGGACGTCATAAATTGCAAATCATCCATCCACACGCACACACTGACACACATGTACAGTCTGCTAAGTTCTATGTTGTATAAGTGGTTATTTTGTTATATAATACCTATCCTCTTTGTTTAATCTTTTACTTTCTTAAGTTCAGAACTGATGCCATCACACCTTATCCCATTTTCAAAGGTATCGGAATAGTATTTCTAGTTCTAATCTTTCTTCTCTTAGCCTCACTCCATCACTTCCTATTACAGCTACAAATTGATCACCAATTCTGCAATTTTCTTTAGACTGTCTTCAGATTCTTGCATTCTTTCACAAAAAGATAGCTGCTTTTCACCTAAAATTTTGGTTTTTCTTCAAAAATCCCATATAGGCTTTTTAATTAAAATTTTCTAGGACCGGGGTTTGGAATATATCATAAAATGGACAAGCTTGCACCAATATTTTATTTTCCAATTATTCCAAATTTAGAACAAGCCTAATTTAACATCCTTTTTGATGCATCAGTCAATTTTATGATAACATTCATCAATACAAACAGAAAATTTCTTTTTCATAGGCTATTACACATGCACCTTGTGGGTCATGCAATATTACACCCACACCCCCATTCTTATGGGGGAAGGGAGTACCAATTAATCTATAATTTATTGGCCCAATACAAATAGATGCCTTAGGGCATGTCTGGTACTGTGTAATAGACCCTGTAATGTAAGAACTTAAGAAGGATTTTATCATGTAACACAATATCATCATTCTCTATTTAGGTAAAAGATAAATACTTTACCTTTCAGACTTTAAGTAACAAGGAAAAAACAACATACACACACTGACACACATACCAATACAAAAGCCACCTAAAAATCAAGGATAATTCTATTCTATGGCACCTCTATGATTTTTTGGAGAAATGATATCCCAATGATCATGACCATTCATTTCAATTGTTGTAATTTCAATCATTCATTCATGTAACTTCATAATTCTATGAAGATAAACTGGTTATCCCAATGATAGAGGAACATAGAAACACTCCCTAATCAATAAATTGTGGCAAAATACCAAAAACCCACAAACGATTTGCAAAAATTAAATAAAAATATCAAGAATTCTGTCATATGAATCTCATGAGACATTAAGAAACTAATCCAACCCCTTATGATTTGAAACATCATTATCAATATTTATCATATGAGAATGTGACATTATCACTGGGCTGGTTAGCACTAACTCCAAATATTTTTATATTGTTCCTTATTATATTTGTGATGTCAAAGAGAAAGATATGGAATGGCTAGGTTTTTGTTTTTGGTTTGAAATGCTTCAACTACTACTTGAATCCCCCTTATCCCCTTCAAACCCCAAGCACTAAGGCTTGAGGAGGTACTACTTGAACTAAAGAGTTCGGTGGTGAATGGCTAGGGTGTTAGAGAATAAAAATCTTGGTACAAGTTTGAATTTTTGTTTGGGAGAAAGAAATCGTGTTTATAATAAGAACCTTCACATGGTCATCTTTTGATTTTACAAAAATGATCTCAAATTCCATACTCAAAATTATAACATGCTTATAATGGACACAATAATTAAATATACTAATGTTTTCTTAGAGGCGTAAATGCACTTTTGGTCCCTACAATTTGAGGTCATTTTATTTTGATTCCTACATTTCTATTTTACCACTTTTAGTCTTTAAAATGAAAAACGTGTTCCATTTTGGTCTTTACCGTTAGCCCCCTAACGGAAATATCCTACATGGCTAACAGAGTACACTGTTAGCACAGTAAATGCTGACGTGACCATTAATTTAATATTAAAAAAATTATTTAAGCATCCACATCAAATTATAATTAAAAAAAATTAATTTCTCAATTTTAACAATAGAAAAAAAATATGAGTTAAAAATTAAAAAGAAAAAATTGTCTCTTTCCTCTCTCATTTGTGGTTTAAGAAAATCTGAGAAGATTTGTTGCTAGGTTTGTGTTTGTATGATTTTTTTGGGTTTGTGCTCTTGTGTGTTCTTGATGGGTTTGTATGATTTTCTGTGTTTATTTGATTTTTTGGATCTGATGTGGCATTTATTTTGAGAGTAAATAATTTATGTTTGTTATTGTGTTTTTTGTGCTTGTGATCTTGTGTTAATGTTTAAATTTGAGTTTGTGTTTTTTGTGTTTGGTTTTGGGTTTGTGCCCTTATGTTCTTGTGTTGACGTTTAAATCTATGATTGTGTTATTATGTGTTCTTGTTCAAAACGAATTAGATCTGAATTTATGTATTTTATTGTTTTTAATTATGTTTTTTTTCTTTTTTTATTTTGTTAAAATTGATTAATAATTTTTTTTAATTTAGGAGCTGACATGGCATTTTTTTAAATGCCAATTAAAATTTATTATTATTTTTTTTAATGGACACGTCAACGTTTAATGTGCCAGCAATGCACTCAATTTGCCACATAAGTAATTTTCATTAGTGGGCTAAAGGTAAGGATCAAAATGGAACGCGTTTTCATTTTAGGACTAAAAGTGGTAAAATAGAAATGACCCCAAAATATATGTACCAAAAGTGCATTTACGCATTTCTTAAAACCCATAATAGTTAAAGTAACATTTGGTATTTAAGTGATAATCCAATGGCAATACATCTTTTGTGGTTTTTATGTCAAAACCCTACCTCCCCATTCCCACTATCTTCCTAAAGAAAGTAATATTTTACAATATTGTGGCTATATTTTGCATAACGGCATTTAACATGCCAATAACATGATGAAGTTTCATGATTTTAACATTGATCATCGTAGTATTAAAAGCACACAAATACCTAATTAATTGCTTTGTATTGAAATGGTTGCTTTGTATTGAAATGGTTAGTAATGATATGGCTGAGATATTGGAAGAAATTAATAGCTTTGTATTGAAATGGTTAATAATGATATTGTTAAGATATTGGAAGAAATTAATGTTTTTTTTTATCATGGATAACCTGCTTTTTCGTTAAGTGATGGATAAGCAAGACCTTTTCAAGTTTGTGATGTAAGCAATCTTAAGCCAATCTTCACTTTTGTTAAGGGGGAGCTAGTCGTGGCAAAATGACCCAACACCAAGCAGCCCAGGAAGCTCTTTTGTTGGCTTTTATGAAAGCCAAAGATATAGGATATTAGAAACCGTTGTTGTTAGTAATGACAAACACTTAGTCCAACTTTGCAACAATATTAAGAAGGGAGGATGGCTGGACAGAACCTTCCTTTTAGACCTTCAAAATTTGCACCAACAGGGTCTGATCACTAAAATTTTAATTGTCCCTAACATAGTGATCAATTTTGTCCTAGACCTTGCGGTCCAAACTACCAGATTTCCTGTTCACTCTATGTACTAACTATATGGACTTCTTTGTACTGGTGTTTATTTTACTTGGTTTAATATATGTTTTCCTTTATTAACAAAAAAACAAAAAAAATCCAATCCTCACTGATTTCTTCCTTACATATTTCCAATAAAACAAGAATAATCTTAAATGCCAAGTTTCTCCCATGACATAAACACATAGATTCCATCGTAATGATGTCAAATTGTGGGAATTGCTAACTTGAAGTGATTGACAAGATGTGAGGATGCAAGAGCATCTCTAGCAGTTTATTTAAATTTTTCAAATGATTGACAAGATGTGAGGATGTAAGAGCATCTCCAGCAGTTTATCTAAATTTTTGTACTGTTTGGACATGTGAACAGTGATATTTAGATTTTATCTACCTACTTTTTTAAATACACTTTTCAACAGATTCTTTAATATTTTCTCCATCTCATTTAAATATTATTTCTTCATTATTTTTTTTTTAATAACTACATATCTTCCAACATTTTTTTATTCAATAACTGATTATTATAATAGAAAAAAAAAAACATTTGAAGTGTGAACAGTTCTACTTGTAGAGAAGCACTGTAACAATTCTAATTTAAAAAATGGAGATGGAGAAACTGTTGGAGTAAGTTTTTGCGAGTGTTTTCTCTTTAAAATTGGCTTTAAAGAAGCTATTGGAGATGCTCTAAAGCCATCAAATTTAAACAATCGGAAATTTTGAGTTTTTACAAAGAGGTGATATGTTGAAGCATGACAAATTTTGGAAGGTTATGGAATGCTAAAGTGTGAATGTTTCAAACGCTTTATCATTCCATCTCATTCTGTTATTAGATATCTGACTAATACTCTTATGAATAGTGCGAGATCAAATCTACAAAATTTTCACAAAATGTATTTTGATTTTTTTTTTTGAATACAAATTTGAATTGACCTAATATAGTTTTACCTATTTCTTACATTCCAACTATTGGAAGGATTGAAACATTCACTTCAATAATGAAATCCAATAATACACGAATTATTGTGTTGCTCTATTATTTCATAGAGTAATTCTACGGTACCCCCCCCTCTCCCAAAAAAAAAGGGGGAGTGCGGTACCTACTACTAGGTAACCTGCTACATGAGGTTACTTTTTTCTCACATTTGACGGTTCTATCATCACATTGTGCAGTTCCAACATCACATATAACAATTCCTTTCTCACATTTGGTGGTTCCCTTACTTTTTTCTCACTTTTGACAGTTTCATCTTCACATTGTATAGTTCCAACATCACATGTGACAGTTCTTTTCTCACATTTGGTGCTTCCTTTACTTTTTTCTCACATTTGACAGTTTCATCCTCATATTGTGCAGTTCCAACATTACATGTGACAGTTTTTTCTCACATTTGACTGTTTCATCCTCACATTGTGCAGTTCTTTTCTCACATTTGGTGGTTCTCTTACTTTTTTCTCACATTTGACGGTTCCATCCTCACATTGTGTAGTTACAATATCACATGTGACAGTTTTTTCTTACATTTGGTGGTTCTCTTACTTTTTTTTTATCACATTTGACTGTTTCATCCTCACATTGTGCAGTTTCAACATCACATATGACAGTTCTTTTGTCACATTGGGTGGTTCTCTTACTTTTTTTTTCTCACATTTGACAGTTCTATCTTCACATTATGCAATTCCAACATCACATATGACAATTCTTTTCTCACATTTGGTGGTTCTCTTACTTTTTTCTCATATTTGACGGTTTCATCCTCATATTGTGCAGTTCCAACATCACATGTGACAGTTTTTTTCTCACATTTGGTGGTTCTCTTACTTTTTTTTCTAACATTTGATGGTTTCATCCTCACATTGTGCGGTTCCAACATCACATATGACAGTTCTTTTGTTACATTGAGTGATTCCCTTACTTTTTTCTCACACTTGACGGTTTCATCCTCACATTGTGCAGTTCCAACATCACATATGACAATTCTTTTCTCGCATTTGGTGGTTTCATTATTTTTTTCTCATATTTGATGGTTTCATCCTTACATTGTGTAGTTCCAATATCACATAGGACAGTTTTTTTCTCACATTTGGTGGTTTCATTACTTTTTTCTCACATTTGACGGTTCCATCCTCATATTGTGCAGTTCTAATATCCCATGTGACAGTTTTTTTCTCACATTTGACGGTTCCATCTTCACATTGTGCAGTTCCAACATCACATATGAAAGTTCTTTCGTCATATTGAGTGGTTCTCTTACTTTTTTCTTACACTTGACAGTTTTATCCTCACATTGTGCAGTTCCAACATCACATGTGACAGTTCTTTTCTCACATTTAGCAGTTCCCTTACTTTTTTTTCACATTTGACTGTTCGATCCTCACATTGTGCAGTTCCAATATCACATATAACAGTTTTTTTCTCACATTTGGTGGTTCCTTTACTTTTTTTTTTCTCACATTTGACTGTTCTATCCTCACATTTTGCGATTTCAATATTACATATGACAATTCTTTTGTCACATTGGGTGGTTCCCTTACTTTTTTTCTCACACTTAACGGTTCGATCCTCACATTGTACAGTTTCAATATCACATGTGACAGCTTTTTTCTCATATTTAGTGGTTCTCTCACTTTTTTCTCACATTTGACGGTTTCATCCTCACATTGTGTAATTTCAACATCACATGTGACAAATCTTTTGTCACACTTGAAGGTTTCCTTACTTTTTTTTTTCATACTTAACAGTTTCATTCTTACATTTTGCAGTTCCAACATCACATGCAGGGGCAGAGCTACCCTTGGACTAGGGGGGCAATGCCCTCCCCCCCCCCCCCAAAAAAAAAAAAGCCAATCCTCGCTGATTTCTTCCTTACATATTTCCAATAAAATAAGAATAATCTTAAATGCCAAGTTTCTCCCATGACATAAACACATAGATTCCATCGTAATGATGTCAAATTGTGGGAATTGCTAATTTGAAATGATTGACAAGATGTGAGGATGTAAAAGTATCACTGCCGTTTATCTAAATTTTTGTACTATTTGAACAGTGAACAATAATATTTAGTTTTTATCTACCTACTTTTTCAAATACACTTTTCAACAGATTTTTTATTATTTTTTCTATCTCATTTAAATATTATTTTTTCATTCATTTTTTATTTATTATTTTTTTTAACAACTACATATCTTCCAACATTTTTTTATTTAATAGCTGATTATTATAATAGGAAAAAACATTTGAAGCATGAACAATAAACGCTACAGTGTTCTCTACTTGTAGAGAAGCATTGTAGCAATTCTAATCTAAAAAATAGAGATGAAGAAGATGTTAGAGTAGGTTTTTGGGCAGTTTTCTCTTTAAAATTGACTTTAAAAAAGCCATTGGAGATGCTCTAAAGCCATTAAATTTAAACAATCGGAAATTTTGAGTTTTTACAAAGAGGTGATATGTTGAAGCATCACAAATTGGAAGGTTATGAAATGCTAAAGTGTGAATGCTTCAAACGCTTTATCATTCCATCTCATTCCATTATTAGATATCTGATTGATACTCTTATGAATAGTGCGAGATCAAATCCACAAAATTTTCACAAAATGTATTTTGATTTTTTTTTTTTTAATACAAATTTGAATTGAACTAATATAGTTTTACCTAATTCTTACATTCCAACTATTGGAAAGATTGAAAGTTGAAACATTCACTTCAATAATGAAATCCAATAATACACGAATTATTGTGTTGCTCTATTATTTCATAACGCAACTTGCAACTTATGACTAGTCTTTATTTGATACATGGTAACTTTTACTATTGATTGTATTTATTTGATACATGGTAACTATTACTACTGATTGTAAAATGTGAAAATAAAACAAATTGCACCATGTTGCTTAATGCCTGAATCTATACACATATCCAATGATTAAGAAAGCTCCCATGAAATGGTAAATGGTTTTGTGTACCTCTCTTTGCAGTGCAAATTTCTCGATTTTGAATTTGGCTTTTTTATATATTCTCTTAGATTTAGCATTTCAAATATTTTTTATTCAATTAAGGTATTTTATTTGTAATGTGTAAAGCCAAAAAGCAAACTGACTAGAGAGTGGACAAGCAACACAATTCTTCTTTGAATCTGAAAATCATGCTTAAAATTTTGAACGTAATAAAAATTTTCAATAATCATATTTGATTAAAATTGTCTTAATCTCTAGTAAGACCCAATAGGGCATGTCTTCTATTGGTTTTTAGACTCCTGGAAAAATAGTAATTAACTAGTTTTAAGACCAAATTGTTGATTAGATTAATTATGCAAAAATTTAATTAATCTAGAAATTATCAATATCATTCACAAATAGCATAAATGTAAATGAACACAAGATACGATGACTTAGGTAAACAAATGCAACCAACTAGTTCTACAGTAAAAACCTAGAGCTCGGACTTGGCCATATCAATCCCAAAATGAATAGATCCACTATCAAATACAAGTTTACAGATTGAATAACTTAATTCTATGTAAACTTAACTTAAGTTACCAAACTTAACTCTGAGAATCATGGACTTATTTGATATGGAGATGTTTAATGTGAATCTCTAGTCGACGACTCCAATACTATGCTTGAAGATTTAAATCTAGCACTTTTGTTGTCTGGGATTGAATGTATATTGATTTTCGATAGCGACTTTGAGAGCAACAAGCACAAAACCTTCAGATCTATAATATAGCAGCTCCAAAGTCTTATTCAATGTGTATTAGAGTTTGTTTAAAACTTTAAAACCCAACTGTAAATACCCTTAGGTTGTTTAGACGAAACTCTAATTACTTCATGGGCTGATGGGCTGAATTCGAAGTCTACGCTTCTCGATTGGCCAAGGTGTCCAGAGCTGTCGAGCAGAACAATGATTTGAAGCTTCTTGTTCACATATTCGCCAATCTAAAATCTAAAAACCTAACATCTTCTTTACTAGTGAACGCACAAGTGAACATACCTAGAAGGTGAGTAGATCAGTAGACGGTAGTATCTAGTATCCTTTTGAATGATTGGATTCCAATTATAATGAAAACTTCTAAAACCTTAGTGCTACGTTATTCTCATGATCAACTTAGCATGAAACTGGGAGAGCTTTACCAGAAAAGAAGGAAAGAGAAAAATTGACAGTCAAGCCCTGGTTTAAAAAAAGCTCAAATTCTTTCATTAATTTAACTGATTAAAAAAATCGGCATTTAGATTAAAAATTTAAGTCCAATTCATTCTCTTGAATAGTCCTATCAGAAGGAGGTCAAATTTTTTATTTGTGTCATTTGGTTGCTTGTGTCACAAAAGAAATATTTTTGGATTTCTATAGCTCTGGTGCTTTCCTGCCATCAGCAAAAATTATCATATCTATTGCCTAATTAGCCACCATTTATGGCCTACATTTCAATAATAACACTAAAAAGATGAAACCTTTATTTCCTTGGCTGCTAAGTTGCTTCGGCCTTAGGAGGATACAGATTAAAGTACCAATTGTTTAAAAAAAATTATCTGAGAAACAAATGGAAGTGAGAGCCATCTTACATATGCAGAAAACATTCATTTGCCAGCAACAAGGGCATCAATTTTGTTTTCAAGGTGTGCTTCATGGTCTTCAAGGCGACCTTGGATAGTATCATTTTCCCAGCGGATGAGCGTTGGAACTCCTGTCAGCTTAAACCTTGAGTCTACTCTCCATGGGTGCTGGGGATTCCTCCATGTTGGTCTATCTCCAACAAAAGCTCTCAAGAGTGCCACATCATCTGCTCCTGTTTCCAGCTTCTTGTAGATTACAGGTTCAGCTCTAACACAATCTTGCAAAGAAGACAACAAAGTTTCAAGACAAGGCATACAGTAAAGAGCTCAAGAGGAAACACTTTTAAGTAATGAATTCATTGTCTGATGTTTTCATGTTTTACATCAAGCAATGGATTAGCTACTCAGATACTCAGGGTTAGTAGCAAAAACTTCTCCATCCACATATAAAATTTGAAAGGACACTTGAATGCAATTGCAAATAAATACCAAAATTTTCCAACAATTTTTGGTCAGAAACTTCAACATTCAAGCTGCCATTATGGATTGCCATTCAACAGGGTACAAAACATGTGGGGAAAAGAATCTGTGCTTTGTACCCCCCTTTAATGATAATCCAAAAGAATATATATATATATATATATATTTTTTTTTTTTCCCTCACCAAGGCATGGCCCTTTGGACCCACTCTTAGGAAGTAAATCACGAATACATGACCCCATCCGCCAGAACTGTGAATCAAGTAATCTAGAAGAACACCAATTGGGGATCAAACTGGATAGTTTCAACTTTCTTAGTCACTTTATATTCCTCTCCATAGGCTAGTAACTAGGAAATAAAACCCTTACTAAAACAAGTTAGGTAGAGATATTTCCAGATCAATCAAATATCCTTGGTAATCAACGACATAGTCAACTAGTTTACAACGCAATAAGTTTTTTTAAGAATAACGTCATAAATTGCAAATCATCCATACACACGCACACACTGACACACATGTACAGTCTGCTAAGTTCTATGTTGTATAAGTGGTTATTTTGTTATATAATACCTATCCTCTTTGTTTAATCTTTTACTTTCTTAAGTTCAGAACTGGTGCCATCACACCTTATCCCATTTTCAAAGGTATTGGAATAGCATTTCTAGTTCTAATCTTTTTTCTCTTAGCGACACTCCATCACTTCCTATTACAGCTACAAATTGATCACCAATTCTGCAATTTTCTTAAGACTGTCTTCAGATTCTTGCATTCTTTCACAAAAAGGTAGCTGCTTTTCACCTAAAATTTTGGTTTTTCTTTAAAAATCCCATATAGGTTTTTTAATTAAAATTTTCTAGGACCAGGGTTTGGAATATATCATAAAATGGACAAGCTTGCACCAATATTTTAATTTTCCAATTATTCCAAATGTAGAACAAGCCTAATTTAACATCCTTTTTGATGCATCAGTCAATTTTATGATAACATTCATCAATACAAACAGAACATTTCTTTTTCATAGGCTATTACACACGCACCTTGTGGGTCATGCAATATTACACCAACACCCCCATTCTTATGGGGGAAGGGAGTACCAATTAAGCTACAATTTATTGGCCCAATACAAATAGATGCCTTAGGGCATGTCTGGTACTGTGTAATAGACCCAGTAATGTAAGAACATAACAAGGATTTTATTATGTAACACAATATCATCGTTTTCTATTTAGGTAAAAGATAAATACTTTACCTTTCAGACTTTCAGTAACAAGGGGAAAAAAAAAACACACACACACACACACACACATACCAATACAAAAGCCACCTAAAAATCAAGAATAATTCTATTCTATGGCACCTCTATGATTTTTTGGAGAAATAATATCCCAATGATTCTGACCATGCAATTCAATTGCTGTAATTTCAATCATTCATTCATGTAAATTTATGAAGATAAACTGGTTATACCAATGATAGAGGAACATAGAAACACTTCCTAATCAATAAATTGTGACAAAATACCAAAAACCCACAAACAATTTGCAAAAATAAAATAAAAATATCAAGAATTCTGTCATGGGATCATGGAAAAGTATAAATATTTATAACAAAAATAGGAAAAAAAAAATACCAGGGCACCAGCTGAGAGAGGTAGAAGGGTCTTTGTCAGCCAAGAAGAGAATGAGATTGGCTTTGTTATTGGGTGCTTCTGATCTGAACTTCTCAAACACAGTGTCAAAGTTTGATACTGTGGCGTCCAACTGCTTCATCGGCATTTTGGATTTTGAGTTTCTCTTTCTCTTTCTGGAACACTAGAGATTCTGGTTTTGGAAAGAGACAGCGTCAAAGATGTTTCTGGATGCGGTAAGTGTTTTAGTTTTTATAGGATAATCTTAAGTATGGAACGACTGAAATGCCCTTGTACTTGTTGGTGTCCGTGGCTTAGTTCTTAAGCACACGATTCGCATGTGCAACTCAAACAGCTGATTTTGGGGACATATTGAATAAGTGCATGTTCCCATGTCTGCCTATAACTCCTTATGAAGCCTAACCAATTAGCATCTTCACTTTTTAGAATAACTTCCCAGTAGGATTCCTATAATTTTATCCATTCATATATATATATATATATATTCAAGATTGATTCTCTTACTCGAACTCTCAATCTGTCGCTTTAGGTGAAAAACACTTATCAACGCACTAAAACCCAACTTTTATTTTGCTATATCATCAATTGTTTAAATACATACAAAAATGATAATAGTTTACGTTTATTTGAATATTGATTAAATGATGAAATTTAATCCATTCATTTCAATATGCATTGATTGGATTTTAAGATAATGCTACCTTAAAACTCTAGAGGATAAGATTTTCAACATGAATTGACTTTAATAAGTACGATTCTTTCGTGCAAGCCATTCAAAACCATCAAAACCATTCATTTATTTGGGAACGATGGTACCAAATCAATATCTTCTTTCTTTAGAGATAAAGAGATATCCCAATTGGTCCAAATTTTTGGGCCTTAGCAATGAGATGGTATTGTATGTTTCGGAAACATGCATAACTTTCTCCTCAGCAATTGCCTAACTTGCCTAGTGGTAGAGCGGTAGAGCCAGCACTACCTATCGATGTGGTAGTTTTAAGTTTGTAAATTGTTGGTCAATTGTCATATGGGCGTAACAATATTCTGCTCTCTTTTGTGGAGTTAGATTTAGGGGTCGAACTGGAATTCTCTCAACTTACAATCAAAAAGTTGTGTATAAATAATGGATCTACTCATGATAAAGTGACTAAGTTTACACAAATCTTTTCCATTTTTCAGGCTTGGGATCAACTCTAAACAATATATATCACACTAGACACATGCCGAGTTCAACTTACACTTAACAAAAGTTAAAAGATTGTTGAGTCATTGAATACTAGAAAGAAAATATAAGAATCAAAGAACCTAATTTAGCTTATAACAAAGAGTTGTAATGTATCATTTGTAAAGACAGTGATGAAAAAGTATCACCATGAAGATATTCAAGATCTAGTAGTATCCATGCGTAAATAATGGGGGACAAACCATAGAATATGTATTCCTATTAAGGGAGAGTTAAGAGAAACGAGGCTACAAGCAATGCTTGAACAGAGCAAGACTTGATTGAGCTCATTTATCACCAGCTTGAAGAAACAATCACAATTAGAGGCACCAATTTGCCATGCTTGACATATAATACTCGTACTATATACGAATACTAGTAGATGCACCAGGAAGCTTTTGTTGAACAAATTGCATAACCTTATCAAAAAAAAGGATAAGATCTATGTAAGAGACCCGGTACTAATTCATTCAAATGTATTTCATATAAAATAAATAAATAAAAACTGCCCTAATATTTAGTACAATGGATACAAAGTTGAACATGCTCCAAAATCCCTTGTTGTTGCCACCTACTTTACGCCTTATTTACACGAATCCGTTGCCCTTCTAACAACTGCAATGAAAAATATGTATTAGGGTAATGAAATGTCCAAACAACAGCTAAAATAGATAAAAAGATAACCAAGTTCTCGACAAGGTTCCAATTATTATCAATAAATGAATAACTATCTACATGAGAAACATGGCAGTATGTGGCCCATCCCCGTGTATGTGATAAGGAAAGAATACAACATAGTAGATGGGAAAGCGGCACCAAGAAAGATACAATCAGGATATTAGAATTTAATGAGTGAAATGTAACACAAACAGAGAGTGCAAACATAAACTATGGCAGTCAATTACATCCTTTAAGCTGCGTTCCATATCCATCTATGTCAATGATAAAAACAGTAATCAAAGATGAGCAAGGGGCATAATGACAATAAGAAAATTTTCTTTAAGAAAAATATTTTTAATCATAAATATCTATGAATCACACAAATACTGAGCAAGAAAGTTAGGTTTGATACAATTGATGAAATAATGGCCATAATAATGTCAGGTTATATCAGAAGACATTAAAGGCTTTACCGGAGGAAAAGGAAACATAAAAAACCTATAGCCATCCATAACTGCAGGAAAACCAGTCTGACAACAATCAAAAGCAAGAATAACAATGTTCATTGATGTATATATGTGTGACCATCCACATAGGCACATAGCACTGCAAGTGCATATGTGTGTGTATTCAGATACACCAAGCTTCCATTTAAAGTTTAAACAAAACAGGATCAGTGAACAACTTACAGTGTTGTTAAAAGATGTGATTGCAGTTTCTACATCCTCATCTGAAGAAAATGTAACAAACCCAAACCCACTGGATTTTGAGGTCCCTGGAACCCGAGAAACCTTTGCACTAAGAACCTTTCCCTTTTCAGAAAAGATTTTTTGAAGAATTTCTGTGGTTACTGTCTTTGCAAGATTTCCTACATAAACTTTGTGGGGGCTATCAACAAATTGAGATTCCTCTACTTGCAAAAGTGAAGATTCTACTGTTGACAAAGGCTTTTCTGTAATGTTTACTTTGATCTCACGCCCTCCAATTTCCTGTCATTAACAGCACATGAAACTCATTAGCCTTTCACTATAAAATTATCAATACAAGCAATGAACATAGTGTGATTTTATACTTCATGATAGATTATCTCAACGTACAGTTCCATTCAGTTTCTCTACTACTGCATTTGCATCCTCAACTGTCTTCATTGTAGCAAATGCAAATCGGCGGCTTCTTCCAGAGTACTTATCATACATCACCTATAAACAAAAAAAAAAAAAAAAAATGGAAAGGAAATCAACTCAAATTGCAAGAGTAACCTATATAGCGAACCAAAAGCCCCTCAAATCGCAAATCATCAGCTCCTTGCAGATTAATTATCAATTTATCATACATCAATCATGTATTTCAGTGGAATTTCAAAGAAAAGGTTTAATGAGTCTGCATTAGTAACAATTAAGGTTGATAGCCTGAAACCCAAAATTTAATATTATTCCATTCAATATTGGTGATCTTATCTTCTTCAAATTTCATGTATGCAATCGTACGGATCTTATAATGTATACACTTTGAATCTTTTGTGTTATGATGAATTCATGTATTCTCTTTCTATTATAGATTCATTTTCACACATAACATTAACCAAAGGATTATCAATCAATTACCATGTAAGAATGTAAAAAGAATATCATTTGATAAAAACTCAAAATTATATCATTTCATGTAACTTTAAAAAATAGGTTAACAATCATTTTTCATTATTGGTAAGTTATACATATTGGGTCTTGAACCCACAACTTCACCTTCCATCCCCTTAGTATAGAAGGAGGAATTGCTATTGAGCTATAGGTCATTCACACAATCTTACTCATGCTCCAAAAATTTCTTATAAGTAAAAGACACAAACCATAACCATGACAAAGTCAATTTAAAAATTAAAAAAATAAGTACCAGTTCCATTTGTGTTCCTTATTGAATACCGCAAATCTACAATTAGGCCAATGCAACAATTTAAGATCAAAATTTATCCAAAAAAGTATATACACATTCATAAATATAAAACAATTCTACCAAATAACATGTATTTATCTTTCAAAATGAGGACAGATTGCTATCCTAAATTCCTAATGACCTTCAAGCTCTAAAATGTAAAGTTTTCAGTAACTATTGAACCAAAACAGCACAAGAACATGCATACACAACGTGAATAAGAGAGAATCCAGAGAAAAGTACCTCAGCATTCCATATAAAAGAATTCAACCAAAGGACATGTCTTTATCTTTCTTGAAATATACAATGAGCTCTAAGCTCTAAAAATTAAACTCTCAGTAACCCAATAAACCAAAACACCAAAAGAATAAACACACAACACGAAATCACAAACTGTTGGTCCCTATACTTTAGCTTATGAGCATTTCTAGTCCATAAAGTTTTTTATTTTTATTTTTTATTCAAGATAAAAATTCTATTTTAATCTAATCTATGTGCATAAGTAAGTGAAACTCTCTCCCCGAGACTTGAACCCCGCCATAGACCCCCACCCACAAGAACTTTGTACATGTGGAGTGACCATCATGCCAAGTGTGCGGTGGTAGTCCATGAAGGTGGTAGTCCATGAAGTTAAAGGTAATTGCTTTTAGCTTTTAGACGACATGGTGAAGCTATAAATTGACATATCATCACTCTGTTGAACGCATTAGGAACAAAAAAACGATTATTTTAAGTTTGTTTGGGACTAAAAACAATCACTTTAAGTTGTTAGAGACAAAAGGTAATCACAAAGTTGTTACGGATTAAAATTCATCACTCATAACTTCAGGAACTAAAATCGTTCATTTTAAATTTCAGGGACTAAAATCAATCATAGGCTAAAGTTTATGAACCAACACTTTTCTCTAAAAGAATTCAACCAAAGGAGATGTCTTTATCTATCTGAGGATATATGGTACCTATCCCAAAGAGCCTCTAAAGAGTAAAATTCTCAGTGACCCAGTAAACCAAAACACCAAAATAACTCAAAAACTAGTACCTCAGCCTTCTCCACAGCACCATGCTCTTCGATAATCCGGATGAGCTCAGCATTATCCACAGTCCTTGGAATGTTGCCAATGTAGAGCTTCCTTGCAGCCTCTGAGGACACATCAACTTGGGTGTCCTCAGCCACAGCAAAGAGCACTTGGGAGCGCTTGGGGGAGAGAGTGAGAGGTGAGAAAGTGAAGCTGGGAAGGTTTTGGAAATGGGTTTTTTTGGGGGTTTGGAAATGGAGTTTTGGTGGGAGTGTAAGGGGTTTTGTGGGGTTGTAAAGGAGATTATTGGGAGGTGAGAGTAAGGATGAGATTGAAGCCATTTTGTTTTGGGTTTTTGTTCGTGAGAATGAGAAGTGAAGTGGAGAGGTTTTGGAGTTTGAGAGGAGTGTGGAAAGGGGTTGGGGAATTGGGAAATAAATGTGGGTTATCTCACATTATCTTCTTGTCTGTTGAGAGTTGAGGTTGCGACCCACCCGCGGGTTACAAAAAGTCCTTACTTGTGGGGTTTTTTTTTTTTTTTTTTCTAAAAGCTAGATGTTAATGAATATATACATGTATATATGTATATATATATTTTATGTGTTAAGATTGGATCTTAGCAGGTGTAGGTCATAAATTGATCAACTAGAAAAATACACGATAAAAAATGTGTTTATTCCTGTCAATCTGAAATGACATATTTAAACAACCCGTTTGACTCTAATAAAAAAAATATTCATTTTATTTTAAATTTGTCAAATATGAGTAATTAAAAAAAATTTATAAGTAATATAATTGTATGTTAAAACTTTACAAACCCTAAAGAACTTGAGAATGATACTCATAGTCATAATCATGATCAATCTACTAGTTGCTTTAACTCTTTCAATATTGCTACTTAGCATTTGGTGAGTTTTGGGGATGTTATTTTTTTTGTTAAATTATAATATTTTGATTTTGGTTGAAATGTATGCACTTTTTTTTGGATGTATAGAACTTATTTCTAGATGAATGGTATTACGTTGTAGACTTAATATTTATTAAGTAATTTGATGTTATTTTGAACTTCTGGACTATGTGTTTTAAGTATTTGATGTTATTATTAGCTTTCAAATTGTATGCTTAATAAGTGTTTTGATATTATGAGATTGTATTAAATTTGTTGTTTATTAAATTTATAACAATATTCATCAAGTGCTTTTTTTTGAGCGGGTTAAATTGATTGAATTGTGTCAACCTTGCCTGTTTATATATTAGGCGGATTGAAATGAGTAGTGTTACATTTGTGTCAACCCAATATAACTTGTTTATTAATTGTGTCAAGTGGGTTGTGTTGTGTCAACCTATTTCATTACAAGTTGTGTTAGGGTTGAAGGATCATGACACGATTATTAAATTAGTTGAGTTTGAGTTGAACCATTTAATCGAATACCCTTAGCTACCTCGACACGAAATGAACATGACACGTTAACCTGAATTGACACGACCCTTATGGTTAGTAGTAATTGTACTCTTATACACATTAAGGTACACTCACACTTCATAGCATAGCATCCTTAATGTTATGTTTGATGTCTACATTTAAATCTATATATATAATAATATGTGAAGCAGAGAGAGTGTGAAATTGAATTCCAAATTAGAACTCTAATTGTGTGCCACGTGTACACACCAAATTAGAATTCCTAATTAGAGTTCTAATTTTGTGCCATGTGTCTAGAATCTGAAATTGAAGTTGAATTTTGCATCATGTAACTAAATGTATGTGAGCTCATTCTCATTAAAATCACTTTTATGTATCGGGTCAAGTGAGTTACTGTGCTAATTAAGTTTTTTCTTGATTTTGCAATTAAACGTGAAAACCAAAGAAATTAATATCAGTGAAATTGAAGTTGAATTTTGCATCATATGGCTAAATGTATGTGGGCTCATTCTCATTAAAACCACTTCTATGTATTGAGTCAAGTGAGTTACTGTGCTAATTAAGTTTTTTCTTGATTTTGCAGTCAAACGTGAAAACCAAAGATATTAATATCAGTGATTAGAACTTGGTTTGGGTATATTGCATAATTTCCAAAAAGATAGCAAAGACAGAGTTTGCATCTTTGTTATAAATTGTTTACAAAGTTTGCATCTTTACATTTGCACTGAGTTTCGGATTAAAGTTCTTTCTTCTTGGTTCTGACACTGAGTTTTATTTACTATTCACTTACAAAGTTTGCATCTTTACATTTATTATAAATTGATAATATGTGATTAGATGCACATTATGCCTAAAATTCACCATCCTTATATTAGGCTTTTTGTTCAGGTTTGACACCTATAACAACGAAGAAAGCATTGCTGTGAACTGATGGATGATATTTTTTGCAGGCTGCAAAAGAACTTAGTGATCAATGGAATCTCACACGAATTGGAGAGGATCCGGCTGTAGATGTTTGAATGGCAGATGTGAGTCACTATGTTTTTAAAATTTTCAGTGAAGGTAAAGATTATGAACAATGTAAATTTTTTGGAGAGAGATTTATTATTCTATATTTACACAAATTTGGTTGCCTTCGTGGAGTGGATCACTCCACCCAGTCTTTTTACTGGAATTTTTTATTCAAATTGTTACAATTTAATCCGAAATTTTATTTGAATTTTCCTATTGTTGTTATTATCATATATTATCATTCCAATTGTTCAATTAGAATCTGAAATTGGAGTCCAATTTTACTATACACATGCATGTACAATCTAATTATTTTTAATTTTGCTGTCATGTGTAGAAGCCAATGAGATGAAATTAATAACACATTAAACACTCATGCTTTGGGAATCGGTAGTACCAATCTAAATCTATTGAACTTGCTTCGCGATAATACAACTATGAAGGATGTATAAAAACATGCACAAACCCATCTCTTTATAAAAAGAGATTGGAGAGAATTTATTTTATCAGCTATGGAATTTCAGAGGTTTTTTCTTCACACAAATACCTATCATGTTACAAAATGACCCATCGTAAAACTACAAAATGAGTACAACTCTGAGGGGTTTTTTTTTATTTATTTATTATTTTAATTTTAAATTTTTTAAGCTATGAAAATTTCAATCACCAATAGAGATTGAAGATTCAAAAGCGTGAATAGATATTTTGGATAAACATTGTCACCAAGGTTCATCTTTCTGTGTAAAATATATATACTACTAAGTTTTGTTAATGAAATTTTCTGATTAATAATATGAATTTAGACCTAATTGAGTATTTTAAATATGAATAAACTTATGATTAATAATATATCCATTCTCGTGCAGTAGCGCTGGGCTACATACTAGTTCTGAAATAAATGATGTACAATAAAGAGATTGAGAATCAAGTGTGAAAATCAATACTCGTGTACGTGTATATATCTCACCTAGGGGTTAATCCCATGAGAAGGAAGTTACATATATTAATACACAATATCATTTTTTGGAGTTATGGTCGTAATAGACTTGGTGATATATGTTATTAGGTGAAACTTAGGTAATGCGCAACACATTAAGTTTCTTAATTAAATTTAATTATAAAACTACATTAAATTAAATTTTCTTTAAAAAAGGCAATAGTGTTTGTGAGTTATTGAGTAATGCAACCTAATGTATAAATTTAATTGAGAAACATAATATATTGTACTCATTGGAGCATGACTTTCAAATATATGTACAAGGGATTTGGTATATAAGATTCAGTATGGATATACAAGAAAAAATGGCTAAAAATTAATAAATGTTATGTAATTAAATTAATGTTGATATGGATTCCAATTAGCTTAACTTGTCACTGAAAAGGAGATTTGGATTAGAATTTTGCCTCTATAAAAAGCTAACCAGTGTCTTGGCGTGATAGTAGAAGCAATTAGGAGAGATGAATAGTAGGTAGTATTATGTGGTTACTATTAAATTACTGATTATCTCAAAAGTTTAAATTATTGGAATATGCCAATATGGTAAATTTAATCATTTAGCTACACAATTCTAAAACCCCTTCAAGTGTTGGCCAAAACTACATTTTTAATAGGTGAGACCCAATACGTGGGATTTTAAATGAGAGATCTCTAATTAGAGGAGACAAAAATCGAACTCACAATTTCATGCTTTAATACCATGTTAAATTTCTAATTGTTCTAAAAATTAAATTACTGATTGTCTCAAAAACTTAAACTATTAGAATATAGTAAATTTAATCATTTACCACACAATTCTAACAATTATCTCCAATTCCCCTCACTCCGCGCTCATGGAAGTTGAACTTGTGACCTCATTTTTTAGTAAAGCTAATGTTGATTATGATTCAAAGAGACTTGCCAACCTTTTTTTTTTTTTTTTTTTGGGAGAAGAAGAGACTTGCCAACTCAACTCACCATCATCTTAAAAAAGAAAAAGGAAACTCAATTCACCATCATCTTAAAAAAGAAAAAGGAAACTCAATTCACCATCAAGCAATAAGATTAAAAAAGAAATTTTGCTAAAGTCTAGTTGTTCTTTTCTTCTAATATTCATATTTTGTTCTCGATAATCAGTGCTAATATTAGAAGAATGATATTAGAAGAAGAGTGTTAATATTCTTATATACTTATTAATGGGAATGATAAATTGATAATAGAGTCGGCTGCAACAGAAAGAATTTGAATCACTTAGCAAAATCAAAATCATTAACACATGAATCTGAATCATTATATCTATTTATTGTTAACTGTTAATTTTTAAACAAAAATCATTAAAAGTATATCACTCCGTAGTTAATTCTTCTTTTTTTGAAAATATTTGGAAATACATATAAATCCTTAGAAATTTTTTTTGGAAAACCAATGGGTTATGGCTTTCATGCAATAAATTACAACCCAAATATTTCCATATTTGAATCATACCAGGTGGACCAATAAAAATTGAGTGCCCCAGATTTCCCTCCCACTGATATCTCTCTCAGAATTTTCTCTCATTAATTCCATTCACAAACATTTCCTTCTTGCCCATTTTCTTTCCATTTTGAACCCACCACCCTCATCACAAAAATCTTCACACCCCTTAAGCCCTACTGCTTTTCATTCTCTCTCTCTCTCTTTGCCAGCTCCTCAAAAGAACTGTCTCTGCTATTTTTCTCTACCCCATTGAACCTGTAAGTTAGTTTGCATTTCTTTTCTTTTTTTTCCTAACGCCTAACATGATTTTTTTTCTTTGCTCCTTGATGTTTCCAACGTTTTTTTTTTTTTTTTAAGAAGAATCTTGCAATATATTTTGTTCATAATAGTATAGAGAAATGAGAATGGTTGTGATAGATTGATGACTATTATGAATGGAGCCACGCTAGAAATGCTTTTGTAACTAGTTTGTGCATGTGTAGATATGTATTTTTAATCCATGAAACTTGTTTCCTTTTTGTTTTTCTAGACATATAATCTGAATATGGTTTTGTTTTTTAAAGTGGGTTTTCTTTTTTCTTAGAATACAATGGAATTATTATAGATACAGTCAGATCATGGTTTTTGACTAATACTATAATTCACACTTCACAGTTTCTATTATATTCCAATATTGATTTACAAACGGCCTTGTTATTAATTTGATTTCTTAATTACAATTCAAATTATACTTTGGTTTCTGAAAATGTTTTGCCTATTGTGTTTACAGTTTGATCAATGGCGAAGCCAAAAGAAGATTTCTCTCTCAAACAAACCAAACCAAACATCAGTGGCTCCAAAAACACGACTGGTCCATTGAGACCCCACGACCTCGTTGAACAAATGCAGTTCATGTTCGTAAAGATTTTGAAAGCAAAGGATTTGGTAGGGCCTGATGGACCTGATACCTGTGATCCTTACGTGGAAATTATACTAGGAAACTGTAAGGGCACCACAAAGATCTTTGAGAAGAAGTCAAGCCCAGAATGGAACCAAGTCTTTGCTTTCAAAAAAGAGCGGATTCAGACAATTACTTTGGAGACTGTTGTCAGAGATAAGCTTAATGAAGTGAGTCATGAAATGATTGGTAAAGTCAAGTTCAATATTGGTGATGTTCCTATGCGTGTTCAGCCAGATAGTCCATTGGCGCCACAGTGGTATAGGTTGGAGGATAAGAATGGTGTGAAGCTTGGAGCAGGAGAGTTAATGTTGTCTGTCTGGATGGGGACTCAGGCAGATGAAGCTTTTTCTGAAGCATGGATTTCGGATGCTGCAGAATCTGCAGGTACAGCGTATACGAGGTCTAAGATATATCATTCACCTAGGCTATGGTATCTTAGAGTTAATGTAATTCAAGGTCAAGATTTGGTATTCAGAGATAAGAATAGGAAGAATCCGGAAATTTTTGTAAGGGGTACACTTGGGAATTTGGTGTTGAGAAGTAGGAGTTCACCAAATAAGAATGAGAATCCTATGTGGAATGAGGATATGATGTTTGTAGCAGCAGAACCATTTGAAGAACCTTTGGTTTTGAGTGTGGAGGATAAGTTGAATCCGAATAAGGAAGAGAGTGTGTGCTTGGGGAAGGTTGTAATTCCTCTACAAAATGTGATGAAGAGGGTGGACAATGCACCTGCAAGTGCTAGGTGGTATAATCTTGAGAGACCTGAAATTGCAGGGGAAAGTAAAGAACAGAAGGAGGTGAATTTTGCAAGCAAGCTTAATGCAAGGATTTCTTTAGATGGTGGTTATCATGTTCTTGATGAGGCTACTAACTATAGTAGTGATCTCAGGTCTACGGTAAAGCTGTTGTGGAGGCCTAATATTGGGCTATTGGAATTGGGGATTTTGAATGCTACCGGTCTGCCAGTGATGAAGGGTAAAGAGAAGCGTACTGATGCCTATTGTGTAGCTAAATATGCGTCAAAATGGGTGCGGACAAGGACTATTCTTGATAGTTTGGCTCCACAGTGGAATGAACAGTTTTCATGGGATGTTTATGATTTGTGTACTGTTTTGACAATTGGGGTGTTTGATAATGGCCACATACAGGCAGGGGATATGGCTGGAAAAGCATTTCATCCAAGGATTGGGAAGGTAAGAATTCGTTTATCCACTCTTGAAAGTAATCGGATTTACACTTACTCTTATCCGCTTGTGGTCTTACAATCTTCTGGGGTGAAGAAGATGGGAGAAATTCAGTTGGCTGTGAGATTTTCTTGTGCATCTTTTTTTGATACGCTGCAAAATTATACTCAACCTTTACTTCCCAAGATGCATTACCTTAATCCTCTATCTGTATATCAGCTTGATAGCTTGAGACACCAAGCTGCTTTTATAACCTCGTTGAGGTTGAGCCGTGCTGAGCCACCTCTAAGGAAAGAAATTGTTGATTACATGTTAGATGTTGGATCAAATATGTGGAGCATACGGAGAGCGAAAGCAAATTATGATAGGATCTTAGATCTTTTGAGTGGTATTTTTGCATTAATCAAATGGTTTGAGCAGATACGCAATTGGAAGAGTCCTGCTGCAACAATGGCCTTTTATTTCCTGTTCTTGGTTGTGGTTTTTGTCCCAAAGCTGACGTTGTCTACAATCTTTTTAGTCCTTTTTCTAGTTGGGGTTTGGCGCTGCATAAAGAGGCCAAGGCATCCTCCTCACTTGGATGCCAAACTATCTCATGTTGATACAACAAATGAAGAAGAACTCGATGAAGAATTCGATCCACTACCATCTAAGAAAACAGGTGAAGTTTTAAAAAGGAGATATGATCGATTAAGAGGCATTGCTGGGAGGATGCAAGTGGTGCTTGGCGACTTGGCAACTCAAGGGGAGAGGGTGCAATCTCTTCTAAGTTGGCGAGATCCAAGAGCTACAATGATCTTTGTGTGTTTCTGCTTGGTAGCTTGCTTTGTGACATATGTCACTCCTTTTCGATATGTTCTCATTCTTTCTATGACTTATGTGCTAAGGCATCCAAGATTTCGTGTTGGCTTTCCTTCAGTGGTCCAGAACTTTCTAAGGAGGTTGCCTGCAAGAACAGATAGCATGCTTTGAGAACTCAAAATGTTAGGTGTTAATGTTTATGCACATGTTTCATTGGTGTAGGTGAAGCTTTTTCGATTTCCTTCTCTGGCGGTGGCTGTTGAGTTTTCTTTTATGATTTGTAATTTTCCCCACCATATACCTATAAAGAGGCTTGAATTTGCAGTTTAAATTTTAAGTTTTAAGCAGTCTTTGTGTAATGCTTTAATCATCTGTATTGATATTATTCTTTTCTTTTTTGGCTAATTTTTCAATAATTATATTCCTATCATAAATGATCACTTTTCTTGCCCCCCCCCCCCCCTCCAAAAAAAACATTTCATACTTCATATAATTGCAGTGCCTCATCAGTTGATTAGCTATGGGTAGAACTTCATATTTCTGCTATCAGGCTTCATTTGAGCTCGTGGCTCAATCTCTGCTATGGTACCTCTAAGCCAGGTGCCATGAGTATTGCCTTCCGGTTAGAGCTTAAGAAGAGACTGCTACAAAGTATGTTCTGTGCATTAAGTACATGCCTAAGTTTTTCACATGATGGTTTAACTATTTTTTTTTTTTATCACTATTATCATTTAACTCTACCTATAAAAAAAAAAAAAAAAAAAAACTATTTGTTTTATATTTCTTATCGCGTGGAGTTTACATTTGTTACATACCCAACTTCTTTACAGGGTATGATAGTATGTCAATCTATGAAGTATGATATTATTTCTATATATGGCTAATTGGCTATAGAAAATGAAGTTAATACAGGCATATAACTTGTGCTATAAGGTTTTTGCTAATTCTGTTTCAACATTAAGAATTAAGATAAACATTATTCTGACACATGGAATTGTTTCATCATAGGACCTTTATTTTCTGCAGCAGATAACAATATGCATTTGATTTAGCAATTTTATAAATCGTGACTGTTTTTCTCAGTTAATTTTATGAAATTGTAACCAAATTAGGTGAATTGATTGTGTGGATAACATATTTAGAAGATTGTATCCCAAGGAACATTAGGAGTAGAATCATTGTCAGAGAGAACCAGGTATTTAAAAAAAAAAAAATTGATTGTTAGGCGAGTAGAATTTTTTTTTTTTTTTTTTTTTTTGGGTCCATTTTCTTCTCTTGAGTTCATGGAACTGTGAGTTTAGTATTTATCCACTTATGACTTATACTGCTGTTTCTTCTCTCATGCACGTTAAAGTCACATGTTAACAATTGGAACATTTTTTTATTCGAAGAGTGGATGAGATGGATTATTTATCAATCAAACACAGTAATTTCATTTTTATGTTCCATTAGTCTTATTCTATTTCTGCCAATATCAGGCTTGAATGCTTAAGGTCATTTCATTTAGCCAGCTGGGTAGTTTTCCCATATGTGCAGTTTTGTGCTGAACACTTACAATTGAATAATTGGTTGCTAATATTGACTTTATGTTATGATTTAGCTTCCAAAATCAACAAACTGGTTTACTATATATCTACTGAGGTACTTATCCTCTTAAGCTATACCTTCTTGAATTCTAATTTGATAATATAACCCCATGTACCGGAAGATTACGCATAAATGTGATTACCAAACTCTTGTATATACTATAAATAACATAATGATTTATGTCTAGGACCTTCCATAAATGACAGACAGAACAACTTGACTCTTAGCAAAAAGTTATAGTGCTAGTACTCTCAGTTCTAGCCCTGTAACAATATGGTTTGATTCATGCCAAAATGTGCATTGTGGTGAACTAACTGCTACTTTATAGTTCAAGCATTCTGTCAATGTTTCTAATTTCTTTTTTTCAAAGGTGACCTTTTGGCTGCTCTATTTTTTCTTTTACCCCATGTTATAAAAAATTCATGTTCTTATGGAAAGTCGGGGGTGAGAAGATTCGAACCTAGATTCGCCCATGAAGTGAATCGGGCAATACCACTGTGCTACATGACTTATGGTGGCTGCATGCAATTTTGGGTTCAATGCATTGTGTACATATATTTTCTGAACATGGTGCTAAATATTGTAAGTGGCAAAGTAATGTGAGATATAATAATGTACAAACTGTTCATTGTTGTTTGGTATCATAGACATAAGAGTCAATATAAGCTACATTTTTTTGTTTGTTTCTGATTATGGAATTGGTTAGAATCTATTAAATGGCCATGAGCGGCAAACCGTTTATTTATCTATGGGGGGCAAAATGACAGCATCTCTATAAATGGGCCAGGCCCAAGCGAAACACCATTTGGGCAGTCAGCTTGACTAATTACTGTAATAGTGAAAACGGCTTACCGTTTATAGGATCTCCCTATTTCGGGAGGAATGTTTCTAATTTCTTTTTTTCAAAGGTGACCTTTTGGCTGCTCTATTTTTTCTTTTACCCCATGTTATAAAAAATTCATGTTCTTATGGAAAGTCGGGGGTGAGAAGATTCGAACCTAGATTCGCCCATGAAGTGAATCGGGCAATACCACTGTGCTACATGACTTATGGTGGCTGCATGCAATTTTGGGTTCAATGCATTGTGTACATATATTTTCTGAAGATGGTGCTAAATATTGTAAGTGGCAAAGTAATGTGAGATATAATAATGTACAAACTGTTCATTGTTGTTTGGTATCATAGACATAAGAGTCAATATAAGCTACATTTTTTTGTTTGTTTCTGATTATGGAATTGGTTAGAATCTATTAAATGGCCATGAGCGGCAAACCGTTTATTTATCTATGGGGGGCAAAATGACAGCATCTCTATAAATGGGCCAGGCCCAAGCGAAACACCATTTGGGCAGTCAGCTTGACTAATTACTGTAATAGTGAAAACGGCTTACCGTTTATAGGATCTCCCTATTTCGGGAGGGTTAAGACCCAAATTTCCCTAGAGAGATATTCAATAAATTTTTCTTTTCACTGTAGTAATTTTTTTTTAAGTACCAAATTGTGGCAACTCTATTTTGAAGTAACCATAATAGTTATTCTAAACGTTGAAAAACTAATACTTTAGTAACTTACATAATAAGATACTCTTAAGTGGATTGAATCATAACATCATCTTAATCTACTTAGAAGAGATGATTATAAACGTTTTTTTTTCCTCTAGGGGTTAGATTGAGTTAGCCATTTGGCAAGTTAGGTAAGAGCCTAATGCCTAACATGGAAGAAGACTCCATAATCTCAATTTCATAGAATAATTATAATACTATATATATGACAATCTAAAAATAAAATATAATTCATATTCTTTGGATTTTTTTTCTTCTAAGAAAGTGATTCATGTTTGATTGTTTTATAAAAACTAGTGTATAATATGTGCATATGCATAGTACAATTAAAAACAATCATAATTACACATATATATGAGTTCAAATTTTACCTTGTTTAAGTCACACACACACACATGATTTTTACTCTCTTTCTTTCTTTTATTTTTTTATTTTAGTTTTTTTTGGATATACACTTGAGATTACTCTTTGTTATTATTATTATTTTTTTTATTATTTTTTATGATTTATTTATATTTGTCTATTCGACTTTTGCATAGCATTAACTCAACTAGAATAAAAAAATAAAATAAAATAAAAACTTAGATAGGACATATAGTTCAAAATTAGACAATAATTAGAATCAAATTTTTTTAAAATATATATTGTGGGGGAGAAGGCCCAACCATACGCAGTGGGCCTAAAGCCCAATGTGAAGGTTATTATAGGTCTGAAGAGGCTAAAATTGTCGAGGGATACTTCGCATGAAAGAAGGATACATGGGGACGAAGAGACTCCGTCCGAAGAGAGCATCAGCGCTTCGAAGAGATCATTATCCTTGGGTGTAAAGATTTTAGGTCATATAAATATCTAGAGTGTTCGAATGAGCTTACTAGTGACTTTGGCAGTCTAGATAAGCTTTGGACACGCTTGGAGATAATAAGAGTGGAGAAATATCTAAAATGAAAAGCTGCCACCACCGTATTAAATGCACTATAGCAACTTTTCTAGCCGCATTTATGTGGAGAAAACCCTTGAACAGTACAACTTCAACTACCGCCATTCACAAAAGCTGAGAGAGATACATGACATGACATACACTCAAGTAGGGAGCTGGATGAAGAACAAGTGGATGATGAGGATGATGGGGGAGGATGCTATATAAAGAAAAATGGCTCCTAAAAAGGGGGGGGGGTTGAACTGTAACAAGAGAGAATTGGAACCTGTATTCAATCTATCATAAGTCTTTTCAGACTTGAGTTTACTTGATCTTTACGTGTACTTTTATGTTGGTTTATATTGGTATGTTGTGATAAACTGTTGTAAGTTCCATAGTTAACCTAGCTCTATCATCCACACTCTACAAATTTATTGTTTTTGGGCTTGGATCACAAATCCTAACCCTACACACACACACACACACACACACACATATATATAGATACTCATATTTCTTAAAAATACTCTCTTTCTCTCTCTTAAAAAGTAGTTTTGCAATCAGTCAACGTAAATAAATTGAATCACATAAACAATTTTACTATCTACCTTTAAAAATGTCTTTTGCCAAAAAAAATTATCATCAAACCAATTATTTTTTCTCTTAGCCTTAAACTTATTCGCAGAGGTTACATTTAAGGTAAATAAGGCTATCAAATAAATCTTATGTTATATTTTTTTTTACTAATAATTAACAAAATATAACAAAAAGCATAAATAACAATAAACGAACAAGAAAATGTATCCAGCCTTGCATACTTGTGGAGTGACCACCGTGCACCCTTAGTGTAGTGGTCACTCTACAATTATAAGTATTTGCAGGGTGCATGGTGGTCACTCCACAATTATAAGTATTTGCAGGGTGCATGGAGTAAGGACTTTGATTCAAGTTTTTAGGAGGGAGTTTCATGTACATATACAATTATATTAAACTAGAATAGAATTTCTATCATTTATAAAAAAATGTATTTTTTTTTAAAAAAAAATTATCATTTAAACCTAAAATTATATCAACCCAACCCTGGTTTTAGCCCCTAATTAATTTATTAATTAAAAAAATTTCTTTACACTCAAAATCATATCATTTTCATTCCCTCAATATATGTGTTAGTTTAAGGGAAAAAAAAAAATCAGGCCCATATACTGAAAACACAAGGACACATTCAGGCCCATTAACCCAAAAAAATCCAGGGTTTTCGGCCCACAAAACTCTATTCATCACAAGGATTCCCTAGGGTTTTTAACACTCCGAACTTTATATAAACAATATTACACACACATATATAAATCTCCTTCAGAACTAGGGTTTTCTCTCAGAGCCTCCTCCATTTCCCAATTCACTCATTCACAGAGAGAGAGAGAGAGTGAAATCTCAATTCCAATGGCACCAAAGCAGAGGACCCCAAAGGTTAGCCGGAACCCAGATCTGGTTCGCGGGGTCGGCAAGTACTCCAGGTCTAAGATGTACCACAAGCGAGGCCTCTGGGCCATCAAGGCCAAAAACGGCGGCGTTTTCCCTCGCCACGACGCTCAGCCCAAGGCTCCTGCTCCGGCTGCCAAGGCACCCAAGTTCTACCCAGCTGACGATGTGAAGAAGCCGCTCGTTAACAAGCGCAAACCCAAGCCCACCAAGCTCAGGTTTTTATTATGGCTGTCTCTGTGTTTTTTTTGGGGTTTTGTGGTTGTTTTGCTTGTTGGGTATCTGGGTTTTTTGGGTAATTGTTTGGGAGCTGAGAAAATGTGGGATTTTATTTTATTTTTTTTAATGTTTAGATGCGTTTGTGAGTTTGTTTTGGTTGTTGGGTAATTGATATTTTTTATGTATGTAAAGGTGTATGTATGTGTTGCGTAATTGTTTGGTAGCTGAGAAAATGTGGGATTTTTATGTTTATATGTGTGTGTATTAATGATTTTGTGTATGTATAGGTGTACGTGTGTGTTTGTGAGTTTGTTTTGGTAGTTGGGTATTTGATTATTTTTATGTTAAAGGAGTATATATATATATATATATATGTATGTTGTGTTTTTAAAATATTTTGTCGGGTAATTGATTAGTTGCTGAGATGGTGTGGGAAAATGTTGGATTTGTATATTTACATGTGTGGATATATATGCATTCGTGATTTCTTGTATGTATAGGTGTTGCTTATAAGATGCTATAAATTGTTGGATTTGTATGTGTTTAACTGCTGGATTAGCTAGTTGGGTTTTCGGTTTTTGGTGAATCTTGTTGTCTTCTGATTTATGAATGATGAATTTGTTTGTACTTATGTTGTGTTGGTGGTTATTGGGGATTCGGTTCTAGTTGAGTTTGGTTGGTTGGAAAACGTGTGGAAATGATGAAATTTTTATCTTTATGGTATGACTAGTCTGTTGAGGATCTATAGCCGACCTTAAAATTTGGGACTGTTGTTGTTTTGGTATGTATTGTTATGCCTGTAAATGTTATGGAAATCTGATAGTTTGTCGTTAATTGAGATTCAAATGTAATAATGTTTTTTGTTCACTGAAGATTGGTGGGATCAATCAGATGAGTTGGATTTTGATTTTTCATTGTTGGTTTCTAATTGACATGTGTAATTATTTTAATGTTTGTCATGTGGTTTTTGATTTTTGGAAAATTCTAATATATGTATTTGTTTTCAATATGTAGGGCTAGTATTACTCCAGGAACTGTGTTGATCATTCTTTCTGGGAGGTTCATGGGAAAGAGAGTTGTTTTCCTGAAGCAGCTCTCATCTGGATTGCTTTTGGTCACTGGTGAGTGCCGGTACCCATCTACCTATGAATTGTAAAGTGTTTTCATATTGTCTCATTATTGTGCTGGTTTGAGGGCATGGTGGAATTTGTGTTTTAGTTCCTAAATCTGTTAGCTACTTGTATGCATTTGTGGCGATTGCTTGTCTATAAGATTATTCCAGACTGTGTTCACCTGATGATGGGTTGACGAGCTTTTCTTGCTCAATAGATTCATCTCGATTGATTCTTAAAAAGAGAGTGAAACTTATAGATTTTTGTTGCTTCTGGATGTCCTAGATGGGAGTCATGGGAATGGGATCCATTTGGTTGTGGGTTCAATATGGATATGGTAATGTTATTGTTAATAAATATTGATTGAAACAGAATAATCATATAGATAGTGAATGTCTAGAACATAGTCTATTTACTTTCTAAAATTTGCCATGTTCAGTTATCATGTGGTTTGTCTTGAGAAAATGGAGATGCAGATGCAACTTTACTCAAATTGTTTTTGGTGTAGTTCACTAAATGAGTTTTGGTTTTGTCTGTCATTAGATTGTAATGCACTCCAATTGCTGAGAAGAATTGGTACTTAGTTGCCTTTGTTAATGTCACTCACTCTTTATGGCTGTTGTGATATCTTCTATGCTTGTCAATGCAGGCCCATTCAAGATTAATGGTGTTCCACTAAGACGTGTCAATCAGTCTTATGTGATTGCTACTTCCACAAAGGTTGACATCTCTGGAGTTAATGTGGAGAAGTTTGATGACAAGTACTTTGCCAAGGAAGTTCAGAAGAAGAAAAAGAAGGGAGAGGGAGAGTTTTTTGAGGCTGAGAACGAGGTTGGTTTGTTAATATTGATGGTGTTTGCATGGTGAATTTCTCCTGTATTTCTGTATTAATTCATTTTTATCTTTCAAAATATAGGAGAAAAATGTACTCCCACAAGAGAAAAAGGAGGAACAGAAGGCTGTGGATACAGCATTGATAAAATCCATCGAGGCAGTTCCAGACTTGAAGACCTACTTGGCTGCAAGGTTTTCTCTTAAGGCGGGCATGAAACCTCATGAGTTGAAATTTTAGATGAAACACTGGAAAGTGTTAGGATCTGCTATTCTCCATTACATGTTTTATTTTGTTTGAACTTGGTCTAAACAGTTGTACTCTTCTAGTGCCATTGGAAATAGACATTGAAATTTTGATGTTGTGTTAGGTGATGCATTGTGCAAGAAATTTTTCATTTTCAAATTTTGGTTATGGGTTTGCAACTCACTACTGATATATATGATATTTGATTTGCTTTTTCTCTTTATATGATTGTGCGAGATTTTACTGGTTTATACGGTGACCAATTTCACAAAAATTGAGGTGATATCACTAGAACATCATCGCAGGGCTGAAGTCTGGTTCGTGACATTGCCAGAATGTCAAATTTCTTGGTGCTTTTGTGGTAGCCAAGTTTACTTAAAATTTTGTAATGTAACCTTTTCTTTTATTTGTAGTTCACTCCAAAGTTTTGCTTGCTCTTCAATGCATGGTTTTTGTCCGAGAATAATCTGAATTCACTCAAACGTGTTATGGAAATGTCGTTGTACTTGAGGCTTCATCTCTATGATACAGTCAGTGGACGCTTGGTGGCTCTAATGGTTCATTGGCTTTAGCTATTTTGGTGTTGGTGGGTCTCATGAATGGAACGTAGCCAACAATAATAGAAAAAAAAAGGCGATATTCAAATTAGTAGGAAATAATTTTATTGAAAACAAAAATTAACAGAGACATAGATAGCTATGCTAGTAAGTATGTCAGATCTTGACTACACTCATGGGAAGGCAAAGATCCATCATAATGAACTCGTTAAAACATGAACACATCCTGTGTGAGTACTTATTGAGGTTATTCCTCATGCTGTTGTATATGTATTTTACAATCATAATCTCTACTGTAATAGCATTGCATACTGGAAAAATAAAATCTAAACAGACCATTTATTTTTAACAAAGTACTTAGTTTTAGAGTAAGCTATCTGTTCGAGCTGGCAATCTCCTGAAGAAATTGCTGGGTACAGAAGGCAGCTTGCTCCGGAACCTAGGGTGCCGCAGGTAATACAAGCCTGCAAGCAGTGCCACTGCTCTGAATGGTGTCACATAAAGCACCACAGCTGCACAAAAGCAGAACAATACGAAAAGGCTTGTTGCTCTTGGGTCTCTCCAGCTTAGTACAGAATGAATTCTTTCCCCTTGTGTTGCAATGTCACCAACAACAGTTTGAATCCTCCCTGCAACAGTTCTAAGTCTGTCATACCTCAGTCGAACTATATCATTTGGCCTTGAGGAAGGAAATGTGTCAAATTCCTCATCAAGTTCATCTGGGTTTACTGCCTCTGCCCATGACACTTTAGTATCCATGTGAGGAGGGTGCCTTGGCCGGAACCTATAGTTCCATAACCCGATGAGGAACATGTAGAGGAAGAGAGTTGGAAGTATCAGCTCTGGGTACCAAATCAATATCAGAAACAGTATATGAACCAGAACTGATGTCATAGGGTTCTTCCAGTTGCAAACATCACTAAACCATCGGCTCATGGAGAACATGCCCGAAAGAAGTGACATAATGCGAAAGAAGTTAGCTTTGCTTCTTCTCATACTCCACATGTGGGAATCTCTATCTAACATGTACTCCACCACTTCTTTTCTGAGAGGTGGTTCAGCTCTACCAAGCCTCACAGCTACAATATTCATTGCTTGGTGTCTTAAATTGTCTACTTGGTTCACTGTGAAAGGATGTAAGTAATGCATTTTTGGAAGCAAGGGATGGCCATACCACAAGCGAGGCCTCTGGGCCATCAAGGCCAAAAACGGCGGCGTTTTCCCTCGCCACGACGCTCAGCCCAAGGCTCCTGCTCCGGCTGCCAAGGCACCCAAGTTCTACCCAGCTGACGATGTGAAGAAGCCGCTCGTTAACAAGCGCAAACCCAAGCCCACCAAGCTCAGGTTTTTATTATGGCTGTCTCTGTTTTTTTTTTTGGGGTTTTGTGGTTGTTTTGCTTGTTGGGTATCTGGGTTTTTTGGGTAATTGTTTGGGAGCTGAGAAAATGTGGGATTTTTTTTTTTTTTTTTTAATGTTTAGATGCGTTTGTGAGTTTGTTTTGGTTGTTGGGTAATTGATATTTTTTATGTATGTAAAGGTATATGTATGTGTTGGGTAATTGTTTGGTAGCTGAGAAAATGTGGGATTTTTATGTTTATATGTGTGTGTATTAATGATTTTGTGTATGTATAGGTGTTTGTGAGTTTGTTTTGGTTGTTGGGTATTTGATTATTTTTATGTTAAAGGAGTATATATATATATATACATATATGTTGGGTTTTTAAAATATTTTGTCGGGTAATTGATTAGTTGCTGAGATGGTGTGGGAAAATGTTGGATTTGTATATTTACATGTGTGGATATATATGCATTCGTGATTTCTTGTATGTATAGGTGTTGCTTATAAGATGCTATAAATTGTTGGATTTGTATGTGTTTAACTGCTGGATTAGCTAGTTGGGTTTTCGGTTTTTGGTGAATCTTGTTGTCTTCTGATTTATGAATGATGAATTTGTTTGTACTTATGTTGTGTTGGTGGTTATTGGGGATTCGTTTCTAGTTGAGTTTGGTTGGTTGGAAAACGTGTGGAAATGATGGAATTTTTATCTTTATGGTATGACTGGTCTGTTGAGGATCTATAGCCGACCTTAAAATTTGGGACTGTTGTTGTTTTGATATGTATTGTTATGCCTGTAAATGTTATGGAAATCTGATAGTTTGTTGTTAATTGAGATTCAAATGTAATAATGTTTTTTGTTCACTGAGGATTGGTGGGATCAATCAGATGAGTTGGATTTTGATTTTTCATTGTTGGTTTCTAATTGACATGTGTAATTATTTTAATGTTTGTCATGTGGTTTTTGATTTTTGGAAAATTCTAATATGTAGGGCTAGTATTACTCCAGGAACTGTGTTGATCATTCTTTCTGGGAGGTTCATGGGAAAGAGAGTTGTTTTCCTGAAGCAGCTCTCATCTGGATTGCTTTTGGTCACTGGTGAGTGCTGGTACCCATCTACCTATGAATTGTAAAGTGTTTTCATATTGTCTCATTATTGTGCTGGTTTGAGCGCATGGTGGAATTTGTGTTTTAGTTCCTAAATCTGTTAGCTACTTGTATGCATTTGTGGTGATTGCTTGTCTATAAGATTATTCCAGACTGTGTTCACCTGATGATGGGTTGACGAGCTTTTCTTGCTCAATAGATTCATCTTGATTGATTCTTAAAAAGAGAGTGAAACTCATAAATTTTTGTTGCTTCTGGATGTCCTAGATGGGAGTCATGGGAATGGGATCATAACGTTGGTTAGAGCGAGCCACTTGAGTACCGATAAGGCCTCTGATGGGACGGACAACCAGAAGAAAAGCGAATAGATGATCAACAGATGGAAGCAGGAGATAGGAAGATGAAAACTATAAAAGAAGAGTGAGTAACCCCAAAGGAGGGGAGGGCCAGAAAAAGGCTTCCTCGGCCTGTGGCCGAGGAACATTCTCCCATTTGTAAGAAAACACTTAGCCATTTTTTAGATAAGTTTGGCCATGGTGATCAACGGCCAGCACCTAAGCCTTTCAGCCCACTCTCTATAAATGTATTGTTTGGGCTTGTTAGGCTGAGAACCTAACGTTCAATTCAAATTGAGTCCTTACAATAACAAAAAGCATAAATAACAATAAACGAACAAGAAAATGTATCCAGCCTTGCATACTTGTGGAGTGACCACCTTGCACCCTTAGTGTAATGGTCACTCTACAATTATAAGTATTTGCAGGGTGCATGGAGTAAAGACTTTTATTCAAGTTTTTAGGAAGGAGTTTCATGTATATATACAATTATATTAAACTAGAGTAGAATTTCTATCATTTATAAAAAAATGTAAATTTTTTTTAAAAACAATTATCATTTAAACCTAAAATTATATCAACCCAACCCTGGTTTTAGCCCCTAATTAATTTATTAATTAAAAAATTTTCTTTACACTCAAAATCATATCATTTTCATTCCCTCAATATATGTGTTAGTTTAAGGGAAAAAAAAAATCAGGCCCATATACTGAAAACACAAGGACACATTCAGGCCTATTAACCCAAAAAAATCCAGGGTTTTCGGCCCACAAAACTCTATTCATCACAAGGATTCCCTAGGGTTTTTAACACTCCGAACTTTATATAAACAATATTACACACACATATATAAATCTCCTTCAGAACTAGGGTTTTCTCTCAGAGCCTCCTCCATTTCCCAATTCACTCATTCACAGAGAGAGAGAGAGAGTGAAATCTCAATTCCAATGGCACCAAAGCAGAGGACCCCAAAGGTTAGCCGGAACCCAGATCTGGTTCGCGGGGTCGGCAAGTACTCCAGGTCTAAGATGTACCACAAGCGAGGCCTCTGGGCCATCAAGGCCAAAAACGGCGGCGTTTTCCCTCGCCACGACGCTCAGCCCAAGGCTCCTGCTCCGGCTGCCAAGGCACCCAAGTTCTACCCAGCTGACGATGTGAAGAAGCCGCTCGTTAACAAGCGCAAACCCAAGCCCACCAAGCTCAGGTTTTTATTATGGCTGTCTCTGTGTTTTTTTTGGGGTTTTGTGGTTGTTTTGCTTGTTGGGTATCTGGGTTTTTTGGGTAATTGTTTGGGAGCTGAGAAAATGTGGGATTTTATTTTATTTTTTTTAATGTTTAGATGCGTTTGTGAGTTTGTTTTGGTTGTTGGGTAATTGATATTTTTTATGTATGTAAAGGTGTATGTATGTGTTGCGTAATTGTTTGGTAGCTGAGAAAATGTGGGATTTTTATGTTTATATGTGTGTGTATTAATGATTTTGTGTATGTATAGGTGTACGTGTGTGTTTGTGAGTTTGTTTTGGTAGTTGGGTATTTGATTATTTTTATGTTAAAGGAGTATATATATATATATATATATGTATGTTGTGTTTTTAAAATATTTTGTCGGGTAATTGATTAGTTGCTGAGATGGTGTGGGAAAATGTTGGATTTGTATATTTACATGTGTGGATATATATGCATTCGTGATTTCTTGTATGTATAGGTGTTGCTTATAAGATGCTATAAATTGTTGGATTTGTATGTGTTTAACTGCTGGATTAGCTAGTTGGGTTTTCGGTTTTTGGTGAATCTTGTTGTCTTCTGATTTATGAATGATGAATTTGTTTGTACTTATGTTGTGTTGGTGGTTATTGGGGATTCGGTTCTAGTTGAGTTTGGTTGGTTGGAAAACGTGTGGAAATGATGAAATTTTTATCTTTATGGTATGACTAGTCTGTTGAGGATCTATAGCCGACCTTAAAATTTGGGACTGTTGTTGTTTTGGTATGTATTGTTATGCCTGTAAATGTTATGGAAATCTGATAGTTTGTCGTTAATTGAGATTCAAATGTAATAATGTTTTTTGTTCACTGAAGATTGGTGGGATCAATCAGATGAGTTGGATTTTGATTTTTCATTGTTGGTTTCTAATTGACATGTGTAATTATTTTAATGTTTGTCATGTGGTTTTTGATTTTTGGAAAATTCTAATATATGTATTTGTTTTCAATATGTAGGGCTAGTATTACTCCAGGAACTGTGTTGATCATTCTTTCTGGGAGGTTCATGGGAAAGAGAGTTGTTTTCCTGAAGCAGCTCTCATCTGGATTGCTTTTGGTCACTGGTGAGTGCCGGTACCCATCTACCTATGAATTGTAAAGTGTTTTCATATTGTCTCATTATTGTGCTGGTTTGAGGGCATGGTGGAATTTGTGTTTTAGTTCCTAAATCTGTTAGCTACTTGTATGCATTTGTGGCGATTGCTTGTCTATAAGATTATTCCAGACTGTGTTCACCTGATGATGGGTTGACGAGCTTTTCTTGCTCAATAGATTCATCTCGATTGATTCTTAAAAAGAGAGTGAAACTTATAGATTTTTGTTGCTTCTGGATGTCCTAGATGGGAGTCATGGGAATGGGATCCATTTGGTTGTGGGTTCAATATGGATATGGTAATGTTATTGTTAATAAATATTGATTGAAACAGAATAATCATATAGATAGTGAATGTCTAGAACATAGTCTATTTACTTTCTAAAATTTGCCATGTTCAGTTATCATGTGGTTTGTCTTGAGAAAATGGAGATGCAGATGCAACTTTACTCAAATTGTTTTTGGTGTAGTTCACTAAATGAGTTTTGGTTTTGTCTGTCATTAGATTGTAATGCACTCCAATTGCTGAGAAGAATTGGTACTTAGTTGCCTTTGTTAATGTCACTCACTCTTTATGGCTGTTGTGATATCTTCTATGCTTGTCAATGCAGGCCCATTCAAGATTAATGGTGTTCCACTAAGACGTGTCAATCAGTCTTATGTGATTGCTACTTCCACAAAGGTTGACATCTCTGGAGTTAATGTGGAGAAGTTTGATGACAAGTACTTTGCCAAGGAAGTTCAGAAGAAGAAAAAGAAGGGAGAGGGAGAGTTTTTTGAGGCTGAGAACGAGGTTGGTTTGTTAATATTGATGGTGTTTGCATGGTGAATTTCTCCTGTATTTCTGTATTAATTCATTTTTATCTTTCAAAATATAGGAGAAAAATGTACTCCCACAAGAGAAAAAGGAGGAACAGAAGGCTGTGGATACAGCATTGATAAAATCCATCGAGGCAGTTCCAGACTTGAAGACCTACTTGGCTGCAAGGTTTTCTCTTAAGGCGGGCATGAAACCTCATGAGTTGAAATTTTAGATGAAACACTGGAAAGTGTTAGGATCTGCTATTCTCCATTACATGTTTTATTTTGTTTGAACTTGGTCTAAACAGTTGTACTCTTCTAGTGCCATTGGAAATAGACATTGAAATTTTGATGTTGTGTTAGGTGATGCATTGTGCAAGAAATTTTTCATTTTCAAATTTTGGTTATGGGTTTGCAACTCACTACTGATATATATGATATTTGATTTGCTTTTTCTCTTTATATGATTGTGCGAGATTTTACTGGTTTATACGGTGACCAATTTCACAAAAATTGAGGTGATATCACTAGAACATCATCGCAGGGCTGAAGTCTGGTTCGTGACATTGCCAGAATGTCAAATTTCTTGGTGCTTTTGTGGTAGCCAAGTTTACTTAAAATTTTGTAATGTAACCTTTTCTTTTATTTGTAGTTCACTCCAAAGTTTTGCTTGCTCTTCAATGCATGGTTTTTGTCCGAGAATAATCTGAATTCACTCAAACGTGTTATGGAAATGTCGTTGTACTTGAGGCTTCATCTCTATGATACAGTCAGTGGACGCTTGGTGGCTCTAATGGTTCATTGGCTTTAGCTATTTTGGTGTTGGTGGGTCTCATGAATGGAACGTAGCCAACAATAATAGAAAAAAAAAGGCGATATTCAAATTAGTAGGAAATAATTTTATTGAAAACAAAAATTAACAGAGACATAGATAGCTATGCTAGTAAGTATGTCAGATCTTGACTACACTCATGGGAAGGCAAAGATCCATCATAATGAACTCGTTAAAACATGAACACATCCTGTGTGAGTACTTATTGAGGTTATTCCTCATGCTGTTGTATATGTATTTTACAATCATAATCTCTACTGTAATAGCATTGCATACTGGAAAAATAAAATCTAAACAGACCATTTATTTTTAACAAAGTACTTAGTTTTAGAGTAAGCTATCTGTTCGAGCTGGCAATCTCCTGAAGAAATTGCTGGGTACAGAAGGCAGCTTGCTCCGGAACCTAGGGTGCCGCAGGTAATACAAGCCTGCAAGCAGTGCCACTGCTCTGAATGGTGTCACATAAAGCACCACAGCTGCACAAAAGCAGAACAATACGAAAAGGCTTGTTGCTCTTGGGTCTCTCCAGCTTAGTACAGAATGAATTCTTTCCCCTTGTGTTGCAATGTCACCAACAACAGTTTGAATCCTCCCTGCAACAGTTCTAAGTCTGTCATACCTCAGTCGAACTATATCATTTGGCCTTGAGGAAGGAAATGTGTCAAATTCCTCATCAAGTTCATCTGGGTTTACTGCCTCTGCCCATGACACTTTAGTATCCATGTGAGGAGGGTGCCTTGGCCGGAACCTATAGTTCCATAACCCGATGAGGAACATGTAGAGGAAGAGAGTTGGAAGTATCAGCTCTGGGTACCAAATCAATATCAGAAACAGTATATGAACCAGAACTGATGTCATAGGGTTCTTCCAGTTGCAAACATCACTAAACCATCGGCTCATGGAGAACATGCCCGAAAGAAGTGACATAATGCGAAAGAAGTTAGCTTTGCTTCTTCTCATACTCCACATGTGGGAATCTCTATCTAACATGTACTCCACCACTTCTTTTCTGAGAGGTGGTTCAGCTCTACCAAGCCTCACAGCTACAATATTCATTGCTTGGTGTCTTAAATTGTCTACTTGGTTCACTGTGAAAGGATGTAAGTAATGCATTTTTGGAAGCAAGGGATGGCCATAAATATATACCATATGAGCTAGAGAGAGGGTAGTGAAACGAACTGATAGTTGGAGCTCTCCCATTTTCTTTACCCCATTTGGTTGTAGAACAAGAAGTGGGTAAGAATGTGAATATATTCTATGAGCTTCTAGTGTTGATAGCCGAATACGTACCTTTCCAATCCGTGAATCCCGCACTGCATTGCCACCATTTGGTTTCTCACCTCCACCCAAGTGGCAGTTGTCAAACACACCCAATGTGATCACTGTGCAGGGGTCATACACTTCCCATGTGTATTGCTCATTCCATTTTGGATTGAAGGTGTCGAGGATTGTTCTGGTTCGAACCCATTTTTGGCCGTACTTAGCTACACAGTAAGCATCAGTACTCCCTCTGCCATCCTTCATCTTCATTGGGAGAAGCCCTTGTGCACTCAAAATTCCTACTTCCAATATCCCAACGGGCTGTTTCCACAATTGCCTTGATGTTGGCCTTTGATCACTTATGTAGAGAGTTGATTCATCAAGTACATGGTATCCTCCTTCAAGACAAACTCTTAGGTGAATTCTGCTTGAAAACTTGAGCTCTTTCCTCCTGTCAGCATCCAAGATTCCGAAACCATATTTCTCAAGATTGAACCATCGTGAGTGAACTGGCCTGTGGTCCAGGCGCCTCTCAAATATGTCCAGTGGTAGGCTAATGCTCCCCAACAATTCGTCTTTCGAATAGTGCACATGATCCTCAACAGTAATGATCAGCTGATCCTCAAAAGGTTCAGCTGCCACAAAAATTAAATCTTCATTCCAAAGTGGATTAGTAGTGCGAGTTTCACTTACATTGGTTTTGAGCACTTGACTACCAACCTGAGCTTTGACAAAAACATCTGGGAGCCTGTTTCTGTCATTAGGCAGCACATCCTGAGCTTCAATCACATTCACCCTCAGGTACCACAGTTTGGGGGATACATAAACCTTTGAACGGGTGTTAAAAACACCCTCTCCATAAGCAGCAGCAGCATCAGAATGCCATGCCTCTGAGAAGGCTTCATCAGCTTGTGTTCCCATCCAAACTGCAACCATGATCTCACCCCTTACCTTTCCGTGTCCACGCCGGTCCTCCAATCTGTACCACTGAGGAGCCAGTGGACTGTCAGGGGGAACTCTGGTTGGAATCTCATGCAAATCAAAAACTACCCTTCCAAGATAATCATCCCTTCCCACCATTTCCCTATCCTTCACAAAAACTTCTAGTACTGAGGACTGAACGCGTTCTTTTGAGAAAGCAAAGACTTGATTCCACTCTGGATTCAGTCTATTCTCAAAATGCCTTGTTTTTCCTTTATAATTCCCCAGCTTGACTTCCACATAAGGATCACAGCTACCAGTGATGACACTGGGAGGAAGATCTTTTGCTTTCACAACTCGAACATATAGATAAAACATCTGCTCAACAAGGTCATAAGTACTCGTATGTCTCTCACCATTCATCCATCCTCTTCCACCAAATGCTCCACTATTTGGCCACCGCTCACCAAGTTGTGGATTGGTGTCCTTCAAATTGTAGTCGTCTTGGTGGCTTGCCTGGGCCTGGTG
>NW_027069615.1:1224538-1249861 GCF_002906115.3 Quercus suber
TGATATCTTCTATGCTTGTCAATGCAGGCCCATTCAAGATTAATGGTGTTCCACTAAGACGTGTCAATCAGTCTTATGTGATTGCTACTTCCACAAAGGTTGACATCTCTGGAGTTAATGTGGAGAAGTTTGATGACAAGTACTTTGCCAAGGAAGTTCAGAAGAAGAAAAAGAAGGGAGAGGGAGAGTTTTTTGAGGCTGAGAACGAGGTTGGTTTGTTAATATTGATGGTGTTTGCATGGTGAATTTCTCCTGTATTTCTGTATTAATTCATTTTTATCTTTCAAAATATAGGAGAAAAATGTACTCCCACAAGAGAAAAAGGAGGAACAGAAGGCTGTGGATACAGCATTGATAAAATCCATCGAGGCAGTTCCAGACTTGAAGACCTACTTGGCTGCAAGGTTTTCTCTTAAGGCGGGCATGAAACCTCATGAGTTGAAATTTTAGATGAAACACTGGAAAGTGTTAGGATCTGCTATTCTCCATTACATGTTTTATTTTGTTTGAACTTGGTCTAAACAGTTGTACTCTTCTAGTGCCATTGGAAATAGACATTGAAATTTTGATGTTGTGTTAGGTGATGCATTGTGCAAGAAATTTTTCATTTTCAAATTTTGGTTATGGGTTTGCAACTCACTACTGATATATATGATATTTGATTTGCTTTTTCTCTTTATATGATTGTGCGAGATTTTACTGGTTTATATGGTGACCAACTTCACAAAAATTGAGGTGATATCACTAGAACATCATCGCAGGGCAGAAGTCTAGTTCGTGACATTGCCAGAATGTCAAATTTCTTGGTGCTTTTGTGGTAGCCAAGTTTACTTAAAATTTTGTAATGTAACCTTTTCTTTTATTTGTAGTTCACTCCAAAGTTTTGCTTGCTCTTCAATGCATGGTTTTTGTCCGAGAATAATCTGAATTCACTCAAACGTGTTATGGAAATGTCGTTGTACTTGAGGCTTCATCTCTATGATACAGTCAGTGGACGCTTGGTGGCTCTAATGGTTCATTGGCTTTAGCTATTTTGGTGTTGGTGGGTCTCATGAATGGAACGTAGCCAACAATAATAGAAAAAAAAAGGCGATATTCAAATTAGTAGGAAATAATTTTATTGAAAACAAAAATTAACAGAGACATAGATAGCTATGCTAGTAAGTATGTCAGATCTTGACTACACTCATGGGAAGGCAAAGATCCATCATAATGAACTCGTTAAAACATGAACACATCCTGTGTGAGTACTTATTGAGGTTATTCCTCATGCTGTTGTATATGTATTTTACAATCATAATCTCTACTGTAATAGCATTGCATACTGGAAAAATAAAATCCAAACAGACCATTTATTTTTAACAAAGTACTTAGTTTTAGAGTAAGCTATCTGTTCGAGCTGGCAATCTCCTGAAGAAATTGCTGGGTACAGAAGGCAGCTTGCTCCGGAACCTAGGGTGCCGCAGGTAATACAAGCCTGCAAGCAGTGCCACTGCTCTGAATGGTGTCACATAAAGCACCACAGCTGCACAAAAGCAGAATAATACGAAAAGGCTTGTTGCTCTTGGGTCTCTCCAGCTTAGTACAGAATGAATTCTTTCCCCTTGTGTTGCAATGTCACCAACAACAGTTTGAATCCTCCCTGCAACAGTTCTAAGTCTGTCATACCTCAGTCGAACTATATCATTTGGCCTTGAGGAAGGAAATGTGTCAAATTCCTCATCAAGTTCATCTGGGTTTACTGCCTCTGCCCATGACACTTTAGTATCCATGTGAGGAGGGTGCCTTGGCCGGAACCTATAGTTCCATAACCCGATGAGGAACATGTAGAGGAAGAGAGTTGGAAGTATCAGCTCTGGGTACCAAATCAATATCAGAAACAGTATATGAACCAGAACTGATGTCATAGGGTTCTTCCAGTTGCAAACATCACTAAACCATCGGCTCATGGAGAACATGCCCGAAAGAAGTGACATAATGCGAAAGAAGTTAGCTTTGCTTCTTCTCATACTCCACATGTGGGAATCTCTATCTAACATGTACTCCACCACTTCTTTTCTGAGAGGTGGTTCAGCTCTACCAAGCCTCACAGCTACAATATTCATTGCTTGGTGTCTTAAATTGTCTACTTGGTTCACTGTGAAAGGATGTAAGTAATGCATTTTTGGAAGCAAGGGATGGCCATAAATATATACCATATGAGCTAGAGAGAGGGTGGTGAAACGAACTGATAGTTGGAGCTCTCCCATTTTCTTTACCCCATTTGGTTGTAGAACAAGAAGTGGGTAAGAATGTGAATATATTCTATGAGCTTCTAGTGTTGATAGCCGAATACGTACCTTTCCAATCCGTGAATCCCGCACTGCATTGCCACCATTTGGTTTCTCACCTCCACCCAAGTGGCAGTTGTCAAACACACCCAATGTGATCACTGTGCAGGGGTCATACACTTCCCATGTGTATTGCTCATTCCATTTTGGATTGAAGGTGTCGAGGATTGTTCTGGTTCGAACCCATTTTTGGCCGTACTTAGCTACACAGTAAGCATCAGTACTCCCTCTGCCATCCTTCATCTTCATTGGGAGAAGCCCTTGTGCACTCAAAATTCCTACTTCCAATATCCCAACGGGCTGTTTCCACAATTGCCTTGATGTTGGCCTTTGATCACTTATGTAGAGAGTTGATTCATCAAGTACATGGTATCCTCCTTCAAGACAAACTCTTAGGTGAATTCTGCTTGAAAACTTGAGCTCTTTCCTCCTGTCAGCATCCAAGATTCCGAAACCATATTTCTCAAGATTGAACCATCGTGAGTGAACTGGCCTGTGGTCCAGGCGCCTCTCAAATATGTCCAGTGGTAGGCTAATGCTCCCCAACAATTCGTCTTTCGAATAGTGCACATGATCCTCAACAGTAATGATCAGCTGATCCTCAAAAGGTTCAGCTGCCACAAAAATTAAATCTTCATTCCAAAGTGGATTAGTAGTGCGAGTTTCACTTACATTGGTTTTGAGCACTTGACTACCAACCTGAGCTTTGACAAAAACATCTGGGAGCCTGTTTCTGTCATTAGGCAGCACATCCTGAGCTTCAATCACATTCACCCTCAGGTACCACAGTTTGGGGGATACATAAACCTTTGAACGGGTGTTAAAAACACCCTCTCCATAAGCAGCAGCAGCATCAGAATGCCATGCCTCTGAGAAGGCTTCATCAGCTTGTGTTCCCATCCAAACTGCAACCATGATCTCACCCCTTACCTTTCCGTGTCCACGCCGGTCCTCCAATCTGTACCACTGAGGAGCCAGTGGACTGTCAGGGGGAACTCTGGTTGGAATCTCATGCAAATCAAAAACTACCCTTCCAAGATAATCATCCCTTCCCACCATTTCCCTATCCTTCACAAAAACTTCTAGTACTGAGGACTGAACGCGTTCTTTTGAGAAAGCAAAGACTTGATTCCACTCTGGATTCAGTCTCTTCTCAAAATGCCTTGTTTTTCCTTTATAATTCCCCAGCTTGACTTCCACATAAGGATCACAGCTACCAGTGATGACACTGGGAGGAAGATCTTTTGCTTTCACAACTCGAACATATAGATAAAACATCTGCTCAACAAGGTCATAAGTACTCGTATGTCTCTCACCATTCATCCATCCTCTTCCACCAAATGCTCCACTATTTGGCCACCGCTCACCAAGTTGTGGATTGGTGTCCTTCAAATTGTAGTCGTCTTGGTGGCTTGCCTGGGCCTGGTGACTTGCCTGGGCCTGGTGGCCTTGTGGATTAGTCGGGTGCATGTTGAATGGGACACCTTGTGGTCGTTTCTCCACTGATATGCCAGGCTGCTGCAGAACTTGGTGTTTGTATATATGTTGGGCTGTGCCAACTCTTTCTTCAACAGGTTCCACAATCTCCTTCTTTGGACGTTTAGCAGGCTTAGCACCACTTGACTTGGCAACTGCAATAAAGGAATTAGAATTGTCTACCTCAGCAAATGTAGAAGTTTCTTTCAAAGGTTCTGCTGTTACAGCCTTTGGAGTTTCAACAACAGGGGCTTCTGCTTTGGGAACAGCAGCTAATGTTTTGCTAATGAGATTTGTATTTTCTGAAGTGGGAGGAGTATTAGGAAGAAGTGGAGGGCTAGAAATAGAAATTCGGGGTTCTGGTGGTTGTGGTGGACTAGAATGAGGAGCTTCTGCTGGTTTTAGTGGAGAGGATGGGGGAGGAGATTTTGGTTTGGATTCTGGTGAAAGATAGATTTTTAGGCCAATCTCACCTTTGACAGAAGAGAATAACCACTTCCTTTCTAATTGGAGTCTTTGATAAGCTTCCTCGCCTTTCTTCACGATATTTGAGCAAGGAATTCTAACTCGACCAAGGAAGTTTCTGCCGGGAATTGGTCTTCTCTCATTGTAAACAGAAATTTCAATGGCTGGATGGTGGTTTTTGGTTTCATCAAAATTAAAGAAAAGTTTCTGGTTCCAAATGGGGTTGAGGTTCTTTGGGACAGTTTTGGTTCGGCTTAATTGACTGTCAAAATCAACTTCCACAAATGAACTAGCTGATCCCTCACCATCCTTGGGCATAAGATCATTAGCATCTACTACTTCTACCACTAGCTTCATTCTCCTTTTCTTGCTTGGTTTGCTCCTCCAAGAAGCTACAAGGAAGTAGCACCTCACAAGATATCTCAAACTCTATTCAGAAGCAAAGAAGTTCTATTTAAGACGGCAGAAGATAAAAAGAATACTTAGTTAAAGGTTTGCTCTCTGCATGAGTGATGGTTAGTATTACTCTAGATGAAGCAAAGAATGCTTTGATGGAGAAGCTACCAGTGAGTTCTGTAGGAACCCAAAGAAGGACTTGAGAGAAATGGAGGGAAAGCATAAACTTTATTCAAAGTGAGAAAGTAAGCCTTGGTCTTTCTTTTAGCTTGAAGTGAAGTAAAAATCAAAGGATTACTTTTCCATAATTCTAATTGTTGGTTAGTGTGGTTGCCTGGAGATTAGTAACAAAAGAATAATGAAAGCCCTTTATTTAGGACCAGCTCTGAATGCTTAACAAAGAATACAAGTTCTCTTTTCTTTTTCTCTCAATAATAAAACAGTTATCATGATCGGACAAAAGGTGACTTGTGTATGTTAGCTGCTTAGGGTGGTATATATATATATATATATATATTTTTTTTTTTTATTTTGTTTGTCCTTTGTTCTCNATTTTGCGTGTAAGATTTGCATTAATAAGGCTCTAGTGTCGAACAATCTCAATTTTTTTGTTCTATTTGATGAGATAAAATCTACAATTAAGAATCAATCTCTTTTCCTAGCAAGTAACATTCTTCTATAGGACTTTTTTTTTTTAAAATTTAAAATTTATTATTTCAATGCTAAAATAGCAGATAACAAGGTTGGTAGGAAACTTGATCATAAAGATCTCTTTTCATTATAAATTAACAAGAATTGTTTGCTATGCAAAACATTTTTACTTGCAAGTCCATCAGGTTAACCATGTTATTTTGTTTAATTATGATAAATGTTATCCAAAAACTTTAGAGGCTAAGAAAGTGCGGATTTAATCATTTAACTATTATTTTAGTACTCCCCCTCAATTAGTGAGGTTTAACACGCTCTAGTACCATAATAAATTATAAATTTGCATTTGTATTGGCTCAACAGTCATACAATCTCAATTTTGTTGCTTCTGTTTGATGAGATAAAAGGTACAATTAAGAATCAAACACTTTTCCTAGCAAGTAACGTCCTTCTAAAGGTCTAGTTTTTATTTCAATGCCAAAATAGAAGATATCAAGTATGGTAGGAAACTTGATAATATAATCTCTCTCATTCATTAAAAGGGAATATATATATATATATATGTATATTTCCCATGCATTCCTGGCTAAAACATTTATACTTGTAAGTCACTTACATAGAGGTTAAATCATGTTCAATTTTGCTCAATATATAGGCATTTGATCAAGGGTACGAAGAATAATTGGTAAAAAATTTATTTATGTACGTTTGGGACATCCCTTTCTTCTTTGGCAGCGATGCCAATGTGAATGAAAGTGAGAAAACATAGAATTAAAGGCAGAGTTGGAGCTAAAATAAAGCAAAAGCAGCTTAGGGGCTTGTTATCTTGTTCTAAGATGCTTTTCTTGTTTATCATTCTCTTTCTTACTTTAACCATATTTATAATGTTGTCTCTCCATTTGCTTAGACCAACAGTGAAATTGCTGAAAGTCCTCAGCCAGCTCAATTCCCTTCTAAAGTCATCCATATGGTGCATTGGAACCACTTTTTAGAAGCTGTACCCCTGACCACCATTTTTGTCCAATTGAATCTTAGAGCAGCCTTAAAACACTGCGATATGTATGGTAAAGAGATTGAAAAGTTAACATAGTTAATAACATCCACTATCATTCAACATCGTTACTAGTTATTCGGTTTAAAAAAAAATGAGTTTCAAGATAAAACACTGAGAGTTGGGAACTTCAATAGAACCACAACAATATTAGATAATGTATGTATGTGAACTCTACCTTACATAGGGAATTCCTAGTTGAGATTTTGAGGTGGCCTATTATTTGGGTGTTAATGTGATAATCTTATGTGCTAAATGTGGTTTTGATGCGCATTGTTATTTACTGTAATTTGTAATAATTCTGTTTCTGTTTCTTCTAGTTAATGAAAGTTTGGTTTTAATTTTTTAAAAAGAGGGGTTAATCCATAGAATATCACTTGGAAACTTCAAAGCCATTAAGAACTTTGGTGATTTTTTATTAGTATACGCATTAAGTTTGAGATTTGCACTATTGTTAAAAAAGTTGGAGTCATTTTGTAAGGAAAAGAGTTGTATAAACTATAAAATATGATCACGTCTTTTATAGCACTTCTATGGACTTGGAGTTGCTAGCCAAAAGGATAAATCAGAGCACTAAAGTTATGATTACTTGTCCTGAATTATAGGACTTTTTTAGATTACTTAGGATGTTTTATACCATTCAATTGAGTTTTCCATTAGCAAGACACTCCAATAAGGTCTTTTTGGTCTTACACGTGGGTCCATTTGACTTGAGCTTATGTTTTCATCTGGTGATGTTATGTTTCATTTGCTTAGGTTCTTTTTTTAATCTTGAACCCATGCACTTTGGTTTTTATAATATAATGGTAATAATGTTCTTCTTGGGAAGTTCACATCTCCTTTTCATTTAAAAGTACAGGCTGAAAGGGGTTCAAGTGGTAGCCATAATGACATTTTTTGTGGTGCTCAAAGTCTGTAGTTTGAACCCCACTTCTTCTTTTTCTACTATCTAATTATGAAAAGGAAAAAATACTGTGTGACTTGTGTCAAAATAGTGCTATTATTGAAGTTGCAAATCTTGAACTTCTCTCACTTCCATCTAAGCAACAAAAATCTTGGGCTTCTCTCTTCTCTGGGGGTTGATTGACTGATTGGTAAAAAGTTCATTTTGCTTTGTAAATACAATGAGCTTGTATGAACCAAGCCATGCAAGGGCAGATTTTGGTACAATAAGCCCAATATGCGTTATCTCTAATCTTAAAATAAAGCTGCAAGAGCTGCTTCAGAGTTGGCTAGCATTATTGCTGCTATCCTTTTGGCCAGTGACGAACTCTCATTCGTCAAGCGGATTTGTTAAAATCAAGTCCCATTCACCACCTTTAGAATTTCCAAACTCAAAAACAAATTAACAATAGAGTGTCTTTGGATGTGCTTTACATTGCTTTTTTAGGAAATAAAAGGGAGAAGTTTTTTTTTTTTTAAAAGAAAAATCTTATTACACACTTGCTATTGCATACTCGTACACACTTCATTTAAAATCGTATTTTCAAAAATGATTTTAATTAAAATTGTAAAATCATGTTTTTAAGACATGATTTCACATTGGACAAAAATCACTTTTAATAGTCGGCCATGTTAATTTTTAGTGGCAGTTCTTTCAAAATTTTAACCAAAATTGTGTTTTGGGGGTGTGTTACAGTACAAGTATGGCTGACTGGGGTTGTTCAAAAGACTCAAAACTCATTGGTTCTTGCTTATATGTATGCTGGGCTGAAAATGCTTACCTAGGCTCAACTCTGGTGAAATGGGTGTTGCCTTAGGCCTTGGAGCTTAGGGCCCAAAATTGTGGAGTGATTGTACTATAATGGACTAATGTTATAAAAGCCCAAAAAATAATGCTCTGAAGCTTTTTATCAAGACCTACAAATGGTATTTAAAATGGATATTCCTTATGCTCAATTCATGGCCTAGAGTTATGTAGAACATCTTGCATCCGTATGGTTGTAGAGAAAAAAATGGAAAAAATAAAAGGTGGAAAAAAAAGGTTGGAGAGTGAATTAATATTTATTTATTTTTAGTGACTAATATTGCATAGATTTTTTCTTCCTCACCAAGACTGAAGATTCCATGAATTGCTTGCCTTTGTTAAGGGAAATCTTAACCGTCTTTAAAGAATTTTGTTTTGGAAATATTAAAGGCATCATTTATATATCATTCTAAATGCTCCATAAATTGCTAAGCTTGGGGAAGAAGGCGTATCCCTCTAGATATTAAGAGGAGGAAAAAAAGTCCATAGAAAAAGTTTGTACTTTTGATATTTCCATTCATTCAATTGTAAATTAAAATTGAAATTCAAACTCATCTTCAATTAATTAATTTAGTTCAGTTCAAATAATTTATACCTACACTTAATTCAAAAGTTGCCAAATACAAAACACAAATCTACACAAGAAACTAACACAGACAATTGCAAATGCTACAAAGTCGAATTTTGAAGTCCAAAAAATATGATAAAAACCTAAATACTGCACAGTCCATTTGCACATTTTCAATATGGATGTTTGAGATTTACAGGTTAAGGCCGCTATAAGTTTTAAGATATGCTTGCGAATTAAGCCAATAGTAATATTCTCACAATTTATAATGATGTGTTGGTAATTCAAAGCAATGCTAAAGACATGAAAAAGAACATAAAATTTTCACATAGACCGGTCTGGTACACTAATAATTTACATAATTTTTATTATACACTAGTCACAATATATCACTTCAACAATTGTTAAAAAAAAGAAGACAAAACTTATATAAATTTCTTTAAGTGCAATATATTAAATTCTCCATTTAAACACGTGATTACATCAATCAATAAAATACAAACAATGTTATAATTTTCAAGAATAATTAAAGTCAATATAGTTGAGAATCTAAATTCTGCACTTAAAGAACTATACATAAGTTTAACCCAAAAAAGAAATTATGAAATTGTTGATGTCATTAGACTAGTTAATAGTTGATACACTACTCTTAACATGTCATGCCAATGATTATGAAACTTTAAAAAACAAAAACTCATTATTCTATAAATAAATCCTAAAAACTTATTAAAACTTAGAACACGTTTGGTACACACGTTTGGTACACTGTAATGATTATTACATGAGAGTAGGAATAAGTATTATAAGGAATACATTAAGTTAGAATGTAATAAGTATTACTATTCATTAGTTTGGCGACCATTTAGGAATAGAATCTTGAATATGTATTTACAATTTAGTAGAGTATAAAAAAAAGGTGTAATTCAATAATTTTTAAGTCAAATTTTTTTAAAATACACTTGTGGGGCCTATGAGCCTCACAGCCTCGGCCCATCACGAAACAGGCCCAAGGCCCAGGCCGAGGAGCATAGGCCATTTTTTTTGTTGGTGTTGTTAGGCTAACTTGGGGGAAGCCTCTTTTCCCAATCCACACCGAGGACCACCTCATCCTCTGCCTGACGATGGGGATTTTAGGGAGGGGCTAACCCCAAAATAAGCTGTCATTCTCACATTTAATGCATTCAACTAACTCCCCCTGGCCGCATTAATGGGGAGGTAACCCCTTGGCAGGATAACGTTGATCAGAGTGAACCACTTGAGTACCGATAAGGCCTCTGATGGGACGGATGGCCAGATAAGAAGGCAAATAGATGATCAACAGATGGAAAGAGGGGATAGGAAGATGAAAACTATAAAAGAAAAGTTAGTAAAGTAAAGAAAGGAAAGCACCTAAACCTTTCACCCCACTCTCTATAAATGTATTGTTTGGGCTTATTGGGCTGAAAGACCCGTCACCCAGGGTCAATCCAAATTGAGTCCTTACAATTGGCGCCATCTGTGGGGAGGATTAGGGTGCTGGCCGGTGCACCAGGTAGGTGTTCTAAGTTCTAAGTATTTGTTTTACAGTAGATTGAAAAAGATAATGTTCTAAGTTCTAAGTATTTGTTTTACAGTAGATTGAAAAAGATAATGTTCTAAGTTCTAAGTATTTGTTTTGTACACACTTCATAATGTGATAATCTTATGTGCTAAATGTGGTTTTGATGCGCATTGTTATTTACTGTAATTTGTAATAATTCTGTTTCTGTTTCTTCTAGTTAATGAAAGTTTGGTTTTAATTTTTTAAAAAGAGGGGTTAATCCATAGAATATCACTTGGAAACTTCAAAGCCATTAAGAACTTTGGTGATTTTTTATTAGTATACGCATTAAGTTTGAGATTTGCACTATTGTTAAAAAAGTTGGAGTCATTTTGTAAGGAAAAGAGTTGTATAAACTATAAAATATGATCACATCTTTTATAGCACTTCTATGGACTTGGAGTTGCTAGCCAAAAGGATAAATCAGAGCACTAAAGTTATGATTACTTGTCCTGAATTATAGGATTTTTTTAGATTACTTAGGATGTTTTATACCATTCAATTGAGTTGTCCATTAGCAAGACACTCCAATAAGGTCTTTTTGGTCTTACACGTGGGTCCATTTGACTTGAGCTTATGTTTTCATCTGGTGATGTTATGTTTCATAATTTTCATTTGCTTAGGTTCTTTTTTTAATCTTGAACCCATGCACTTTGGTTTTTATAATATAATGGTAATAATGTTCTTCTTGGGAAGTTCACATCTCCTTTTCATTTAAAAGTGCAGGCTGAAAGGGGTTCAAGTGGTAGCCATAATGACATTTTTTGTGGTGCTCAAAGTCTGTAGACCCCACTTCTTCTTTTCCTACTATCTAATTATGAAAAGGAAAAAATACTGTGTGACCTGTGTCAAAATAGTGCTATTATTGAAGTTGCAAATCTTGAACTTCTCTCACTTCCATCTAAGCAACAAAAATCTTGGGCTTCTCTCTTCTCTGGGGGTTGATTGACTGATTGGTAAAAAGTTCATTTTGCTCTGTAATACAATGAGCTTGTATGAACCAAGCCATGCAAGTGCAGATTTTGGTACAATAAGCCCAATATGCGTTATCTCTAATCTTAAAATAAAGCTGCAAGAGCTGCTTCAGAGTTGTGGCTAGCATTATTGCTGCTATCCTTTTGGCCAGTGACGAACTCTCATTCGTCAAGCGGATTTGTTAAAATTAAGTCCCATTCACCACCTTTAGAATTTCCAAACTCAAAAACAAATTAACAATAGAGTGTCTTTGGATGTGCTTTACATTGCTTTTTTAGGAAATGGAAGGGAGAAAAGTGCTTTTTTAAAGGAAAAATCTTGTTACACACTTACTATTGCATACTCTTACTATTGCATACTCAGTACACATTTCATTTGAAATCGTATTTTCAAACACGATTTTAATTAAAATTGTGAAATCATGTTTTTAAGACATGATTTCACATTGGACAAAATCACTTTTAACAGTTAGCAATATTAATTTTTAGTGGTAGTTCTTGCACAATTTTAACCAAAATTGTGTTTTGGGGGTGTGTACAAGTATGGCTGATTGGGTTGTTCAAAAGACTCAAAACTCATTGGTTCTTGTATGCTGGGCTGAAAATGCTAACCTAGGCTCAACTCTGGTGAAATGGGTGTTACCTTAGGCCTGGAGCTTAGGGCCCAAAATTGTGGAGTGATTGCGATATAATGGACTAATGTTATAAAAGCCCAAAAAATAATGCTCTGAAGCTTTTTATCAAGACCTACAAATGGCATATAAAATGGATATTCCTAATACTCAATTCATGGCCTAGAGTTATATAGAACACCTTGCATCCGTTTGGTTGTAGACTGTAGAGAAAAAAATGGAAAAAATAAAAGGTGGAAAAAAAAAGTTGGAGAGTGAATTAATATTTATTTATTTATTAATTAATATATAATATATATTTATTTTTAGTGACTAATATTGCATTGATTTTTTCTTCCTCACCAAGACTGAAGATTCCATGAATTGCTTGCTTTTGTTAAGGGAAATCTTAACTGTCTTTAAAGAATTTTGTTTTGGAAATATTAAAGGCCTCATTTATATATCATTCTAAATGCTCCAAAAATTGCTAAGCTTGGGGAAGAAGGCGTATCCCTCTAGATAATAAGAGGAGGAAAAAAAGTCCATAGAAAAAGTTTGTACTTTTGATATTTCATTCATTCAATTTTAAATTAAAATTGAAATTCAAACTCATCTTCAATTAATTAATTTAGTTCCAGTTCAAATAATTTATACCTACACTTAATTCAAAAGTTGCCAAATACAAAACACACATCTACATAAGAAACTAACATAGACAATTGCAAATACTACAAAGTCGAATTTTGAAGTACAAAAAATATGATAAAAACCTAAATACTGCATAGTCCATTTGCACATTTTCAATATGGATGTTTGAGATTTACAGGTTAAGGCCGCTATAAGTTTTAAGATATGCTTGCGAATTAAGCCAATAGTAATATTCTCACAATTTATAATGATGTGTTGGTAATACAAAGCAATGCTAAAGACATGAAAAAGAACATAAAATTTTCACATAGACCGGTCTGGTACACTAATAATTTACATAATTTTTATTATACACTAGTCACAATATATTACTTCAACAATTGTAAAAAAAAAAAAAAAAAGACAAAACTTATATAAATTTCTTTAAGTGCAATATATTAAATTCTCCATTTAAACACATGATTACATCAATCAATAAAATACAAACAATGTTATAATTTTCAAGAATAATTAAAGTCAATATAATTGAGAATCTAAATTCTGCACTTAAAGAACTATACATAAGTTTAACCCAAAAAAGAAATTATGAAATTGTTGATGTCATTAGACTAGTTAATAGTTGATACAATACTCTTAACATGTCATGCCAATGATTATGAAACTTTAAAAAACAAAAACTCATTATTCTATAAATAAATCCTAAAAACTTATTAAAACTTAGAACACGTTTGGTACACTGTAATGATTATTACATGAGAGTAGGAATAAGTATTATAAGGAATACATTAAGTTGGAATGTAATAAGTATTACTATTCATTAGTTTGGCGACCATTTAGGAATAGAATCTTGAATATGCATCTACAATTTAGTAGAGTATAAAAAGAAGGTGTAATTAAATAATTTTTAAGTCAAATTTTTTTAAAATACACTTATTTTAGGGTGTTCAAAATAGAGCTAATAATTAACAAGAAGGAAAATTTATTTTTTTTCTTTTTGAAGTTGTGGCAACTAATGCCTTTTTAGGAAATTTTTTTAAAAAGTTATTACATAAGATGAAGGAATAGATATTTAGTACTTTCGATAATGAATAGTTATTCCTCATTTTGAAGAATAGTTATTCATAAGAAACAACTACTTATTGTAATAAAAACATAACCAAACAACTGAATAGGTATGCCATAAGAATATTTATTACATTATAGTATCTATTACAATCTACCAAACATGCTCTTATAAGCAGAATTAAGTCTCAACTCAAGCATAAGAAGTTATCTCATGCATTCAACATATATATCACAGGCATAAAAAACCTAATTATTTCCCAAACACACAATATTAAAAAAAGGGGGGGGGGTAAATTACAACCTATCCATTTGTGGTTTGACCGAAATTTAAGTTGCATTCTTGTGGTTTGAAATTTGACAATTTACTAATCTGAGGTTTAACCAAATTTTAAGTTGCTTACCAGTGGTTTAAAATCCCATGATGCAAATGTTCTATTGGATTTTTTTTTTTTTTTGATCTTATCTGAATTGTATTTTTATATTTTTTGTGTTTTTGAAGGAGATAGACATAATGTAGGGTAAAATTACATATTTAGCTATGTTTTTAACGGATTACGGAACTCTAATTTAGTTAACCTTAGATAGGTAAAGTATCAAATTTCAAACCACATGTAGGCAACTTAAATTTTAATCAAATCACATGTAATTAATTTGTTATTTGTTAAAAAAAAAAGTATTTTTAATTCTTTTTACCTATTATCCAAGAAAAAAAGGGGTGACCAAAAAAAAAAAGCAAAAATCTTGAAAAATATTTCCCACAAGTTTGGGGCCAGTACGTGTTTAAATAACCATTTTCAATTTTTTTGAAAATAAGGCTTTGGGCTTTTGACTTCTGAGTTTCTGATTCCATTATAAAAGGGAAACCCAAAAAAGAAAAAAAGAAAAGAAAAGAAAATTCTCACTCTCTCTAATTGCGCTAGAACCTTCCAATATGTCTGAAAATTAGGGTTTATCTCAAGGGTTTATCTCACTCAAGAGTCAAAACTATTATAGCTTCTCTAACCCCTAATTCCCAAACCCTAATCCCCAAAAATTCAAACCCCCAATACACGCGCAAAAGCAATGGCTCGCTCCAATGGTGTGAGGCTCATCCGCTGCCTCGCTCGTCGCTCTCTCGCCTCCAATTTCTTCCACCAATCCAGGGCTGCCACAGTACGCGCTCCCTTTCTTCAATCCCACTTCGATTTTCAAATCAATTCCCTAATATTTTTTGGATCAGCTTGTGAAAAAAGTTTGAATTTTTGGCCGGTTGGTTTTGTGGGGTTTTAAATTTTGCAGATATACGAGACGGTGGGTAAAGGGGCATATAGGAATTTCAATTCTGGGGTTTGTAACCCTTCTCGGATTCTTGGGAATTACACTTCCAAAAATGGTAACTTCAAATTTTGTTTGTTGGGGTTTTGAGAATTCGGGAATATGAAAATAAAAATGAAATTTTTTGAAGTTTGAATGAATAATACCCAATATCCCATTTCAACTTAGGATTTTATTTGTCAGGTTCAATTCTTGTTTTATTAAGCTTTCATTTCCTGAGTTTTGTTTGCAACAAAGTGAGCAAGTGTGCTTGTTTTTGTACTGATTATTGGCTTAATTTATTTGAAGATAGTATGTTTTTAATAATATTGAGCTAATGGTTTGTGTATTGTGATATGCAGTTAGTCAGAAAAATTGGTTGCTATTGGGAGCTCTGAATGCCAATTGTGGCTCAGCTAGTTAAAAAAAAAAGTATTTTTAATTCTTTTTACCTATTATCCAAGAAAAAAAGGGGTGACCAAAAAAAAAAAGCAAAAATCTTGAAAAATATTTCCCACAAGTTTGGGGCCAGTACGTGTTTAAATAACCATTTTCAATTTTTTTGAAAATAAGGCTTTGGGCTTTTGACTTCTGAGTTTCTGATTCCATTATAAAAGGGAAACCCAAAAAAGAAAAAAAGAAAAGAAAAGAAAATTCTCACTCTCTCTAATTGCGCTAGAACCTTCCAATATGTCTGAAAATTAGGGTTTATCTCAAGGGTTTATCTCACTCAAGAGTCAAAACTATTATAGCTTCTCTAACCCCTAATTCCCAAACCCTAATCCCCAAAAATTCAAACCCCCAATACACGCGCAAAAGCAATGGCTCGCTCCAATGGTGTGAGGCTCATCCGCTGCCTCGCTCGTCGCTCTCTCGCCTCCAATTTCTTCCACCAATCCAGGGCTGCCACAGTACGCGCTCCCTTTCTTCAATCCCACTTCGATTTTCAAATCAATTCCCTAATATTTTTTGGATCAGCTTGTGAAAAAAGTTTGAATTTTTGGCCGGTTGGTTTTGTGGGGTTTTAAATTTTGCAGATATACGAGACGGTGGGTAAAGGGGCATATAGGAATTTCAATTCTGGGGTTTGTAACCCTTCTCGGATTCTTGGGAATTACACTTCCAAAAATGGTAACTTCAAATTTTGTTTGTTGGGGTTTTGAGAATTCGGGAATATGAAAATAAAAATGAAATTTTTTGAAGTTTGAATGAATAATACCCAATATCCCATTTCAACTTAGGATTTTATTTGTCAGGTTCAATTCTTGTTTTATTAAGCTTTCATTTCCTGAGTTTTGTTTGCAACAAAGTGAGCAAGTGTGCTTGTTTTTGTACTGATTATTGGCTTAATTTATTTGAAGATAGTATGTTTTTAATAATATTGAGCTAATGGTTTGTGTATTGTGATATGCAGTTAGTCAGAAAAATTGGTTGCTATTGGGAGCTCTGAATGCCAATTGTGGCTCAGCTAGATTAATTCATGGCACTGGTATTGAATACAAACTCACCACACTTACACTTATATGTGTGTCTATATATATGAGATGTGTTCAAGTTACACGTTACACCATCTAATAACTTTTTATTGGATAAATAATTTGAAAATCCAACTGTTGGATTACATGTTCTTTATATTCTTAACGTGCATGCCAAAAATCATGTTAATTGGACATTATTTACTATTTGATCAATAAACCCATCTTTCATGTATAATTTTAAATGACAAAAATTGCACTTTGAATATTTGATCGATGATATGTTTTCCTCTGATAATTTGTTCATCAGAATATTTTTGCTGAAGAGTATGTTCCCCCTCTATCATGTCTACCTAGATAGATAGATTTTTTTTCCTCTCTCTTTCTTGGTCAAAAAGCTTTCAGAAAATTTCTGGAGCATAATGTGTCACTGACTCTTTTTGTCTTCTTCCTTGCTCTATGAATGTTGTAATTTGTTTATTACTTAATATTTGATGATAAAAATAAACTGAGGAAAATATTTACTGCGTTTGTATTGATTTATTTATTTTTATCAGCGCCTATGGGGAGAGATTATTATGATGTACTTGGCGTGAGCAGGAATGCAAATGCATCTGAGATTAAAAAAGCTTATTATGGGGTAGGTTGTTTGCCTTGTCTCTTGTTCCTTTTCCCCTCCCTCTTTAATTTCACATTTTTATATACAAAGAAATGGAAAATTTCTGGCTGGTTTCTAGTATATGTCTATTATGTATGTAGAACATGGATAAAGAATACTGATATTTGACTCTGATTTTTTCTTCTTTGATAAGTAATATTTACCTCTGATTTGTAGATCACACATTGGCATGATTGTTTCTTTAATTATAGAATGAAGAAGTGCACTGAAAATTTAAAGAGAGAAAATCTGCTTGTATGGATCACTGTAATGTTATACCTTGAATATTTAGAGTGTGGCATTATTGTTTTCTTTGTTATATTTTTGAAACGCTTAACATTTTAGATGGAGATGTGAATCTTTTTTTCTGAAATCTTAAAGAATGAATGATATAGCATGCTTCGATGTTGGGGTTATTCGGATTGTTCTACCCTTTTGGACTTCCTTTCATCTATTAGAATAGATTAGGGGCTGCTCCTGTCTTTTTGTTCCCTTTTTTTTTTTTTTTCACTACCGTGAACTCTTTGTGTTTCTCTTGCTCATCTTTTATTAATAATATTCTCTTCTTACTTATCAAAAAACAAAAGAATGATATAGCATGCTGGTTTCTATGGTAGGAGGGAAAAAAGACATTTTCACATGTATTGATGTAAATGAATAAAACTTATTCATATTCATTACTGTAAGAAGGAAAAAAAGGCTGTACCTAGTGCACAAAACTACCGCTTTTTGTGGTTTGGGAGGTGATTGGTAGGCAGCCTAATTGTTTGTGTAGTTTTCTAGGACAATATAGTCTGTTTGTCTTAACTTTGTGTTTTTTGCTTTAATTGCCTCCATTTATTATGATTTTTTGGTTAATCTGGCATTGTTCTGCAGCTTGCGAAGAAGCTGCATCCAGATACAAATAAAGATGATCCTGAAGCTGAGAAAAAGTTTCAAGAAGTTCAAAGAGCATATGAGGTTTTATGTTCTTTTAAATTTAGAATCTTCTAGACACCTTGTCAAGACTTTTTAATCTAATCTATTATTCTTATTGTCGTTGTAGGTTTTGAAAGATGATGAGAAGCGACAACAATATGATCAGGTTTCACATTTAATCTCCCCCCTCCCCCCTAAGTTATAGCTTTTGTTAACTTACAATTATTTGTTGACTGGCTTTCTGCTGGAATATTTCTGGTGGATTTGAATAATAGTAATTTCCTGTTACCATGCAAACTCCTTGTGTTTGAAATTCTTGTTGATCCTATTGTTTGAAAAGTAATTGGATAGATGATGTGTTCTGGATTGTACAAAAGTGGATGGGAAAAACTTGCATAAATTAAACCTTTCAAACTGCATGTTCATATTCTTTTCATAGTATAAACCTTTGAAAGATGTCCTATCTATAATATGAGCATTATTGGAAGAGTATTTCTTGTTCCTTATGGGGAATTCTGTTAACACTGTTCTTAAGAGCATTCTTCCCTTTTCTATAACCATGGAGTTTTGTTATCTTTTTGCATGAGTGAATTGTTCTTCAAGGGCAGAATAAAACCCCTGAATAGGATACTGAACCAGTTTGATAAGCTCACAAGAAGCAGACCCTGTCAAAACCATTAAACTGGTGGTTTTGTATAAACCTGGGCCCACAATTGGGCTGTTACAACAACTTGGAGCTTAAATACACACACGTACACACTCTTAGATTTAAATGGCGGATGTGTTCAATCCAAAATATTATGCATGCAATTGCAGTTCTTAGTTACTGGGATGAACAACTATAGTCCGACATTGAAAATCAAACTTATTTACTGTGGAAAGTGGGATTTAATCTCATGTTGAAAATCTTAATGTAGCTAAGCTTGATGAATTATTCTGTTTACTTTTTTATTTGAGTGAGCAAACCAACTAGCTTTGCCTTTATTTTTGCATCTCAGTAAAACTACTCTGTATAATACTACTTAGGCTCCGTTTGTTTTGGCTTCAAACTGATTCCGGAAATGATTTTCCGGAAAATACGGTATTTGGTTCCTATGGAAAATACAGTCAACGGAAAATATGATTCATGTTGACCGGAAAATAAGGCCTTTTGAACGGAAAATATTTTACACTCTTATTTTACCTTCAATGGATTTCCGGAAAACACACCTGAAGAGAGAGAGTGAGAGAGAGCCCAACCACACTCCACCTGAAGCACATCCTCGCCGGTCAGATCGCCGTCCTCGTCGCCGTAGCCTCCTTCGTCACCGATTGCGCCAAGATCGCGCCGCCCTCTCGATCGCGCCAAGATCGCGATCACAGCGCCAAGATCGCGATCACGGCGCCAAGTTCGTGCCTGTGAGATCGCGCTGTCCTCCTCTGGGTCAGATCATCATCTTCGATCTCATCGTCGTCTCGATCGCGCCGCCCTCTCGATCTTGTCGTCCTCCTTTGATTTTTTTTTTTTTTTGTTGTGGTGGTGTGGATGGTGGATTTTCTGTGGGTTTTGTGTTGTGTGGTGGTGGGTTTTGTGTGGATAGTGGTGGTGGATTTTTTGTGGGTGCTGATGTGTGGGTGGTGGTGGATTTTGTGATATAAAATTTGTTTGGAAACTGAGAAAATGGCTAAGAAAATGTGAGAAAGTAGTAGGAAAATAGCAAATGCAACCAAACACATAAAAACATTTTCTAGGAAAATTTGAATAATACTGCCAAACACTTGAAAATATTTTCCTTTTTTGGGAAAATAGCATTTTCGGAAAATAGATATTTTTCGGAAAATATTTTACGGGAACCAAACGGACCCTTAATTGTGCATTTCCTATCACTTTAGTCTTTATCTGTATTTACATTGTCTGTACACACTATCTTATAGGTTGGCCATGAGGCATATGTACAACAAGGAGATGGTGGTGTTCCCAATGATTTTCATAATCCATTTAAAGATTTCTTCCGAGACAATGTAAGTACATTCTTTCAGAATTGTTCTATTGGTTTTAGTTCTATTGATTTGTGGCTTTATTTTGTCAATGCTTTTATTGCATAAGCGCTGCTTAACTTTTTTCTTTCCCCCCTTTTTTCTTGAGTGCTGCCTTCTTTATTTTTAGTTTTATTGAAAATTTGGGCATTGCTTGTTTTGGTGCTAAACAACATTTTTAGAATTCATAAATTGTTCACACCACAAATGCTAGGGAAGCAAACTCCCACAAGTCCACATCTACTGCTAAGGAAAAAAAAGCAGGGGTCACAGAATTGTACACAGTATCCTGTCTTTGCTTCGTGGCCTCTTGCTAATGCATTTGCCACCTGATAAGTGGTCCATCTTCACTTGCTCCAATAAATGCATAGATTACCTGCACTATAATAGTTGGCCATGGAAAAACAAATCTTTCTGAGTTGCATCCATAAGTTCCACAGCAATTTCATCACATGCTTAATCATAATTCTTACAAGCCTAGTGGAATCATTATTTGCATTTGTAACTTTGCTGTTTTTGTTAATGTCCACAGTTTGGTTTGAGGATGGGATGATGATGTAATGTAAACATTGTCTGCATTTGTAGCTTTTTTTGTTTTTAAGGATGTTGATTTCACCTTTGAAATCTAATGCAATATTTTAATTTGCATGCTGTGGCATACTCTACTGTGGAGACCAGATATTCGAAGACTTCTTTGGTCGTAGACTTGGCGGTGAAGATGTCAAGGTTTGCTTGTTGTTTATGCACATATCATTTGTTTTTATGTTTTTGATTTGGTTCTTTTGACATGCATTTAATCATTGATTAATGATCACAGGTATCTCTTGAACTATCCTTTATGGAGGCTGTTCAGGGAAGCACCAAGAATGTGACATTTCAAACTCATTTGCCATGTGAACCTTGTGGTATGGTGGATTTTATTCACTAATCAAGTGTTTCAAATGATTCTGCAGTTTTACTGCTGGCATCTAGTTTTCCAGAATTTTGGTTGTTTTGCTCTGTTTGGTTGGTAGAGTTAATTTAGTTTGGAGGAAAGGTTCCCAATGTAAGATTTTATTCTGTCTCTGGAGTTTTGCAGGTGGGCGTGGTGTTGCCCCTGGAGTCAAACCAGAAAAATGTACTCGCTGTAAAGGTTTAGGAACAGTAAGTTTTCCTAGGAAGAAGAAACCTATACACTTTCATGGAGGATAAAAATTATTTTTCCATTGTTGACTTGATGTTTTTCTGCCTATCCAGATTTCCATGCAACAGGGCCCATTTATGGTGCAGATTACTTGTCCTCAGTGTCACGGAGAACGGGAAATTGTGCCGGTATGTTGCATTTATCTGAATTTACACGCAATCATTAAGAGCATCCACATTGGTGGAGCTATAATTTTAGCTATTTGGCATCACAAAAAGCTACTTTATCTATTTTACCTTCTTACTTTACAAAACATCCAATATCAGTGGTTTTATTTTAGCTTTCAATACAATAAAATAATATAAACAATATAATAAAATAATATATCAATTACAATAAAGATAAAAAGAAAGAAAAGAAATTAGTAAAATAATTAAAGTAGTGTGAACGCTGGAATAAAAAAAATGTTTTCTTTTTTAATTTACCAATGGAGCGTTACTTTTGGCTATAGCTCCACCAATGGAGCCTTACTTTTGCATTTGGTGGTGCTAAAAATAGTAATATAGCTTTTTAGCTCCACCAATATTAATGCTCTAACGTAAATCTGAAAGTAATCAATTGAATTACACTTAAAAAAAAGATCATCAATTTAATTGTTTCTCACTTTTCTATGGATGTTTCATAATGTCTCTTTGGAAAATACTTTTATTGAAACATAAAAGGAATGATGGTTGACAGAATTTAAGTTATTAGTTCGTGATTATAGGTTGGCATTATTTACCTTTTCAACTGGTTCTTGGCTTCTCTCATATATATATATATATATGTAAATTAATTATAACTAGTCTGTCCTTGTGCGTGGTTCTACAATTTTATTAGTCAAAGCGGCCCCCCCCCCCCCCCCCCCAACAAAAAAAATCTATATTTCTGTTAAATCTTTATTTTTTATTTTTTTATTTATAGAACCTTTGAATCAAATTTAAAAGCTCACTTTTTAAAAGTGATCAACAATTGTAGACATAATTTTTTTAGCCTTCTCATGCTGGATGACTGGATGTGCTAATTGCAGTTATAAGTTTTGGGTTCTAGGGAAATTCAGGGATAGTTTTTAGATGTGGGGCTCATCTGCAGGTGAAGTTGATGCCAGTGTGAAACTTTTTGCAGTTTAATCCGTGTGCTATACATGAATCTCAGTGACTTTATTAGGCATTGATATTAAGTGGTTTCTTCACTTCCATTTGTGTTGATTATGTATGATGGTGCAAATTATACTATTATATATTTCTATCCTATTTTTTATTTTTTACCAGTTTGTTATATTAGAGATAAATAGTTCATGGTTTTTCTAAGTCTCTAATACCAGTTATTTTTTTTTTTTTTTTTCTGCAGCCTAAGTATATCTGCAAGTCATGCAAAGGAAGGCGAGTTGTATTAGGAACGAAGTCAGTCAAGCTTAATATCATGCCAGGTATTTCTTTTTTCTTTGAAGAATTTTTTTAAAATTATTTTTGTTTTTGTTTTATTTATTTAGTTATTTTATTTTGGCTCTGGTGGTTGCATTGCTAAAATTTCGTGCTGTTGTCAAGCTATTCTTATCCTAGCTTGTGTAGGATAAATTCCTCTGCTACCAAGTCTAATGCCCACAATCTTATCAATTCAGGCCTTAAAATTTGTATATGGTTTGTTAGGATATAGTAGATTAGGGATTTGGGAATGAAATGGATGGGTTTGCAGGCTTTATTTTATAATTACAGGTCTGTTTGCATCAGGTAGCAAAAATTAGATTTTGTTTTTATGCTTTAGAGGAAAAGAAAAATAACTGGTTTTATAGTTTTTGTATATGCTAGTTTTTATAGGTGCTTGACTCTCCTCCTTTGCCATTTGCAGGAGTAGATAATGATGAGACCATAAAGGTTAGTAGAAGTGGTGGAGCAGATCCTGATGGAAATCAACCTGGTGATCTTTATATTGTCATTAAGGTAACTATACATATATATATATATATATATTTTTTTTTTTTTCGTTTAGTGTGTCATCTTTTGTTTCTTTTTAGTGGGTACTTCACTGCTTGGATGCATTCCCCCCCAACCCCTAAACTGTAAAATATCATTTGCTTCTCTTCAGGTTCGCGAAGATCCTGTTTTCCGTAGAGAAGGTGCTGACATTCATGTAGATGCTGTTTTGAGTATTACTCAGGTAATGCTTTCCAAAGTGTTCATTTTGTAGGTATCGGTGGCCTGTAATGCATGGATGTCTTGAACAGTGTGTTGTATGAGGTTTTATAATAAAATAGTTATTGTGTTTAGCGTTAGGAAATATTAATTGCATTCAGGTATTTACTGAGAAAAAGCTAAATGCTTAAGCTAAAATTATCCTTGACTTTATGCTGAATATTTATTGTATGAGTTTTTGAGGATTGTAGATGAATTCCTGGAAGTCGCCTATTATGCTGTTTCTTAACACCTCCTCAGTCACCTGTTCGCAATTAATGGAAGAGGGGTTTAAGGTCTATAGGTTGGTTATGGTTTTAAAAAAGATGGAATATAAATGTAAAGATAGCTGTTCTTAAAGATACATTTCAGGAATTTTCTGGCAGCAGAAAAATTTAGGTACTTTTTGATTTGTTTCTATAATTATTAGACCTCTAAAATCCATTAGAGGAATGATAAAAATAATAGAATTACATGTGTAGAAACTTATCTGTTTCTGTATGGAATAAAAGAACCTCCTAATATTAGTAAGTTTCTTGAAAATTTATTTACTTATTTGCCATTACCAATGACCAAATTTGGTACCCTAGCCCCTTTTCGCAAGTTGACGATCAATATTTCTGATAGCTATAGTTGTATGTATCATTTGTCTCAAGTTACTTTATTTTTGATCTATTTGATTTTTGATGTTCAGTCTACAGGTCATCTTTCTATTTGATTTGCTGTATTTGTTTTTAAGTGTTTTGTGTTTATCATTGTGAGCATAGAGTACTTTTTTTTCTATCAATAAAATCTTTTTTACTTATAAAAAAAAAAACTTTTATTTTTGGTCTAGTTGTTTAATTTATTGTGTTTATTGGATTGCAGGCAATTTTGGGGGGAACAATCCAGGTCCCAACTCTCACGGGAGATGTAGTCCTCAAGGTTTGTTTAATGTTTGTATATGATTAGTACTTATGCAATGGGAAAATTTCATTTATGACATCTATTTTCTTTGTTGAGGTTCTGTCATCTCATTTGGAATTTTCTCATGCAACTCATGCGACTTGATTATTGGACTTGAACCCCACATGGGATGGTAACTGGGTCTGCTAATAATGAGATCTGGTTTGTTTGTTGAGGTTCTTTCATGTCCACCCTTTGTTGGGACTGTGAAAACCTTTTCTTACTGCCATGATTTATTCTTTTTTTCTTTTTTAAAATAAGGAATCAACATGAAATTTTGACAGAAGGGTGTCCTCTATAACTAACATTAAGTCCATGAGTCGCATCAGATATGCAATTTGTTGCTGATCATCATTTCAATGTAGGATTTGATGATTTTACCCTAGTTAAGCAAGTTATTAGGTGTAATATCATTAATTTTTATTACTTACAAAAAAAATATTGTTAATTTTATTTTTATTTTTATTTTTTATTTATTTCTGTTAAGATTCTAAAAATCTTGAGTAAAAACTTTTTTCTCAAAATTGTGTGTTTTCCCTCTGACTTTGTTGTTTTTGTGCAGGGATCAAGACAAGGAACTCTTACTCATTTGGTGATCAATATGTGCACTTCAATGTCAGCATTCCATCGTAGGTTTCTTTGTTCTTAGCCATTGTTGTTGCAGGGTTTTTCACCTCTAGAACGTATTTTTATGGTTCAGTTCAATCGATTGTGTGGACTGGAAAAAAGTGTCATTTACTGAAATCTATATCATCATATGGGAATGTATTGGCAGCCTCTCATTTTCATAGTAGATTAAAAAAAAAAAAATTTCATAGTAGATTAAAATGCTTGATTTGTGCAGGAATTTGTCCCAAGGCAACGTGAATTGATTGAAGAATTTGCCAAAGAAGAGCAAGGGGAATTTGAAAAGCGTGCTACTGCTGGAGCATCTGGGTAAAAATGTTGACCAAAAAGGGCTTCATTTGTTTGCTAATTCGTAGAAAGTCAGGCTTAGCAAAAAAGGACAACTGGAGGAAAAGCAACAATTGTTGAAAGACCCACCCATTCCATAAGTTTTGAAGGAGTGACTCTGGGTCATTTTTGTCCAAGTCTTTTTTTTTTTTTTTTTTTTTTTTTTGGGGGTT
>NW_027069615.1:1250024-1268494 GCF_002906115.3 Quercus suber
TTTTTTTTTTTTTTTTTTTTTTTGAGGGGCATTTGGGGGGTGGGGGGGTGTAAGGGTATGTAATTTTTTCCTTACAAATCACAATGGTAGGTATTATTTGAGGCGACCAAATTTGATCACTTGCATCCAAAGTATCGAAGTTGTTATTGTACATATTATTTATTGTTTTTTAATATTTTCCATGGTCAAGAACATCAAGTCAATTTATTTTTGGTTTTTGTATTATTTTATGACTAATGTCACATGGAATAAATCTTAAAGATGACCATATAGATGGTTAAATATGCAGTGAAGTTTTTAGAAAGTTAAACATTATTCAATTGGTTTTTTCTTGCTTGTTTCCGCAATGGGATTGGATGTGACCCTATTCTAGTTTTGAAAATTGTGAATTCATGAGCATGTTAGATGCAATTTGGCAGAGTTCTTGGCAATAAGGTTTAACTCCAAACATGTTTGAGTTAATGGTTACAACACTCACCAAAAAAATTAACGTAATTATATATTTTTGAAAATATTATTGTTGGACTCTTTGTGTATTTTTATGTTCTCTAAGTATATGCTAAATTTTATGTCAATTGATTGTTATTTATTATTTCATTCAAGAATTTATTTTCTATGCTTAATCTTGTATTTCAAAAAACTTGAAATTTAAACATTTGTTGATAATGTAGCTAATGATTTTTGATTTTTTGGAAATTTTGCAAGCATGAAAGATATAAGAAGAAAATGTAATTTAATGTGGAAATTGTTAAAGACTCTCAAAAGTAAAAATTCACATCAATATTAATATATATATATAAAAACAGTGATCTCACGCGAGAAAGTATAAGATTATGTCAAGTGACTCATTCTATGTAAAGAGAATTGAAATATTTTTAACTGCCACATCAGAAATAAGAACAAATTAAATGTTGACTTTTTGTTTCATTTGGTTCAATATTTTAGGACTTTTTTAATTAAAAAATAAATATTCTTTACATCTTTTGATTCAATGTTTTAAGACTTTTTATCTCTCACACATACACAAAAAATTCTTTGCACTTCTACCTTTTTATATATACTTACCTATAACCTTTCATGTCATCTCATGTCAAATACACAGATAAAAGATGATGTCATTTGCCTTTATTCTTTCGACAACACCTACCTAGCTCTAACATGGTTGATTCATCTAATCCTAATCTATATGAATTGGCTACAATCAACAATAGGGGACTTGCCTTTTATATTGAGTGACAATGACAATTACGATTTTGATATTAAGTTAAGAGGTTATAAATTTGTGAGTTTTGTAAATGATATAATTGACTGTGGGTGTTTAGGATGTGTATTTTGTTTTAGAATTAAGGAGAAATAGAAAGACACATTCTATATAAACTTTTATTCTACAATATTCCTTCAAAGTTGTTGTTGTTGTTGTTGTTTTTTTTTTCCTCTTTACTTTAATTGAATAATTATAATAGATATGTGTGTGTAAAAGCTCAATTAGTGTGAAAATACTAATGCTTGTTTAGACCATCAATTTTAAATTACGGCTTAATTGCTTTTATTCTAACTTATCTAAGTGCGAAACAAGAGTAAATAAAGTGCAATAAACTGGAAGACTACTCTAAGCCATAAACAAGTACAATAAGCGATAAATGTAAAGTTTAAAGAGTAAGGAAGAGAGATACAAATATAAGATAACACCGAGACGTGTTATTGAAGAGGAAATTGAAGTATTTGGCAAAAAATCTCTCTACGGCCTTTCAAGCTGAAATTGATTCACTAGTGCGGAACAAGAGTAAATGAAGTGCAATAAACTGGAAGACTACTCTAAGCCATAAGCAAGTACAATAAGCGATAAATGTAAAGCTTAAAGAGTAGGGAAGAGAGATGCAAACACAAGATAACATTGAGATGTGTTATCAAAGAGGAAATCGAAGTACTCGGCAAAAAATCTCTCTGTGGCCCTTTAAGCTGAAATCGATTTACTAGTGAATAAGTTGGAGTACTCGAATATCAAAAAGACCCTCCAAGCCTAATCTACCAAATATACTTGAGTCCTCTAAGATCTTGCTACCAACGGACTTCTCGGAGTCTTATTTTCACTAGTTATCCGAATCCTGTAATTCCGCCCGATTGCATTTGTCACTCAATGGCTTCTTCTAATACTTCCCATAGGCACCAAAACTTATCTCAACACTCAAAATGGGTGATGTAAGTATTTGGGCTAAGAAGCTCTCAAGGATGTGTAGATGGAGAGGTAGGAGTAAATGGAAACTCTAGAGAAATGATAAAGAGAAATATGGGTAAACAATCTCTAACTCTCAAGTATTTGGCTAGGGTTTTCTTTCTCAAAAGTTTTTTGTGAATGCTCATTGTTCTTATTACATTTCGTGGGTAATGAGGGATATAGTGTTGGTAAAGGAATGAGAAAAGGCACACTAAAAAAGAAATCAGGTAGATAGTTTTGCGAGTCACTGGCGACTTGGCCTGAGTCGCGGATGACTTGCGAAATCCAGCCTGTCAAAGACTCTTCAAATTCCAATATGTGCTTCTCATGTGGCCTGTTTCGTGAGTTAGAAGTTGCGAGCTAGTCGCCAGCTAGTTGCGAAATCCTTATCTTCACAAATTCTTCACCAAACTCTCATACACAATCCTTACATTAAATTCCTCAAAAATATAGGGAAATGATTGAACATAATTACAATCAAATTTGACAAGGAATTAAAGTGAATATAAAACATAGTTGTCAATCACAACTTTACACGTCCAATAATTTTGCAATTAGGTCTTGAACTCTACAAGAAGCCAAAGGCCTTGTTGTCAATGGTGGGGCATGATGCTCTCTCAATTTTGATTTAGTACTTTAGTCTTAGATAATGTTTAGTGATCACTAACCTATGGTCTTGGAATTTTGAGCATTGCATTATTTGGGAATACCTAAAATCAAGAAGAGGCCAGAGATTTAGGCATAAATGTTGCTTTCCTAATTCATACTATTTGTATTATGTGTTTTGCATTATTTGAGAAGACCTAAACTCAACGAAAGATAGAAGACTTGGCATCATTATAGTGAACACTAGTTCATGATATTATGAGTTTTGCATTATTTGAGAAGATCCACACTCAAGAAGAGGTTGGTGTTGGGAATTCAGCCGAAATTCCAACCTGTGAGAAATAAAAAAATAGAGAAAACACATGTCAAAGAAAACAATCACATGCACAAGACAGTATTTACGTGGTTCAACAATTTGCCTATGTCCACGGAGTTGCAGGGATTTCACTATTATCAGGGAAAAATACAAAGTGCGGCTACAGTGTTTTTTTTTCTCTCTCTAAAAACACAACACAAAAGCAAAAACCCTAATCACAAAAACGACTTTTATATCCTGCGCATAGAATTACAATGGATTACAAAACGGGCCAAAAAAATTTAAACATAAACTAGGCTCCACAAAGCCCAACAAATCTCCCACTTGGAGACCAGTTCAATCGCCAACATCAGCCGCTATTCTCTAAAAGCAATTCCTTATCCCTGTAACTCATCCTCCTGTCCTCAAGCTAGAAGGCCAACTGAAGCTGCACACAGCTTCAGCTTCTCAATAGTGACATCCTTAGTCAACATGTTTGCCGGGTTCTTAGATCCACATATTTTCTCAAGTATTACTAGCTTATCTTCAACAAGGTACCGGATAAAGTGGTATTTTTTCTGTATACATTTTGACTTTGAATGAAAAGTCAAATTTTTAGCAAGAAAAATTGCACTCTAACTATCACTGTGTAGAATGCCCATCTTCTGCTTCTTACCCAATTCATCTAAGAAACCATGTAGCCAAATCATCTCATTTCCAGCTTCAGTTGCTGCAACATACTCAGCTTCTGTAGTAGACAAAGTATTAATCTTTTGTAGATTTAAAGCCTATGATATAGCTGTACCACTTAGAGTAAATACAAACCCAGTAGTATTCTTTTTACTATTAATATTGCCAGCAAAATCAGCATCTACATAACCTTGCAGTTTCAAACTTACACTTGTGAAGTAAAAACATGCATCTGATGAACCCTTCAGATATCTCAGAATCCATTTGACTGCCTCCCAATGTTGCTTTCCAGGCCTACTCATGAATCTACTTACATCAAGCTGTCAATAGCTGAGGCATAGGGCATCTTGCTCATATGGTCCCTTTCTCCTTTTGTCTTCGGTGACTGTTCTTTGCTAAATTTGAAATCACTACCCAAGGGTGTACTCACTAGTTTAGCTTTATTCATGTTGAACCTGCTGAGAACTTTCTTCACATACTCTGATTGTGAAAGCTTCAATGTACCATTAGCCTTGTCTCTAATGATTTTCATGTAAAGGATTTGCTTTGCAGCTTCCAAATCCTTCATTACAAACTGTTTGGACAATTGCTTCTTCAGATTATTAATTTCCTTAATGCTAGACCTTGCAATAAGCATATCATCCACATACAACAATAATATGATGTAAGAATTGTCAAAAGATTTAACATAGTAACAGTGATCAGCTTCACATCTCTTGAACCCAATTCTATGCATAAAACTGTCAAATTTCTTGTACCACTGTCTAGGAGCTTGTTTTAGGCCATACAAGCTCTTTCTCAGTTTGCAGACTAGATTCTTTTGTCCCTGAACAATGAACCCTTCTAGCTGAATCATGTAAAGTTCTTCCTTCAAGTCACCATGAAGGAATGCCGTCTTCACATCTAACTACCCAAGATATAAATTTTCTGCAGCCACCATTCCCAGCACCAGTCTAATTGTTGACATCTTCACAACTGGAACAATGAACCCTTCTAGCTGAATCATGTAAAGTTCTTCCTTCAAGTCACCATGAAGGAATGCCGTCTTCACATCTAACTACCCAAGATATAAATTTTCTGCAGCCACCATTCCCAGCACCAGTCTAATTGTTGACATCTTCACAACTGGAGAAAATATTTCTATGTAGTCAATGCCTTCCTTCTGTTGGAACCTTTTAACAGCTAATCTGGCCTTGTAACGTTTGCTACTATCATGCTCATTCTTTATTCTGTATACTCACTTGTTGTGCAAAGCCTTCTTTCCTACTGGCAATTCAGTCAGTTCCTATGTCTGATTCCCTAACAAGGAATCCATCTCATCCTTCATAGCTAACTTCCACTTGCTTGAATTTTCATCTTTCAAGACTTCATCATAATATTCTGGCTCACCACCATCAGTCAACAGGAGATAATTTAAAGCGGGTGAATAACGCTGTGGAGGTCTAATGTTCTTGGAAGATCTATGGACTTTAGCTACAGGTGTACTCTAATCTACCCGTGAATCTACATTCTTTTTATCTTCTTTACCCTTTTTCTAGACAGTACTTTCAGTCAATCCATCTAAGTTAACAAACTCAGATTTCTTTTGATCTATCTCTGTAACATTTGACACTACAGTTAACCTATCCTTATACATGACGTGTTCATTAAATATCACATTTCTACTTCTGATGATTTTCCTGTTTTGTTCATCCCAAAACCTATAGCCAAATTTCTCATCACCATAGCCAATAAAAAAAAACATATTTTAGACTTTGCATCAAGTTTACTACGAGCATCAGAATCAATATGAACATAAGAAACACAACCAAAAACTTTTAAGTGTGAAAACTTTACCTCTTTACTGCTCCAAACCTCCTCAGGAAGTTTGAACTCCATAGGAACTGATGGTCCTCGGTTTATCAGGTAAGTTGCAGTGCTAACAACATCAGCCCAGAAAGTTTTTGGTAGTCCAGCATGCAACCTCATACTTCTAGCATGCTCATTGAGAGTTCTGTTCATGCGCTCAGCCACACCATTCTGTTGTGGTGTCCCAGGAATGGTTTTCTCCATCCTAATTCCCTGTGCAGCACAATATTCACTGAACCCTCCATCTATGTACTCTCATCTATTATCTGACCTTAAACATTTTACTTTCAAATCTGTTTCTGTCTCAACCATGACCTTCCATTTCTTAGAAGTTTCAAATACATCAGATTTATTTTTCAGAAAATAAACTCATATCTTTCTGCTTGAGTCATCAATGAAAGTGATGTAGTACCTTGAACCTCTAAGAGATGCAACCAGAGAAGGCCCCCACAAATCAGTGTGTACTAACTCCAATTTTTCAGCCTTCGGTGTTCTGCCAGTTTTCAAGAAGCTCACCTTTTTCTGCTTTCCTAAGATGTAGCTTTCACATATGTTAAAATCAACGAACTTCAATTCTGGTAATTGCCCTTTTGACAGCAGCATCTTCATCAATTTCTCAATCATGTGACCAAGTCTGCAATGCCATAGGCTTGTATTAGTACTTGTTTCAGTAACTACAATTGTGTCTCTTGGAATTGAGGTCATATAGAGAGTGTCAATCTTCTTTTCACGAGCCAATACTCTAGCTCCCTTTGTAACCTTCCAAGTACCACCAACAAATAGTATTGCATGCCCTTCATCATTAAGTTGTTCAACAGAAATCAGATTCCTTCTCAGGTCAGGAATATGTCGAATCTTCTCCAGTAACCAAATAGATCCATTGGGCAACAATATTCGGACGTCTCCCGTACCTACAACATCCAAGGCTGAACCATTAGCCAAATACACCTTACCAAAATCACCTGCAGCATAATTTTGTATGATTTCTCAGTGTGGAGTGGTATGAAACGAAGCTCCTAAGTCCAAAACCCAATCATCAAGTGGACTATTTACTGTAAGAAGTAATGCATCCTGTACCTCTTCTGTTACAGTATTAGCAAAATCATCTTCATTCTTCTTCTTAGGACTTTTGCATTGGTTCCTAAAGTGACCTGTTTTCCCACAATTCCAACATTGTACTTGTTGGCCTAATCTAGATTTACTTCTGTTCTGATTAGTATTTCTGGATTTTGATTTGCCTCGATTTGAATTTTTGTTATTACCTCTGCCTCTTGTCTCAAGGTTTATGACAGAAATAGATCCTGAGATTTCACCTGCATCTCTTCTGCGAATCTCCTCAACCAGAATTAAATTTCGAATATCATTGTACTTGAGCTTTTCCTTTCCTTGAGAATTACTTACTACCATCCTCATTGCCTCCCAACTGTTTGGCAAAGAAGCCAAGATGATTAGAGCACGAATCTCATCATCAAAATCAATTTCTACAGACGATAATTGATTTGTGATAGTGTTAAATTTGTTCAGATATTGTGCTACTGATGCATTCTTTGCCATCTTCAAATTGAACAGTTTCTTTATCAGATGCACCTTGTTGTTTGCTGACGGCTTTTCATACATACCAGACAAAGCCTTCATCAGATCTGCTGTGGTCTTCTCCTTTACAACATTGTGTGCAACAGACCTAGACAGAGTTAACCTGATAACTCCCAGTACTTGTCTGTCAAGAAGAGCCCATTCATCAGCCTTCATCGCCTCAGGTTTTATCCCCAAAAGAGGCAAATGCAATTTCCTCCCATAGAGATAATCTTCAATCTGCATCCTCCAATACGCGAAGTCTGTGCCATCAAACATTTCTATTCCAGACGCCTTTCCTGCTTCCTTTACCATTGCTCCCACTCAAACCTAACCCTAGGCTCTAATACCACTTGTTGGGAATTCAGCTGAAATTCCAACCTGTGAGAAACAAAAAAAATAAAGAATACACACGTCAAAGAAAACAATCACACATACAAGACAGTATTTACGTGGTTCGGCAATTTGCCTACATCAATGGAGTTGCAGGGATTCAACTATTATCAGGGGAAAATACAAAGTGTGACTACAATGTTTTTTCTCTCTCTCTAAAAACACAACAACACTAAAGCAAAAACCCTAATCACAAAAATGGCTTTTATATCCTGCGCACAGGATTACAATGGGCTACAAAATGGGCCAAAAAATTTAAACATAAACTAGGCTCTACAAAGCCCAACAGTTGGAAACTTTGGTTTCAATAGTGCTTTCATGGGAAGTGTTTTGTAGCGATGACTAATCCATAGCATTGGTATTACGAGGTTTGCATTGTTTGAGAATACCTAAACTCAAGAAGATGCCAAAGATTTTGGTGTCAATGGTTTATGATTTTTGCATTATTGGAAACTTTGGTTTCGATATTTTTTCACAAAAAATATATTGTAGTGATGACTAGCCCATAGCATTGGTATAACTCCGGTGATTTTTTTTTCTTTTGTCTATAATTTTGCAGTTATGTCCTACTTAAGAAGACCGACACTCAAGAAGAGGCCAAAGTCTTTATTTGGTTTATTTATTTATTTATTTTTTAAGATGGTTACAATATGTTGTTAATCTTGCAGCTAGAACTCTCTCTCTCCCTAAACCCCCAAACACTTTGTACACGAGAAGATGTCATTTAAGCTACATTGCACTTGAGAAAGTCTTTATTTTACTTGAATGGTGCTTGTCCTAGCTTCGTATTTAGTACTATCTTGGAAAATGTTTAGTAATGACTAATCTATTGGTAGTTAATTGAGAATACCTAAACTAAAGAAAATTAAGGCCAAAGACTTTGGCAACAATGGTTTATTCCTAATTTGTATTATACGTTTTTGGAATATGTTTGATAGTGATGACTAGCTTATATGGACAAAGTTTGACTATTAATATTTTTTTATTTCATGTAAATTTTGACAAATCTTCGATTGGATTACATTTTTTTCCTATATATTACATAGTTAAAAAAATTTCAGAAGATCCAAAATCAATAGCTATGTAATCAATCATGTATTTAAATTTCAAGTTTTTGTAATTTAAAATTATGCATAAAAAATAAGCTTCTGGATTGAATAGTAAATAAAATTTGATTGACATGAAATTTAATATGTGTATTAAAAACATAAAGAATATGCAATCTACCGATTATATTTTAAAAATATATAGTCATGTTAATTTGTTTTAGTGGGAGTTTTAGCCTTAGCTTACAACCAAATTTATAGCTAAACTTTGTCAAGCTCATATGGTTTTGGTTTGAATTTTTTTTTTTTTTTTTGAGTTAATACTTAGTTATTTTGGATGTGAGAATTTGAATTATATCAAAACAAAATCTTGGCTATGCATTTGAATCTGCCTATTAATTATTTGAGTAATATTAAAAAGTATTTTACTATGAGTTTTGATTATCATGATAATCTTCTTTAAGAAAATGAGCAATTTGGATAATTTATTTGAAACTTAAAAGGTTTAATTGTACAGGAAAAAAAAATATAGCACACTATAACACAATTTCAAAGAATATGGATTACTTCATAAAGGATTAATATCCATCAAACACACCCAAAATAATAGAATGATATATTGGTAAAGAGAGAAAGATGACAAATAATTTTAGAAATTGTTTAATTTTTAGAGAGCAAATTTTTTTTCAGCAAATTTAGAATGCAAATTATACATTAGACCACAATTATAACATAATTATCTATTATTATACATTGTGTGGATCTGCAACTAGTATTAAATTAAATCAGAAATGCAAAAACAAAAGCTTAGTCCATTAAAATTACACAGAAAATACAAACTTTGAAGAACATGAATCCAACAAGAATAGACACATGCATGTAATCATTTGTAACTAAGGCTATGCAAGCCTGAAATTGAACAACTTATGGTAATAAACCACAACAAAACAGTAGCAAGTGTCAATGCACTCTTCAATAAGGTTAAACCATGCTTTACGCCAATAAGGATTTATGTAGAGAACTGTAACAATTCCCAACAACACTATTATGTAAGCCACCACAAAGCTTATATAGAAGACACCGATGTCCATGAAACTCTCACTTTTTTCCTCCATATGATCCAATGGCATTATAGATAGTGGTCCAAATTTGGAGCAATCTTTATGCAATGGAGGTCCACATAGGAGAGGGTTCCCCTCATAACTGTTTTCATCAAAAGTCCCAAATTGATTTTTTCTATCTGGCAATGTACCTGATAAGTTGTTATGTGCTACACTAAAGACTTCTAAAGAAGTCAATTCAGTCAATTGAGGGGGGATTTTACCATTCAACTTATTGTAGGAAAGATCCAAACTCTCCATCTGCTTCAGGTTTGAGAATGTTATAGGGATTGATCCATTTAGATAGTTGTGTGACAAGTTTATTGCACGGATGTTGCTGCTTATCCTTCCGAGTTGGGGCGGGATTTCACCTACTAACATGTTGCTCGACAGGTCAATTCCAAACAAGTAGTTGAGAATGACTCCCTTGTAGGAGTAAGTTCTACTCTTTGTTGTGAACTCCACTTCTTCTATCAAACCCACATGTGCCCAAGCATCAATTTCTGGTGCTTCAAGCAGATATGCCCATGTTGGACTCTTTGGGTATGTAAAGTCCACGTAAGAGAGACCTCGTGAATTATATTCATCAGCTGATGCAAATGTAAGGTTACTTAAACTACAGTGGGGAATTGGACCGGAAATTTTATTGAAGGAAAGATCCAACAAGTTTAAGTTTTGCAGAAGGCGTAGTTGAATCGGAATCCTACCTTCTAAATGATTTTCTCCCAAAAGGAGAATGCTCAATGATGAGACACTGCCGATCCAATCGGGAATGTTTCCACTTAGGTAGTTATCTCGAAGATTTAATGTAACCAGATTAGAGTTGTTTGGGAACACCCTTGGAATTGGGCCACTCAACGAATTTTCATTTAGATGAAAAAACTGGATTGATGATGAATTGAAGCAAGATGGAACAAGNAAAAATTTTTATTCAGATGAAAGAACTTGATTATTGACAAATTGAAGCAAGATGGAACAAGGCCAAACAAATTGTTCTCAGAGAGATCAAAAAATTCAAGATTAAAGAGTTTGCATAACTCGATCGGAATAGGACCTTCCAGTTGATTATTGGCCATAACAATTGTCGTTAATTGTGACATGTTCCCCATCCACATTGGAAGCATGCCTAACAAATTGTTATTACTAAAATCAATTATGGCACCATTAATCATCAGTGAGATGCTATTTGGGATCTTTCCCGAGAAGTGATTGTTGTCCAAATATAAATATTTCAAATTAGTCAAATTAAAATTGGTAGGAAATATTTGGCCATTGAAATTATTGTATGACAATTTGAGAAAAATTAGGGAGTGGCAACCCATTGTGAAATGCACTGGCATTGTTCCTGATAAATTATTTTTAGACAAGTCTAAACTCTACAAAGAAAACAAATTCCCAAAAGAAGAAGGAATACTACCTTGAAATGCATTGTTAGAGAAGTCTAAATAATCTAAATTTGGAAAAATTAAACCGAAGTTGGTAGGAATTGGACCTTGTAAGTAATTACTTGAAATATCTATCTCCTTAATGTTGGGATGAAGATAATGCTCATATGGCACCAGGAAAGACCCTGTGAAAGAGTTATTTCTTAAAATAAGAACCTCCAATCTTGTATTGTTCTCTAACAACCAAGTGGGGAACGTCCCACTCAAATTGTTGTGGGAGAGATCAATTTCTTGCATATCATATTGGTAATGAAGGAATGTGGGAAGTGTTGTATTGAGTCCATTAAATGAACACCTTGACAACTTGAAAAGCCTTAATTGGATGGTTGGAACCCTAGTATGAGAGTTTGTTTCAAAAGCAATTTTGTTGTTATCACCGAAGAGGAACTTGAGATTTGAGAGGTTAAAAAAGGAGGAGAAGGTGATTGGGTTCAAGAATTCATTATTTGACAAGGAAAGGAACTCAAGTGATCTCAAATCAGATAGGGATTGGACATTCCCACTGAAGTGATTGTTAGAGAGATCCAAAAAGTGAAGTGATGTCTAGTTTGCCATACATGAAGGCAATATCCCTTCAAGATGATTGTTGGAGAGGCTTATCTCTCGGAGGTTCCTCAGTTCACACAAGCCTGTAAAATGGGACGATTAGTTATTGGCTTCTACTATGTGATGATCCCTAACAATATCATTATGAATATAACAAAGCTTTCATCAATGGATGAACCATCCAAATACAACTCCTCTAGGTTGTTTAGTGCACGTAACTCTAAAACAATACTAAAAGCTTTTTAGGTATAGAAACTATGGAAAAGTGAGTAATATAGTATGGCATGAATTAGTCACAACAAAAGATTATGAACAATGGCAGAGTTAGGATTTCAATTCTGGGGCAAGAATAAAACACAAAATTGAAAGTATAGTTTTATCCAAACTCATTATTTCAATAATTTTTATCCATAATATCAATTAATTATAAGCATATGGTTCATATTATTTCTATGAACCATATGCTTATATGAACCAAATACATTCACGAGTAAACGATTTCAATGCTATCGTTGTTCATTTTTGGAGCTAGCCTCATGAAACTCCCGACTGTATCAACAATTTGCAAATGCATAATATCTATGGATAAATGTGTAAACAACAAATTTGGACGAGTAACAATTATGACACTAAACCTAAAAAAAATTTAAAAAGGATCTAATCGCACACGCGAAACGCGTGTGATGAGACTAGTTTACTACATATTTTTAATTATTCTCTCTCTCTCTCTCTCTCTCTCTCTCTCTCTCTCTCTCTCTCTATATATATATATATAGTAAGAAAATAGAATTTCTCATGTCCACTTTTCTTCATATTCATAATTTTCTTAATGTTTGGTTCAAATTTATTTGGATAATTATCGATTTGGTCCTTAGCATTTAGGTTGTGTATCAATGTGATCTTTGACCTTTCAAATATGTCTATTTGATTAATTTGGTTCTTGATTGATGGAAAATGCTCAACCTTATTATCAAGGGTAAGGATAATTTTGACACAATATCTTGTTTACACCAAAAATTAATTGGTGTATTAGTTTGATGCTAAATAACAATAATCATGGAGTCGAGGTTATAAGTAAAATTCTATCTTTCAAAATAACAATAACTAGTCGCTAACCCGTGCTATGCACGAGAACCTACCTATTTGTGAGGTAGATTAAAATAATTTTAAAAAAATTTTAAGAAACTATACAATTGTATGATTTGCTCTTGTATGACTTTAATTTGTGTTACAATTTGATGAAGAAGCCATTTCTTGGCTTACAAAAAATTTGTCAGACAATTTTAGATATAGCAAAAAAAATAATTCAAAAATTTAGATATTAAAACTTCTGAAAGACCAAAATATATTAAAAAATTAGATGATTCATTGCTTAAAAATTATTGAAACAAAACCAAATATATATGACTAAACAAGAAAGAAAAATAAGAGAAAGATGAGTTACATTCAAAAGAATAATTTCAATTATTGCAAGCTTTTTATCTTGTAAAAAACGGCTAAAGAGAGTTTGGTGGTTCATGTATGAAAATTACTTTTTAAAAAATACATGAAAAACCATAAAATAAATTTTTTTAACAAAGTAGAGGAAAAGAAAATCACATAAGAAGAGCTCATACCTCTACGCGGCTTAAAAAAAAAATATTGGGGTTTGCTTTGCTTTTATAGTGTTCGTGATTAACCTCACAAATTTAAAGATAAATTATCATGTTTGAGTTTGAGTTAAAGTTGGACTTTTTAGAGAGATATAGTTTCATTCCTTGTTAAGTTTGGATTAAACAAAACTAATTTTATTTAAAAAAAATGATAATGATAAGTTTTAGTTTAAATTTAAGTTGGACTTGTTACAAAGATAGAGTTTCACTCATTGTTAAGTTTGGACTAAACAAAAATAAATTTATTTAAATATTGTACTGACGTGAAAAATTGTGAGTTTTAGAGGTTTCAGTTTTATAATAATAACTAGTCGCTAACCCGTGCGATGCACGGGAAAGCTATCAAATATGAAATTTTAAAAACTTTTCATTAAACTTTTAGTATGAAAACTTAGATAACGATATTTAATGGATTGGGTAATAGCATGGGCCTTTAGAAGAAAATAATATGATTTAAAAATTCGGAAATTTTAGTACAGGCAAGAGCAAGTACAATTGTTAAGGAAGGAGTAAAGGTCCTATAAGAAACATTTTTTCCAATATTTGGGCTCAATGGTAGAGTACAAAGATGGCAACTTGTTACACAAAATTCTTCTCATTATAATCAACATCCTAAAGTGAATTTTCAATCCAAAAATGTGTAACCAACGTTATATATTGAATTGTTGTATGGGGCAAAGATTAGAGCAAACATATTCTTATAACCATGCCCATATAGCTTCTAAGTTCTAACTATTATGCTAAGGAACCAAACAATATTATAACTGAAAATGTATCATAATCTAGCATACTGATTTAAAAGTTACAATTTCAAACACAACCTTACTAAGAAAATTCCACCGGCATTCAAATATCACTTAGTTTAAGTAAAACTATAAAAGTAATAAAACTAACCTTTGGAATAGAGGGCTAAAGTGTATCTTTTGAATCTAGAACATTTCTTCCTTTAAAATATGCCTAAATTGTGAATGGTTTTTCTATAAATTATTCACACTTTAAAATAATAATATTAAATTTAGTATGAACAGTCAAGTATGAACAGCCAAGTATGAACAGCCAAACAATTAAGCAAATTTCAAAACCAAATATAAATATATTAACATATAATACAGAACACTATTATAGATTTTATATTATATAATATTTACTTTTTTTGATAATCTTATATAATATTTACTTTGCACGAAACATAGATTAAGATAAAACCAAACAGCCCATGATTCACCCATTACTCAACAACACAACACTACACGGTAAAGAAATTACAGCCACAAGATTTACTCTCTTTTATTTAAAATCGGCAGACCCACAAATAAAACTCAACCTTGTTTAAATTACTAAAGTACAGAAAATCAGCAATACAGTTGTATAACATGCAGTTTAACAAAAGCAGTAAACAAAGTTCATAGTTTAGTATTTAGTGTAACTCTTAAGTGTTCACAGGTTAAACCGACAGATAGAGAGAGAGAGATACTGCTGGTACTGCGATGAAGCCTAGAGTCGATGGACAACCACAGATTCACGGCAAGGCAACTGGCGGCATGATGGCTTAAGTACTAAGATGGGAGATAGGACTGCATGAAGAAGAAGAAAAAGGAGATGGAGTGCGTTTGTGAGTTTGATTGGGAGCGTTATAACTGTATAACGATACTTACTTTTGGGTAGAGAATGTCTCTTGCACTCTGCACATATTATTGGGTGTGCAAATTGTAACGGTGTCTAGAGCCGGTGGTGGTCAGTTCTTGAAGAAGAGGCTTAGGGTTTTATCGTGAGGCTAGAGAGAAGAAAGCTTTCACTAATATAAGCAGGGCAGAAAATAAGAAATAAATACTGTACCGTGTGTCTCTAAATTAAAAAGAATTAAAATAAAAAGAAAAAGAAAAGGTGACGTGGAAAATTGTGAAGCTAGCAGAGGCTTCGGTGTTATATATATATATATATATATAGATAATAATAATAATAATAATAATAAACCCTTAATGAAATTCAATTTTATCTTAGGCCAGGAAGTGAAACGGGAAGAACTCATCAAGAAATACAACGAAAGATTTTGCTCCTCAATCAATTTCAATCTCTCCGTCAATCAATTTTTGTCTTTTTTTTTTTTTTTTTGAGAGGCAATCAATCAATTTTTATCTAATTCAAATTGTTTGTAAGTTATAAATATTTCATCATGTGTTTCGAATGTTCCGAGAAAGAATCATATCCTTTGATAAGGATTTAAAAAAGAAAAAGAAAAAGAAGAAGAATAAATTAGCTTTCTCTTTTTGATCTTTAATTTTATTTACGAAATGATGTAGTATGGACGTACTCAGCAGCTTTAATATTTTCCTTAATATCAAAAAATTTTAATTCTTTCAATTTTGGGTTTATGCATCTGTCTAATGAGATTTACTCCCTTGACAAATGACAATCACAGAAACAGCTAGATAGGAGTTTGATGAGTCCTAACACCAAAATATGAATATTAAAATAGGTTTTTTTTTTTTTTTTTTTTTGTGGGCTTGTTTATTATTCGGTAATAGATCTTATAACACTCTTGTCTATTTCATTGTAAAATACTACTAAATTGTGTAAATCTCACTAGACAAATGCATAACTCCAAAATTAGGATGAATTAAAAATTTTGACATTATGAAAAAAAAATAGAAAAGTCTATAATAATAAAGAAAAAATAATAATTTCTTTAGTTGATTTTATTTGGATTATTTTAAGAGAAGTACTATGTCTACTAGTAATAGCCAATAATAACCTACCATCTGATTTGATATGAAAGTATTATGAAAATATTGTGGACATAAAATTTCTCTTATTTTAAGGTTATAATTGGATTTGATGATCTAATTAAAATTAAGGGATTATATATATATTTGTCTGAAGTAAATGTTAACGACAAAATATGATTTTGAATTCTGAGAGTTTATTTGGCATAACACTTGGGTAATTAAGTTGAAATCAATTTTACCCAATTTATTTCAAATCGATCCACAAATTGATAAGACTTAAATTCTTTCATGATTGTATTAACTATTAATAGAATAACATTCTCTTAAATACCTGAATTTAAAGAGTCTAAATTTGGTAATGATAGGATGTACAAAAATAATTTTAGCCAAAAGATTTACCTGGGATGTGGAATGGTCCATTCAATTTGTTTTCACTCAAATCTAGTATCTTCAACGAAAAAATTCCTCTGAACGATGACAGGATGTTGTTGTTGAAACGATTATTAGCCAAGTTAAGCATCTCCAGCCTGTGCAACATTGAGAATCTTTCAAAACCTGTAACCTAGTTGAAGCTTCAGTTTCCATGTCCACAACCCATTTATAGTATAAAGTGAATCCTAAGCCACAACTAATTTCTCGTTTGAAAATTCAAAAAGAAAAATATAAGGTAGAAGTAAAACATAATTTCGACAAACACTACCAATAACTTTTCTTAAGATATGAACATACCTTCATTTGGGACCCATCTACTAATCCAATTGCCCTCCAAATCGAGGTACTGGAGCTCTTCAAAGAGAAGAAACAAAGAGGCATTTAAACACCAATCTTCCCTACTCCAAGAGATTATCCAATTAAGATCAAGTTGGATTGTACGCCCCGTAGTGTTGTCGAACTTCACTCTTTCCCAATCACAGCAATCACTCGTTTTGTTGGTTGAATTCCAAGTTTGCAAATAATCTATACCAGCTGTGGAGTTTATGGAAGATTTGAGTTGCAAGAGAGCTGCTTTCTCTTGCTCCCAACAACCAAAGCACCCATTCATATCAAATTGAACCAAAATTAACAGTTTAACACTACCCACCACCAAAAACGTCCCAACCCCATTACTTTTTTCTTTTTCTGATTTTCTATGACAGTAAGACTGACAAAGTTTTTGTCCAACTCTCTCACTTATGATTCCAACTGATCTTGAGATGAAATAGGCCACCGGCATCCCACATATATACTGTTATCAAACAATCCACATCATCACTACAATATATCTAATAAATGCTTACCCAAAAAAAAATAAAAAAATTCTAATAAATGCAAAGCGTGTTTTTTTTCTTTCGCTTACAGTTGGCAGGCACTAAACAAGAAGACTAGAAGACCAAAACCCAACAAGAAACCAAAGACTTTCTTCCTAGATAATGTTTACTTGTTTAGTGATTACTAACCTATGTCCAGTCCTGGCGGGTCGGATTGAGTCGACCCAATTTTTTGACATGATTAATATATATATATATATATATTTGACACTTGCTAAGTCATCCAACAAATAATTACCCAAAAATGTAAAAGACTAATCTTTTAACCACCAAACTTGGAATGTAAAATGCACAATTCTTTAACAAATTCCAACACTTGGGTTCAAACCACCATAAAAATTCAAATAAACCAATTTAAAGGTATATATTTAAAATTTACACAATTGAAATTCAAATTTCACTAATGATATTATAACCATAAAATAACACACACACAATATTATAAATTGATGTCATGGACCATTTCAAGTTATCACTTCTCAACCTTCCTAGATGCACCTATTCCAGTTCCATGTAAAATAAAATAAAGCTATATTATTAATTACCTTGAGAGATAATTAAATTAAAAATTGAAATTTCGGAAATGTGTCAAAAACACACAAGCGGTTTAGACCCCCAAATTAAAGTTACGGCTTGGTTGATTTTACACTAACTTAATACTAAGTGCGGAATAGTGTAAACACAAGCGTATAAGCACAACAACTACTCTAATCCATATTTAAAGCAACACAGCAGTAAAAATGTAATGAACAAGAGTAGGGAAGAGAGATGCAAACACAGATATCACCGAGACGTGTTATCAAAGAGGAAACCGAAGAACTCAACGAAAAACTTCTCTGCCGCCCTCCAAGCGGAAATCGATCCACTAGACAATCAGTTGGGATACATGGGTTAGCAAGAGACCCTCCAAGCCTAATCTACCCGATGTACCTAAGCCCTCCAAGCTCCTACTCCAACAAGGCTTCTCGGAACCGTGTCTTGTCTTAGTTCTCCAGATCCCGCAACAAGCTCCATGTTGCATCTGCCATC
>NW_027069615.1:1269571-1325502 GCF_002906115.3 Quercus suber
TTTTTTTTTTTTTTTTTAGAATACGTTTGGGTTGGGCCTTTGGGTATTTGTTTAGCATTGATGTTGGGCTTTTTTTTTTTGGGCTTGCTCTGTAAAATCCAAACAAATTTTTTCTGTAAAATCATAAGGTTTTACAATTTTTTTTTTTTTTTTTGAAAGCTATACGTTTGGATTTGGCCGGCATAATTTTTTTTTGTTTGGCATAAAATTTTTTGAGAGTGTTCCTGATTTCACTTGAGGGTATTCCTATTTTATTTTATAAGGGTAAACAAATAAAAAAATTTAAATTAACCCTGACTTCAACATGGCTAGCGGTTATACTTAATTTATTACTATTGCTATGAATGTGATCACTTTTGCTAATAATATGAATGGATACTACGTCAGAGAGGAGTTGAAAAAGTCACTAGTTGAACTTATGTTATATTTTTTTTAATTAGGTAGCTTGTTTTTAGGCCAAAGTTATATGTGGAAACAAATTGTTTTGTCTCTTATTCTTTTGATTCCATTGAAGAAGCTCACAAATCAAAAGAGGGGCATCTATAGACACCGTATTTTGTATCCCTTGCGACTCAGGCCACTGTTCCCTAATGACGTCAAAATTCTAAGGCCCAAGGTTGGTTTTGGGCCTGATTAGATTACAAATTGACTTGAGAGGTGTTAAAATGGAAAATGTAACATTTTATGAGCAAATAAATCTATTTTTCAGAAAATTAAAGGCCAAGAAAATCCTCGGCCAACATACGTTGGTCTGATGCATGCGTACACACGCATAAACCTGTGCACGCAGCTAGGGTATCAAAAACCTATGAAAGGTAAGTTTTCTACATTAATGTTGAAGTTTGGAAGGAATCTCACATCATCTAAGAGCCATTCTAAACCCCTATTTTCTCAATATATAAAGCCATACATGAAAACTTTTCAAAACACACAAAAAATCCTAAGGGAAAACCTAAGATTCACTAGAAATATTGAATTAAAGGGGGAGTTTTTCACAAAACATCATTAAGTTAATTTTATTTTGATTGGGACCTTTTCTGGTCTTAATCCTCTAGTTTTAAAGTTTACTAATCATCTTTATTTGATTGTGAATAGATTTGACTGAGAGGAACGGTCAAAATCAAGCTAAGAATCATTTTGCTTGGAACATTACAAAAAAAGAGTCTACTAGCGAGGATAAAATGCCCTCGCAAAAATTCAAATATCGTTGCAAAAGGCTATTAGCAAGGGCATGTGGCCCTCGAAGGCCGTCGTATTTGCTTTTGTTGTTAAAAGAGATTTTGCAACCATGCCTTCGCAAATAGATAATTTACGAGGGCAATTTACTTGTCATTGCTAAACATATCCACCTTTGCAAATATATTACCAAATGACGAGAAAAGTCGACCACTTATTTTTAGTGAGGGGGAGTAGTCGTCGTTAACAATTATTTGTGAGGACCCTTATACCCTCGCAATTAGTTATTTGTGAATTTCAAATTAACGACATACTTTTTAAGGACAAATAATGTCGTCGCTAAAATTTATTTGTGAGGGCTTTTAACCCCTCGCAATTAGTTAGGAATTATAGTGACGACATTAAGCTGTCGCTTAAAATGTTTTTGCAAGGAGTTAAGTGGCATTGCTATTGTATAAATTGCAAGGGACTTTGTCGTCACTATAAAATTATTTATGACCAAATTTTTATGTCATCAGTAATAATATTTTATATAATTTTTGAAATATTTTATTATTTATTTATTTTTAATTATTTTATATAATTTTTTTTGACTATCATGTTACAATAGTACAATAATTACTAAAAATTGATCAATTGAAAGATAAAAATTCATATAAGTTCAAACTTTAAAATATAGAATATGTTAGGTTCTAAAGATTTAGGATTTTATGTATTTAGAACTCTAATGTGTAGTGTTGGCAAACCATGATCAAAACAGGTTGTTTAGTCTTGTTTAGGCTTGCTCAAAGTATGTTTATTTGTAAAACTGGAATCGAGTGAGTGCAGATTTATTGGACTAAATCTGTAAGGCTCGATCGATCGAAAATTAGACTCGATCGATCGAACCACGTACAGATTTATTTTTCTGCAGAGTTCCAGTTCAGCCCAAACTCTATTTAAACGTCTTGGGGNTGTCCATGGGTTTAATAAGAAAAGGAAACTGAGCATAATAAAAAATAACTTACAAAATTCACAACATACTATATCAAACAACAATGGCATTCATTAATTAACAAAAAAAATACCTTTAGAAAGAAAAGAAGAAGAACCTTTAGAGGATTTTACAATGTTCTGTGCTTGGAGGAACCTCTGCATGGGGCAGCTTATTGCAAATGCATAGAGTTGGAGTATCAAACCGTGTGCAAAAACTTGGCCTTGCTCAGCTATGCTCTCAGATTGGCCTATGGCTATGAGGATTGGGCCAGAGAACCAATAGAGGAAGGTAAGGAGTACTGCTGCTCCCAGATGCAAAACTATTGCTCTCTGGCATATGACGCCCAATGCCCCATATTTTTGGGCCCCATATGCCTGTCCACGCACGGTTTGCACAGCACTAGCCATGCCCAACTGTTTTTTTTTTTTTTTTTTTTTTTTTTTTTTCCATCATAAAGAAAGAATTACATACATGAAACATATAATGAAAGACAATATATATATATATATATAGTGTAACTAGAATTTTGGATCGTAATTGTCTCACACTCCCCGTTTCACACTACACAAACATTGCAAAATTTCATATCCACAATATTTGTGTGGTGTTAACGACAGTCTTGAAATGGGTAAATGTGAAATAATAATTTTCCTAGGCAACATATAAATTCTCAAGTAAAAAAAAAGAAAGAGTCATACCATAATCCCATAAGCAAGACCTTGAATTCCCACACTAGCAATGGATGCCCCAGCAAGCTCTAATGAACCCAAATGCCCAGTAAAGGAGAGAGTGGCAAAAGTTAGCATGTAATTGAATACAGAAACAATAATAGAAGCCCCTGATAGAATCCAGAGGAGCCTTGACTCCCACCCCACTAAACGAATCCACCATCATGCTGGCACTGGCTTGTGTTCTAAAACTCTTCAATTGCATCCGATATCACTTTCAATTTCAAGTCTGATGTGGGTTTGAGAGATGATCTAATGAAGAAGATCAGTTCGGTGGCAGTGGGTGGTGGCTGAGGTGAGAGAGAGTAGATCCATGGTGGCTGAGGTGAAAAGTGGGTTTTTAACTTTTAAGAGTTTGAGAAGTGGGAGCCGAATGAAAAGAAAGAAAAAAAAAAATTAAAGAAAAAAGCTTTGGGGGAAAAAAAAGGTGGGAAATGAAAAATAGGGGGAAATTTTGTGCGGCAATGAAAAATTTGGGGTGGGGTAAGCATATAGCGACGTTTTATGCAACATGCCTATGCAACACATAAATTAATTAATAAAATAAAAATGAAATAAATTAGATACAATTCACACATTTGAATAGTTGGCCAAAAATAGATAATAAAAAATATTAATTATTTTAAGTCACATGTTAAAAGAAAAATATGTAATCACTACAATGAGCTAAGAACAATATGTAATCCTCACAATGAGCTAAATCATATACAATAAATTAAAAATTTTAAATTTAAGGGCTCTTTGGCATTTGATTTGGGGAGAACTCATTTCATTATAATTCTACAATTAAACCTCACTGGCTAAAGAAATCATGAAGGAGGTCTCTTTTTGTGTAATCACTTAGTTCAATCCTCATTAATCAAAGAATCACATCATTCACTATAGAATGATGGCATCTTGATGGCGGCTAGAAGCCTCCCCAAAATGTGACTACAACTTGGATTCCATGTTTTAAACTACTAAAACTTGAATCTAGACAATTAATTGATGACATGACTATTGATTTTTGATCACCTTGAAATTTTGTAAGCATGAAAAATATACAAAGATAATGTAATCTAATAGTAGATTTGTCTAAATTCACATCGAATTAAGAAATATAGGGTTGGGTTCTAGTTATAAGAAATATAGGATTGGGTTCTAGTTACTAATTCTAAAAAATGTTACACCACACAATAACTTATTATTGAATTCATATTTTGAAAATCTAACTGTTGGATTAAATGTTCTATATGTTCTTAACATGCATGCCAATTTTCATGCCAATCGGATGTAATTTACCATTTGATCTATAAACTCATCATTTATGCATTATTTTAAACTACTAAAACTTGAATATAGACAATTGATTGATGACATGACTATTGATTTTTGATCACCTTGAAATTTTGCAAGCATGAAAAATATATGATGATAATATAATCTAAAAATAGATTTGTCTAAATTCACACTGAATTAAGAAATATAAGGTTGAGTTCAAGTTACACATGACGTAACTCTAAAATATGTTATACTACCCAATAACTTATTATTGAATTCATATTTTGAAAATCCAACCGTTGGATTACATGTTCTATATGGTCTTAACATGCATACCAATTTTCATGCCAATCGAATGTAATTTACCATTTGATCTATAAACTCATATTTTATGCATTATTTTAAATCACTAAAACTTGAATCTAAACAATTGATCGATGACATAGCTATTAATTTTTGATCACCTTGAAATTTTGTAACTATAAAAATATATAAAGATAATGTAATCTAAAGGTAGATTTGTCTAAATTCACATCGAATTAAGAAATATATGGTTGGGTTCGAGTTGCAGTTGACGTAACTCTAAAAAATATTACAACACTCAATAACTAATTACAGAATTCATATTTTGAAAATCCAACTGTTGGATTACATATTCTATATGATCTTCACATGCATGCCAATTTTCATGTCAATCGGATGTAATTTATTATTTGATCTATAAACTCATTTTTTATGCATTATTTTAAACTACTAAAACTTAAATCTAGACAATTGATTGATGACATCACTATTGACGTTTGATCACCTTGAAATTTTGTAAGCATGTAAAATATACGAATATAATGTAATCTAACGGTAGATTTGTCAAAATTCACATCGAATTAAAAAAATATAGGGTTGGGTTCGAATTACACTTGACATAATTCTAAAATGTTACACCACCCAATAACTTATTATTGAATTCATATTTTGAAAATAAAACTGTTGGATTATATGCTCTATATGGTCTTAACATGCATGCCAATTTTCATGCCAATCGGATGTGATTTACTAATTGATCTATAAACTCATCTTTTATGCATTATTTTAAACTACTAAAATTTGAATCTAGACAATTGATTGATAACATGACTATTAATCTTTGATTACCTTGAAATTTAGTAAGCATAAAAAATATATGAAGATAATGTAATCTAACGGTAGATTTGTCTAAATTCACATCAAATTAAGAAATATAGGGTTGGGTTCGAGTTGCACTTGACGTAACTCTAAAAAATGTTACACCACCCAATAACTTATTACGAAATTCATATTTTGAAAATCCAACCGTTGGATTACATTTTCTATATGGTATTAACATGCATGCCAATTTTAATGCCAATCGGATGTAATTTACCATTTAATATATAAACTCATCTTTTATGTATTATTTTAAACTACTAAAACTTGAATCTAGACAATTGATTGATGAAATGACTATTGATCTTTGATTACCTTGAAATTTTGTAAGCATGAAAAATATAGGAAGATAATGAAATCTAACGGTAGATTTGTCTAAATTCATACCAAATTAAGAAATATAGGGTTGGGTTTGAGTTACACCTGACGTAACTCTAAAAAATATTACACCATCCAATAACTTATTACGGAATTCATATTTTGAAAATCCAACCGTTGGATTACATGTTCTATATGGTTGTAACATGCATGCCAATTTTCATGTTAATCGGATGTAACTTACCATTTGATCTATGAACTCATTTTTTATGCATTATTTTAAACTACTAAAACTTGAATCTAGACAATTAATCGATGACATGACTATTGATCTTTGATCACCTTAAAATTTTGTAAGCATGAAAAATATACAAAGATAATGTAATCTAACGGTAGATTTGTCAAAATTCAAATAGAATTAAAAAATATAAATTTGGGTTCAAATTACACCTGACGTAATTCTAAAAAATGTACACCACCCAATAAATTATTATTGAATTTATATTTTGAAAATCCAACTGTTGGATTACATGCTCTATATGTTATTAACATGCATGCCAATTTTCATGCCAATCAGATGTAATTTACTATTGGATCTATAAATTTATCTTTTATGCATTATTTTAAACTAACAAAACTTGAATTTAAACAATTAATTGATGACGTGCCAATTAATATTTGATCACCATGAAATTTTATAAGCATGAAAAATATATGAAGATAATGTAGTCTAATAGTAAATTTGTCAAAATTCACATCGAATTAAGAAATATAGAGTTAGATTCAAGTTACACTTGTTATAACTCTAAAAAATGTTACATCACCCAATAACTTATTATTGAATTTATATTTTGAAAATCCAACCATTGGATTACATGTTCTATATGTTTTTAACATGCATGCTAATTTTCATGCCAATCGGATATAATTTACCATTTGATCTATGAACTCATTTTTTATGCATTATTTTAATGAGAAGAAATTTTTATTCACTTTTGAGAGAGAGAGAGAGAGAGAGAGTACAAAAGGTTGAAATTCTTGAATTTTAGGCTACCATTTTGAAGTTGAAAGTGCAATAATTTTTTTATGGGTACAATTGTTTAGAAAATAAGAACAGACCTTTCTTATATAGGGTGTATATAAAAGTTTTTTTTTTTTTTTTTTAAGACTGTAAACAAAAGGTTCATCTAAAGAATGCAAAGTGCTATATGTTTATGCCTTTCTTTTTATTTTTCTTTGAATTTTAGAATAACTTTTACCTCCAAAAAAAATTAATATTTTAATGATTTTTTTGCGAAGGTCAATTGTGGCCCTCGCAAATAATTTAGTATTAGTAAGGGCATATTTTTAACCCACACAAAAAATATACTTTTTGCAAGGGATTTTTATTGTCCCTCGAAATAATTTGGTGGGAACATTTCCCTCCAAAAATTTTGACATTCTAATGATTATTTGTGAAGGTCGATCCAAGCCCTCGCAAATAATTTAGTATTAGTAACGGTTTTTTTAATCGTCACAAATAATACGTTTTTTACGAGCGATTTTTAATTGTCCCTCGCAAATAATATGGAGGGAAAATTTTCCTCCAAAATATTAGTATTTGTGACGACTATAACACATAATTGCGATAGCTTTTTTTGTTGGTCACAAATATTACACATTTTACCAAGTATTTGCGAGGGCTTTATTTTGCCATCACAAATAAGATTTTTGAGAGGGCTTTTTGGGTCCGTAAAAATTCTTGGTCGCTAATAGGCATTTTTCTTGTAGTGGAATGAATGTATAAAATTATTTAATTTCTTTCATGACTAAAATACATGTTTATGTATAAGCACATGTTCTTGTTTATGTTTTGAAAAAGTTTGTAAGATTCATTATCATCAAGAAATAATTAAATGCAAGTTAATAGTTTTCCTTCTACATCAAAATGTAGAAGGAAAAAGCATTGGATAAAGCTAGCTTGAAAATATTTTGTGTTGATATGATAACAGAAAGAGAATTAGAAATTGAGAGAAAAAAAAAAAAAAAAAAAAAAAAGGAGAAAAGAGGTATTGGATAAAGCTAGCTTGAAAATGTAAACCCAATTGTATATTTATTTTGTTTACTCATTCTTTTGTAGTTTAATAATTATCAAACAAAATGTAAGAGTACGTTAATATATTATTTAATAATGTTTTTATATTTTTTTATTTTTTTTATTTTAACAATCTCGAGTGAAATTTTGACAATTTATCACAAGAAATGTCCAAACTATATTTTTCATCTAAAAGTTGTTTGGATAAAATCATTTAGGCCAGCCGTAATTGTAGGAAGAAGGCATTATGGTTTGTTTACTATGTATCTTGAAAAAGAAACTTTATTATTATCCTCTTTCATTCTTCTTGATAAATTTTTTTTTCCACAATATTTTATAAGCATGTATAAAAAAACCTAAAAAAAAAAAATTATAGGAATTTTGATTGATGTTTAGTGAACTAGTTTGTTAATTTAACCATACCAACATGTGGCATGGATTATAGCCTTGTTTCAAATAATAAGTGTATATAATTAATAGAATTAAATTAAACTAAATTAAAATGTTGTCTTTACTAAAATATTGAATATTCAAATAAAAGAGAAATTTCTCAAATGATACTCATATACGATTTTAATATGCTAATTTATCTCACCCTATTTTGTGTTGGTGACCATTCTAAAAGTAACTTAAATATAAACATGTACATAAACATAAACATAAACCTAGATTTTAAACATATTTAATAAATAAATAATTTTACACATTCATCTCTTATATGCATGTTTTTGTGCTAAATCTATACAAATAATAGAGAAAATAATTACTTTTTTAAGATAGAACACAAAAATGGCTTACACAAAGCGGGACTGTTTAAAACCAAACTTCAACAAGAAATGCTATTCGGACAATAAAGGATCACAACCCAATCCAAAAAATTGAGGTACAAAATATTTTTAAATCTTAAAAATAAAAAGATAAATAAAATCTCTAAAATTAAGAAAACAAAATGAAAAGGTTTATAGATTTTTAAATAATGCAGAAAGGTTCTTCAAAAACTATTCATATATTTATTCTTAGAGATTTTTAAAATTTATAACCACTGGTATTTTTTTTTAAGTAATGCTAAGTTTTTTTTTTTTTTTTTCATTAGAAAGAATCCTTTTTTTAGCTTAACCAAATATGTGTGTGTGTATATATATATATATATATAATGTAAATATAAAAGAACATTTTACATTTTACACAAATATCCATTATAATCTCAAACCTATGTTAAGCATTGAAAGTTCAATTAGTGTGAAAACACTAATGCTTGTTTAGACTCCCAATTTTAAATTACGGCTTAATTGATTTTACTCTAACTTATTTAAGTGCAAAACAAGATTAAAGCATTCACAATAAACCGATAACACTACTCTAAGCCATAAGCAAGCATAATAAGCAATAAACATAAAGTTTAAAGAGTAGGGAAAAGAGATGAAAATACAAGATAACACTGAGGCATGTTATCAAAGAGGAAATCGAAGTACTCGGTAAAAAAACCTCTTCGTAGCCCACACCCCCCAAGCTCTTCTTACCAACGGACTTCTCAGAGTCTTGTCTTCACTAGCTTTCCAGATCCTGCAATTCTGCCTAATTGCATCCGCCATTCAATGGCTTCTTCTAATACCTTCCAAAGGCATCAAAACTTCTCTCAACACTCAGAATGGGTGAGGTAAGTGTCTGGATTAAGACCCTCACAAGGATGTGTAGATGGAGAGGTGGGAGTAGATGGAAGCTTTAGAGAAATGATATAGAGGATTGAGGGTAAAACAATCTCTAACTCTCAAGTGTTTAGTTAGGGTTTTCTTCAGAAAATACTCGTTATTTTTCTTATATTTTGTGGATAATGAGGGTTTATATAATGTTGGTAAAGAATAGGAAATATCACACTCCAAAAAGCATCAAGCAGTGGGTTTTGCGGGTCACTAGCAACTTGACCTGAGTCACGAGTCACTCACGAAAACCAGCCTATCAATTACTCTTCAAATTCCAGCATGTGCTTCTCACGTGGCTTGTTTTGCGGGTCATCAATCACAAGTGTCGCGAAAACCACTTCTTCACAAATTCTTCACCAAACTCTCACACATAGCCCTTACATTAAATCCCATAGAAATATTGAGAAATGATTGAACAAAATTACAATCAAATTTGACAAGGAATTAAAGCCAATAGAAAACATAGTTGTAAATCACAACTTTACAAGCATGAAATGCATATTATATAGTATTAGTTTGTACAAATTTTATATTCGTTATACAAAAGAAGTATATCAAAGATACTCTATGTTTTCATATAAAGAATAACATCAAAATAAATTTTAATAACAATATAAAGCAAGATCAATACTTTATGTTGGGTTATATATTGACCCCAGTTGATTAATTCAATAATACATGTTAATTAATTAGTCAAATGACATGAAAATCAAGTGAAGGCACAATTAAATCACCAACTTAAATTAAATGTAGCGGAAAATAAGTTTGACACGATGATTTGATCACAATGGAGAAAACCCTTGCAGGCAAAAACCTCACTGAGTAAATTTCAAGTTAATACTTCCGAAGAATCCACTAATAAAGAATAGATTGGTTACAAGTACAATGAATCTTACCCTAACCGCCCTATCCTAAAGTATCTATCTACAATAGAACCAATTGACCTATATCAGCTTATGGATTGGATTGACAAATATAGAAGAGTAGAGGAGGATTAGATATAGGGTAAAGGAAAGTCCAAGGTAATCCCTCAGGAGAGGAGGGTTTCAGGTTGGATCGGTACAACAATAACCGACCTCAGAAGGACTTTGGGGGGCAACTAGGATCTGCTAATTCCCAGGTCGTTAACGCCGTGTTTCGAGAACCAGTACAACAGGTTCTGGAGAAGATTAAAAACGAGCCATTTTTCAGATGGCCTAATAGGATGGCAGGGGATCCTGAGAAACGTAATCAAAACCTTTATTGCCAATATCACCAGGATCATGGACATACCACTGAAGATTGCAGAAATTTGTGGGACCATTTGGATCAGCTGGTCCAAGAAGGGAAATTGACCTAGCTTTTGCATCATTCCAGTGGCCGAGAAAGTCAGGCAGGTTCGACATTTCGAGGAGATGCTTCTTCAAGACCCCCCTTAGGCACGATAAACGTTATATTTGCCGCCCTAGGAAGAACCAGGTCTTGCCCTTTCAGGGTAATGTCTATGTCTCATTATTTGGATGAGGGCTCCAGTTCAATGCTGAAGAGAGCCAGGCTAGACACCTTACTGGTGTTGGGCTTTTCGGATGAAGACAAGAGAGGAACCATACAACCATATGATGACGCTTTGGTAGTTACACTTAGGATCGGGGGGTATGATGTGAGAAGGGTGATGGTTGATGAGGGGAACGCAGCTGAGGTGATGTATCTTGACCTGTTTAGGGGGCCGAATTTGAGACCCCAGGATCTGACAACCTATAGCTCCTTGTTGGTGAGTTTTGAAGGTAGATCGGTCATTCCGATGGGTATGATTAGATTACCTGTGCAGACTGGCTCAAATGTGATGGAGGTGGATTTCATTGTGGTAGATGCTTTTTCTCCGTATACGACTATTTTGGGTAGGCCATGGTTGCATACCTTAAGGGCTTTTTCTTCTACTCTTCATCAAAAGGTGAAATATCCATCAAGAGACCAGGTGTTAGAAATATTGGGAAATTAAGCCATGGCCAAGCAATGCCTGATAATGGCTATTCAACATTGGCCAGAGACAGATACTTCGGCCACGGCTGAGAATGACTTATACCAATCAACGACTCCAGCAACCCTCTTCAGCACATCCGTCGATGAAGCGGAGTGTGAGAATTTGGAGAGGGTGAGTGTTGGGAATGATCCAGATAAGTACTTTCAAGTTGGAGCACAGTTGCCTTTGTTAGAGAAGGAGCAATTGGTTGAGGTCCTTAGGAGAAACATTGATGTGTTTGCATGGAATGCCTAGGAAGCCCTAGGGATGGATATAGACTTCATTTGTCATCATTTGAATGTTAATCCCTCTATTATTCTGAAGAAACAGCCACCTCGGCGTCCGTCCAAAGTACATGCCGAGGCTATCAGAGACGAGGTGACCAAGCTCAAACGGGTAGAGGCTATCAAAGAGGTGTTTTACCCTCAATGGTTGGCTAATATGGTCGTGGTGAAAAAGAAAAATGGAAAATGGCGCGTGTGTGTTGATTTCACGGACCTTAATAGAGCTTGTCCAAAAGACCCTTTCCTTATGCCCCGTATAGACCAACTGGTGGATGCAACAGTAGGCCACCCTCGGCTGAGCTTCATAGATGCCTTTTAGGGCTATCATCAGATCCCACTGGCATTAGATGATCAAGAGAAGACCACTTTTCTCACTCCCACTGAAAATTATCACTACAAGGTAATGCCTTTTGGCTTGAAGAATGCGGGGTCTACTTACCAGCAGATGATGACGAAGATGTTTGAGCCACAGTTGGGCAGGAGCATCGAAGTCTATATTGATGATATGGTGGTGAAAAGTAGGGTAGTGGCCGAGCATGTGACAGACCTCACCAACATTTTTGAGATTTTAAGGAAGCACAAACTGCGATTGAACACGTCTAAGTGCTTATTCGAGGTAAGTTCAGGGAAGTTTCTGGGCTACATGGTGACTCACCGAGGAATTGAAGTGAACCCTGACCAAATTAAAGCCCTAAGTAGCTTGCAACCACCTCGGAATCCCAAGGAGGTCCAAAGGTTGACTGGGATGACCGCTGCTTTGAATAGATTCATATCTAGGTCAGCGGATAGGTGCAGACCTTTTTTTCCTTTTACTCCACAAGTGGAAAGGATTCGAATAGACCGAGGAGTGCGCCCTGGCATTTCAACAGCTTAAAGAATATCTATCTCAGCCACCCATTATGTCTAGTCCTGAGGTGGATGAAGTCCTTTTTTCCTAGTTGGCAATAGCTACCTATGCGATCAGTTTTGTTTTGATACGAGTAGATAATGGCATACAACGGCCAGTCTACTATGTGAGCAAGTCACTTCATAAGGCTAAGGTACGTTATCTGCCATTAGAAAAGGTCATTTTGGCAGTGGTGCACGCTACAAGGAAACTTTCCCATTATTTCCAAGCACACACTGTGGTCGTCCTAACTGAATATCCGCTCAAAGCGGTACTTCGGAGTGTAGACTACATTGGCAGGATTGCCAAGTGGGGCACAATTTTAGGGACTTTTGATATTAAGTATATGCCTCGTACCTCTGTGAAGGGTCAAGTTCTCGCTGACCTGGTAGCCGAATTTGCTAAAGGCCCTGAAGACGAAATAGAAGCAAGCCCAAATGGCATGGATGAAAAATCAGTTGGCCTTATCTCCATGCAACATGCCTCATCCTGGAAAGTGTATGTGGATGGAGCAGCAAACCAGCGAGGGTCAGGAATGGGGCTGATTCTGATATCTCCTGAAAAGGTCACTATCGAGAAGTCTTTGAGATTGGGATTCTCAGCTACTAACAACGAAACAGAGTATGAAGCTTTATTAATGGGGATGGCGATGGTCAAGAAACTAGGTGGAAAAATAGTGGAGATTTTCTCAGACTCGAGACTGGTCGTGGGCTAGGTTAGAGGGGAGTTAGAAGCTTGGGACACAAGAATGCAGGAGTACTTGGGTCAGTTTAGGCATATGCAAGTAAATTTTGAATTTTTTGAAGTAACCTATGTCCCTAGAAGCGAAAATGCCCATGCAGACTCTTTGGCTACCCTTGCTACCTCCTCGGCGCAAAACTTGCCCCAAGTGATAGTGGTTGAAGACTTAAACGCACCCACCCCAGTAACGGGGGACTCGCTTCAGCTCAATCAAATCAATTCGGCGCGTAGTTGGATGGATCCTATATTGTTATTCCTTGAGAAGGATATACTGCCCGAGGACAAATCAGAAGCTGAAAAGATACGACGAAAAGCTCCTCAGTTTTGGCTGTCCGAGGACAAAATGTTATATAAACGCTCTTTCTCTAGGCCATATCTACTTTGTGTACACCCCAAAGCCTCAGAGGAACTTCTAGAAAAGCTACATGAAGGGATTTGTGGAAGTCATACTGGAGGAAGGTCTCTATATCACCGGGCAATTACTCAGGGGTATTGGTGGCCAGGCATGCAAAAAGAAGCACAGGAATATGTTAGGAAGTGTGATCAATGTCAAATGTTCACACCGAACATCCATCAACCGGGGGGAGTTCTTAATCCTCTTTCTAGTCCTTGGCCTTTTACTCAATGGAGTTTGGATATCGTTGGCCCTTTCCCTAAAGCGGTAGGAAATAGAAAATATCTACTAGTTGGCACAGACTATTTTACGAAGTGGGTCGAAGTTGAGCCTCTGGCCAATATCAGGGATGTGGATGTCAAGAGGTTTGTCTGGAAAAATATCATTACTCGATTCAGGGTTCCTCAAGCTCTCATCTCGGATAATGGCCTTCAATTTGACAGCAAGATTTTTAGAAAGTATTGTTCCGATTTGGGGATAAAGAACAGATATTCCACTCCGGCCTGTCCATAGGGAAATGGGCAAGCCGAGGCTATCAACAAGGTCATAGTAGGTGGGCTTAAAAAAAGATTGGATGATGCAAAGGGAAAATGGGTGGAGGAGCTGCCACATGTCATTTGGATGTATCGAACAATGCCTCGACGGTCAACAGGTGAAACCCTATTTTCAATGACGTATGAGGCTGAGGCTATGATTCCTCTTGAAACGGGTTTTCCCACACTAAGGACCAGTACTTTCACCTCGGATGGAAATGACGAATTGTTGAAGAAGAATCTAGACTTGATAGACAAAAGACGAGAGAATGCGATGGTTCAATTGGCCTACTACCAACACAAGCTAAAACAAGGTTATGATGCAAATGTCAAGTTGAGGCCATTGGCCCCAAGAGATTTGGTATTGAGAAAAGTCTTGGGAACTATCAAAAATCCATCTTGGGGAAAGTTAGGGCCTAATTGGGAAGGACCGTATCGTATCACATCTGTAGCAGGAATAGGTGCTTATTACTTAGAGGATTTGGATGAAAAAACTGTACTTCATCCCTAGAATGTAAGCAACCTAAAGAGGTATTATTATTAATAAAAACAGTTCTGTTTTACCTCCTTTTACAATTTATCCTAATTCTGCAACTTGTGTTTCTCAGTCTATTGAGGTATTAAACAGAAACTAAGTTATGTCAGGTCCTTGGACCATAAACTTATTGGAAATTAATACACTATGACATCTATTGAAGTATTAAACAGAAACTAAGTTATGTCAGGTTCTCGGACCACAAACTTAGTCGAAATTAATACACTACAACATCTATTGAAGTATTAAACAGAAACTAAGTTATGTCAGGTCCTCGGACCACAAACTTACTAGAATTTAATACACTATGACATTTATTAAAGTATTAAACAGAAACTAAGTTATGTTAGGTCCTCGGACCACAAACTTAGTGAAAATTGAACAGAAACTAAGGTATGACAGATCGTCTAGACAACAAACTTAGCAGGAGTCAATGCTTTTTAAATATGGTCCGTGCAACTAAAATTGTGTATCAAAGCAAACTCCATGAGTATCATTTAAAGCATTTTAAGGTGTTCATTACCTCCCTGGGTTAAACACTTAGAACACTTTCTCAAATGTGGATACTTTTTAATGAATTAAAAGCAAGCCTTTGTGGGGCTGTGGAGTTCGCTGTTATAGTATACTTTGGTTTCTAGTTATCATACAAGTTTTCTCTTATAGTATCCGATTTTATCCTTCTATTGCCTGGGATCATGTAAAAAAAAAAATATTCATGCAGAAAATTATACAAGTGATAGAGAGAGCAACAATATCTCATATAAATTTGGAAAAGGAAATATACATCACAATTAAAAATATCCTCCAATAAAAAAATTATATAAAAAAAAAAGGTGAAAGGGAAAATAAGAAGAATTTAACTACGCTAACTAAGGTTTTAATTTTATTTGGTGCTTGGGTTGGGGGGGCTCTGCCAGTTGCCTCAGGAGGAACATCTTTCTCCTTTTCCTTTGGAACTTCTCCAGCAAGTAAGATGGTAGAAGCCAAAGCCTGTTCAAAGCTTTAAGAAGCTGTTCCATCCTTAGGCCCCTCTACTGCCTTGTCCGAAGAAATATTTTTTGCAGCTTCAGGCACTTCAGGGTGCTTCTGCTGGTTGAGAATGGGAGGATTCTGAGTTTGTGCTGCTTTGGATGAATTAGCGACTGTGGAGGATGTCTCTTCTTACTGAGAAGAAGGGCTTGAGGCTCGTATAGTTAGAGGGAAATAAATGTTTTCTGGCCTTCTTAATTCGGAAGAGGATTTAACCCCAGCTCGGTTGAAAGCTTCTTCCCAGGGTTGGGCACAGTATGCCCTACATACGACGAGCACCTCAGCTCGGAAGTTATTCTCAGTCTCAGCAACGTCAACGTCGTACCCATGTTGTTCGGCTTGGTCTTTTTCTTTTTCAGCCTCTGCCTTTGCTTTCTCTGCCTCAGCCTTTGCCTTTTTAGCCTGATCTCTCAGCCTCTGGGCTTCCTCTAGTTGCTTCTTCAGAGTTGATACCTGTTCCTTGGAAGCTGCCAACTGGTCATTAGCATCGTGCAAACGTTTCCTCTAGTCCTCAGCTTGCCATTAGGTGCTCTCTAAGGCTGAGTCAGCACTCTTCTGAGCATGTTTTTCCTCGGCTAACTTTTTCTTCAGCTGTGCGTTGCTTTGTTCAGCAATGGTGAGTGTTTGCACAATTGTTGCTCGCCTCTTCCTCTCCTCGTCTAATTGCTGGTAGCAAGAATTGGTTAACTCCTCCAGCCTGAAAGTGGCTTGAACAGTCTAAAAAAAAAATTTTAATTTAAAAAATTAGGGATGCAATAAACAAAATTGTGTGTGTGACATTTATAATTAAAGAAACAAAGCAAGAAGGGTATCATACCATGCCCAAATATCTTTTAGCATTCAGAAAAACCTCGTTCCTCTTTATGCCTCTCAGCTCAGTCATGTCCTTAGGAAGTAGGAGAGTTTCCTCTAAGGCCGAGGCTACTTGGCACCCAATTCCGTCGTTGAAGTCCCTAATCGAGGCATCTTCCCTCAAGGGCTCGCCATAGAGCATGGGTGCAGGGAGCCAAGCCTCGGGTTCCGAGGACTGAGTGGTTGTCCTCTCTACCACTCGTTGAGGCCCATGGCTAACCTTTTGCTGCTTCACAGCTCGTTGAGCCTTATCTTCCCGAATCGGACAAGATCTCTCAGTCTCCATCACTTCCTTATCTTCTGGCTCTCTCCTCCTCTTCGAATCATTAGGTTCGACCCCAGTTGGTTCGAATGATTGAGGAAGGTGAAGAGGGGATTTAGGAGGAGGGGGAGGAGGGAGTTTGGGTTGAGTTGACTTCCTCGGCGCACTCTTTCCAGGCTAGCCTTCGATCAAGTCCATCAAACTCCTCTGACTCTTTCTCTAGATGCCCATTTCGTCAAAAATCACCTCGGGAGATAGGAATTGATTGAATACTTCAAACTCATATGTAGAATCCAACAACTCTACAACTCCCTTTGAAGTCTGTTCTTCTTCTTCTTCGTTTTCTTCTTTTTCTTCTTTTTCTTCTTCTTCCTCCTTCCCTTCTTGAGGAATGGAGAGCGATGACGAAGCTCCTACAGAAGGAGTAGCAACAAATAACAGCTGAGTAAAAGGGGTACCTTCAGGAATCAAAACGCCCTTGGGAACAATAAATCCTTCAAAAGCTACACTGATGCGGTGAAGCTGTGGATCTTTGGCCTTTATCACGCACTTAGGAGCTTGAAATGCTTTGGAAATAGGTTTATACCTAAGGATTATGTGTGTTGCCCTCAGTTGGCCATCAGATGGGTTCACATACACCTCGGATCGCAAGATTCTATCTAAACTCTCCCTGTTGACTAGACTAAACTGAGGTCTGATAGCGTGCTTGTCTGCAAAATCATTAAAATAGGAGGAAAATTTTGTCAGAAATAGAGATAATGTGAATTAAAGAATACAATCCAAACTATATAGGCTTATAGCCAGAAACCCCACCTGGTTTTTCCTCTCCAGTCAAACAGGGTAAACCGTCATGCCACTTCCCAGAAAAGATTAAAAATTCATCTTTTAATCCCTTATTTGATGTAGGGAGGCATTGGATTAACCTTACTTCAGGATGCCTAAACTTAAGATAGTAACCCTGACCCTTCAGATGATTAAGATTGTACATCCAGTTCACATCGTGATGGATCAGACCTAAGTTCATCCTTTCATTTAGGGCTTCTATACTCCCTAGCACCTTGAACATATTTGGGGCACATTGTGTGGGAGATAACCTAAAGAATCTAAGATAACTTCTAGTGAGATTACCCATAGGAATAGTCATCCCTCCCTCTATAAAAGTGATCATAGGGATGACCACTTCTCCCATTTTCCTATTGTTTACCCACGTTTCTGGGGAAGCATATCTCATGCCCGTTGTTGGGGGAATCCTATACTTAGCTCTAAATATCTCTATATCCTCTTCGGACTCAACCAAACTCTTGAACCTACCTATTTTCTCAAAGTCGTGAAGAAAAATTAGTAAAAAGGATTGAAGGCTAAGAAGGGTTAAGGAAACTTATAGGTTTAGAAAAGGAGGTCCTCGGACAGACTCAGTATTTATGAGAGCGTGGAGAAGTGAGAAAGAGAGACAGGTTCAGTGTATACACACTAGTGTGATTTTTGTAACTGAAAAGAGAGTTGATTTGAAAAGCTCTTTATAGTGGCACAGAAATTGTAAGTAGGAAAAGTCCCGGTCATAAATACTGAAGATCCTCCACCATTAGATTTATATCTTGCTGTTGAACGTGGGGGACAAAGAAGCCGTCATCATTTAATAATGGCGTGCTCCTGACGCTAAAGCGTCAAGAGCATGCCTTGGGCAGGTAGAAAGGCATTCTAAAGATTGGGAGAGTCCACGAAAGGGGTAAGGGCAAGATATCAAAATCTCCCTTTTTCCGAGGTGACAAAAAGCAAGATTTTGATGGGCTATTGTGGGGCCAGTTATCCAAAAAAATGATGTGGAAATTCTAGAAAATGGACTTGTGGCCTAACGGCCCAGTCCGAGGACATTCGCTTGGCCAAGGATGGTTAAAGAAAGATATTGTGGGAGTAGTATAAGAAAAAGGGATGGAAGTCATATATAGCGGCCCAAAACGCGTCCGAGGATAGGATCCACCTCGGATACCATAGTCCGAGGTAGATGTAACTATCTCACTATTCAGGGTACTCCGCAAAGTTGTATTAGAACTGGAAAGTGAATATAGAACAAAGGAGGAACTGAGAGAGATAAAAAAATATCTTCTAAAGCTGCTACCTCCATATTAAATGCTTCCCAACTAACTCTCTTGTCACATTAATGTGGAGGTGATACCTGAACAGTAACCAAGGTTATATAACCTAAAGGTGCTGGATGGGACAAAAAGGAGTTCCCAGAATAGAACCTACACGTGTACGGCGAGAATGCGGTGAGGAACGTGGTATATAACCTGAAAATGGATGACATTAGAGGAGGGAGAAAAAAGAGAAAAAAAAAAAAAAAAGATAGAACCCAGAAAGATATCCCCTAAAACCTAGTCGAGGAGAGTTTTTATCATTTGATTAGTTTGAAGCATTCTTTGCTGCATAATGATCATGACATTTCCTATCAAATGGAACTAGTTCTTTTACCCACTCTCTAAAAATTTATTGTTTGGGCTTGTTGGGTTAAAAACCCATCCCTATTCTGGGTCTGATCCAATTTGAGTCCCTACAATTATTATAATTTTTTTTGTTCAATATTTCAAGATTTTTCCTCCCTAACACATACACACAAAACTCTTTACATTCAAATTCATCATTTTCACCTCTTGCACTTCTACTCCTTTATATATACCTACACATAGCCCTTCATGCTATCGCATGTCAAATACACATAGACCAAAAACAATGTTATTTAGCTTTAATTTTTTTGACAAAATCTACCTACCTCTAACATTATGGTCCCGTCTAATTCTACCTTTTAAGAGTTGGCTAGAACAATGGAAGGTGGCTTGCATTTTATGTTGTGGTTCAACATTATGGACTTGTGGGTTTTGCAAAGGCTGTGATTGACTTTGAATATTTGAGATGTTAACAATGTGGGAAAGCCATAAGTGTATTTTGTTTTAGAACTAAGGAGAGAAAAAAAAAAAAAAAACACATCTTATATCAACTTTATTCTACAATATTTCTCCAAAGTTGTTTTTTTATTGCTAATTATTTGAATTGAATAATTATAATGAATATATGTATGCAATTTATAATTGTTTCTTCCTATGATGGACTCATTACTAACAATTATGTTATATGTACATTACACGTGTAACTAACATAAATTTAGATTAGTTTCGCATATGTGGGGAAAACATTTTTTTGGAAGACATATTTAATTAGTGTTTTTCATTGTTTTGCATGAAGTAAAATACTGATCAAATTGTAAATACTTTAGTTTGTGATGCAGATTGGTTAATGGAAAATAAAATATTTTAATATTTTATGTTGTTTTCTCTTTCCTAGAGGAATTAGGATTTATTTGCTTTTACAAGTTCAATTAACATCCTTTTCCTAGGTGAATTAGTATTTTAATTGTTTTTCTTTTCATAGTTAAGTTGTTTTTCCTTTCTCAAGTAGAAGTAGGTTTATTATTTCTTTTTCTAAAATGAGCAAGAGAAATTCTATTCCTATAAATACTCTTTATAGAGAGGTTGATTAATATTATGTGTTTATTAATAAAAGTTTGCTAAAGATGTTTTCTTTATTATTTTGCCTACTAGCCTAGTGTTCTTGTAGAACTTAGGTTACGTGAAAGAGTTGTAGTAATTGTGTATTACAAATTCTGCTTCTACACATTCACGCTGCATTAGTTGGTATCAGAGCACAGCTAGGTTTCTACCATGGCACGGAGAGGATCATGTGGGGGAAGACACGTTGCCATAGATGACGTGTATGAACGTGATGAGATTGCACACGATACACAATTAAAGGTGTTCTTTCAATGAACAGCGGAGTGGTTTGATGCGCTTTCAAAGCAGCTCACCACCTTAGCCATTGGAAATCAACCTCAAAACTGCCATCCAAATCCATGTTATGTGGAGGAGGAGGAGGATCTCAATATCAAGGAGGAGGACTACGATATCTAAAAGGATGATGAATACATTGAAAGAGTTTGTGCAATAAATTGGGATTCTCCACAAATTTATGATGACTATCTTGAAAATTATAGTCAAGGAGACAAGATTGGGCTTGATGAAAATATAGTCATATGCATACAAGGTGAGACCATAACCCACACTGTTTATGAGAATTTCTATGTTCAAGCACAAGAAGTTACTGATTTTATAGATAACCATTATTCATTGGCATGATCGATTTGTTTAGTAGTAGATGAGTTCTCTATTGAAGAACAAAGTTTCAGTCTACTAAAGCTTGAAATTGGACAAATTAAACACTCTGATTTCATTGGGGTTGATGAGCTTCTCTCAAATTTTTTGGGTAATACAGCTAATATTAATTTGGAAAGATTAATGGAAAACATTATTGATCCCTTCTAGGAGGATTTTATTGCACAAGAATTGATAGAGGTCAACAAGAGGCGTGAGCGAGTGATTTTAAGTAATCTTTGCGGAGGAGGCAATATGAAGTCTATGGATGTGTGCATGGATTCTTTTTTAGTACTTGCTTCATATATCCCACCGTGGCAAAAAAGGTCAAGAATAAAAATTCGTACATCAAGATTTATTATGACTAAGAAAAGATTGATAAGTAGCATATTGATTTGTCTTGTCTTGCACAGAAGAATCGGATTATTCGGGGTTCCAATTGATCATGGAAGATTGCCACCAAACTCGAGGACGAGTTTTTTCTAACCTCGAGAGAATGATGTAGATTGGTTAATGGAGAATAAAATATTTTAATATTTTATATTGTTTTCTCTTTCCTAGAGGAATTAGGATTTATTTGCTTTTACAAGTTCAATTAAAATCCTTTTCCTAGTTGAATTAGGATTTTAATTATTTTTCTTTTCATAGTTAAGTTGTTTTTCCTTTCCCAAGTAGAAGTAAGTTTATTATTTCATTTTCTAAAAGGAGTAGAAAAAATTATATTCCTATAAATACTCTTTATAGAGAGGTTGATTAATATTATGTGTTTATTAATAAAAGTTTGCTAGAGAAGTTTTCTCTATTATTTTGCCTACTAGTCAAGTGTTCTTATAGAACTTAGGTTTTGTAGAAGAGTTGTAGTAATTGTGTATTATAGCTTCTGCTTCTACACGTTCACGCTGCATTAGTTTGACTAGGAAGCCGCAAAGAATGACCGAATGACACTCTCCCTTAAAGCCACCTATTGGTGATAAGGGGATGGATATTTGAATTGTGGGAGGCATATGCACAACCATGGCTACCAAATCACTGACTATGATTTTCATTTTTCTTCTGTATGTTTGATACTTGAATTTGGTTCAGTTGGTTCAATTAGTTGAATTTTCTTTTATCTTTTCCCTCTATTAACGTGTATTAGGGTATGTGGGCTTTGGGCCCACCTTGTGTACTTGTATAGCACACTTACTTGTACTACACACTCTACTTCCTACATAAAAGCATTCATGTATATTATATTACTTGATAAATACAATACAATCATTCAATGTTTATAACATGGTATCAAAGCCATCATGCAATCTTGTCTCTCTTTGGTGTTCCTTGCTTCCACCGTCACAACCACCACTACAGCCATTCGCCATTCAATCTCCAACATCTCTCAGTCATTGTCTCTTGTTTAGGACCTACAATTGCTGCCATCTCACACCACAAAGACCACTGCCTTCCCATTACCACCGTGCATCTTGCTCTGATTACATTTTTGAAAGCACCACTGCGATCATCTTGCCTCGATATACTCATCCGTGGAACTCTCGCAGGCATCAGAGATTGCATGCTCTTCACCCGCCACCAATGTTGTTCTGATCTTGGCTCCACCGCCACCATCAAAATCGTCTTTTTTTTTATCTACATCATCGGAAAAGAATTAGCCTCATTGGACATCTCACATGCCTCCATGCGTGGCCTGAAGTTTCTATTCGTTTATGTCACATTCTCATGCGCCACTGGGTTCACTGTTGACGTAATCTAGCTGATGTCATCGGCCACGTCAGCCCCAGCTAACTCACTTGTTGACGTCATCCGTTGATTACTAACATCATCTTCAGTTGACTTGGACTGTGGTTGACCGTTGACTTTCTGCTGTGTTGACCGTTGACCTTTCTTTGGAGTTGGTCGTTGACTTTTTGCCATAGTTGACTTTTTACAATCCAAGTGCTCCTTGCCTAATTTTTCACATAAATTTCATTTTTGTAGTCCATTTTTACATATTTTGATTTTAAATGAAGAATAAGGATAGGTCTTATTTTTGTTGCAATAATCATTGTCAAGAATCTAGCAAACGTTTTTGCAATATTTGCAAATGTGTTGGCCACAATATTGAGATTTGCTATTGTCGCAACAAATCAGCTGTTTCAATTTCTCCTGCTACTATAGCTAACACTAAAAGTGTCCAACCAATGGCTCTTGTCTCTGCTAAGTCAACATCTTCTGGATCTACTATCACCATTTCCACAGTTGACTTTCAAAACATCATCACTAATGTCATTCGTATGGTTGGTAATGCATTTTGTTCGTTTTCTCTTTCAGTTTTACCCGGTATGTCTCCTTCCTTTTGGCTTATGGATTCTGCTTGTTACAATCACATGACACCTCACTCATCCTTATTTTTTGAATTTAAACCTGCACCACACCTTCTTAATATTTACAACAAATGGTTCCACAATGTCTGGTCATAACATAGGTTCCGTTTCTACCTCCGACCTCTCGGTTCTTGAGGTCTTTAATGTTCTTGACCTTTCTTACAATTTATTTTCTGTGGGACAATTAGCTGAGTTGGGTTATCGCATTATCTTTGATTATTCTAGGTGTATTGTGCAGGATCCGAGAACAGGACAAGAGCTTGGGACTAGTCCCAAGGTTGGGTGTATGTTTCCTATGGACAACCTTCGTCTTCCACTTGTTGCTCCTGTTTTTGTTGCTGCAGTTTCTTTTATTCCTTCCCTTGCACTTTGGCATGCTTGACTTGGTCACGCATCTTCCTCTCAGGTACAACAATTGGCTTCTAGAGGTTTGTTAAGTTCAGTGTTTACAAAAAGTTTTGATTGTGTTTCATGTCAGTTAGGAAAACAACTAGCTTTGCCTTTCAATACTAGTGAATCAATATCCATTGATATCTTTGACCTTATTCATTCTGATGTTTGGGGGCCTTCCTCTGTCTCTAGTATTAGTGGATTTCGATATTTTGTTGTCTTTGATGATGATTACTCTCGCTATAGCTGGATTTTTCATATAAAACATCGTTTTGAATTATTGCAAGTATATTGTAATTTTGCAAAAGTGGTTGAAACTTAGTTTTCCAAATGCGTCAAAATTTTTCAATCTAATAATGTGCTTGAATACACTCAATATGCTTTCCAAGTTATTTTGCATTCCTATGGCACTGTTCATCAACTAACTTTTCCAGGTACCTTTTAACAAATTGGTAGAGCTGAATGAAAATTTCGTCATATTCTTAACACTCTTCGTGCTCCCATTTTCTCTACCAAAGTTCCTACTCCTTTTTAGGGTGAAGCTGCACTTCATATTGTTCATGCTATTAATCGTATTCCCAGTCCTGTCATCCAAAATCAAACTCCATATGATCTCCTTTTTGGGTCACCTCTAGATTATCATCATTTTCGCTCCTTTGGTTCTCCCTGTTTTGTTCTTCTTCAGCCACATGAGCAGAACAAACTTGAGCCTTAGTCAAGACTTTGTTGTTTTCTTGGCTATAGAGAAACTCAAAAGGGGTATCAATGTTGTGATCCTATCTCTTATCATCTTTGTATCTCCCGCAATGTTGTATTTTAGGAACATCACTTCTTTGTCGAGCTATCTCACTTCTGTGCCTCCCTATCTTCCTTCTCTGTCTTAGATATTTTTTCAGATGAGACACATATTCCATCTGTAGCCGCTCCTGATCCTCTTATAGTTGCTCTTGATTATCCTATAGACTTCTCTGTCCAACCACTAGATATCTCTAATCCCTTTCCTAGTTCACCCTTTTAATGAACAGGTCGAAGACGAGCGACCCAACCTTGAGCTTGGGTCCCTTACTCCTGCTCCACTTAAAGATCTTGCACAAAACATTCCACCTCGTCACTCAACTCAAATAAGATTAATTCCTACACATTTACTTGACTATCATTGTTACACTACCCTTGCTACACTGCACGAGCCTCACACCTATTGTGAGGCTTCCACTAACCCTTTATGGTAGATTGCAATGAAAAAGGAACTTGATGCATTATCTAAAAACCATACTTCGGATTTGGTGACTCTCCCCCTTGGAAAATCTGTGGTTGGTTGTAAGTAGAATTACAACATTAAAACTCGCTTTGATGGATCCATTGAGTGCTACAAAGCTTGGCTTATTGCAAAAGGTTTTACACAGGAGTATGGGATTGATTATGAAGAGACCTTTGCTCCAGTTGCTTGTATCTCATCTGTTCGTGCCTTCTTAGCTATTGTTGCTGCCAGTAAATGGTCCTTTTTTAGATGGATGTCAAAAATGCATTCCTTAATGGGGATTTAAGTGAAGAAGTTTATATGCAACCTTCTCTGGTCTCTCTATTACATCAAACAAGGTTTGTCACCTTCGACATGCACTTTATGGCCTTAATCAAGTTCCACGAGCTTGGTTTACCAACTGCAACTCTATCATCTCTCGCTTGGGTTATATGGCCAGTCATTATGATTTTGCCTTATTTCTTCGTCGCACTAACAAAGACACTATTTTACTTCTCCTAAATGTGGATGATATGATCATAATTGGTGATGACTTTAGTGACATTTAAGAACTCAAGGATTTTCTCAGTCAGCCGTTTGAGATGAAAGATCTTGGACATCTTAGCTACTTCTTAGGTCTTGAAATCACTTATTCTACAGATGGACTTTATATTACTCAAGCCAAGTATGCCTCTGAACTCTTGTCTCGAGCTAGACTCACTAACAGCAAGACTGTTGACACTCCAATTGAGCTTAATGAGCATCTGACTCCCTTAAGGGGGAAACCATTTTTTAATCACTCTCTTTACATACACTTGGTTGGCAATTTAGTGTATCTCACTGTCACTCATCCAGACATTTCCTATACTGTTCACCAAGTGAGCCAATATTTGTCTGCTCCACAATCGACTCACTATGTTGCTGTTCTACACATTCTTTGATACCTAAAGGGCACTCTCTTCCATGGTCTTTTCTACTCTGTTTAGTCTCCTCTTATTCTCCGTGCATTTTCTGATGCTGATTGGGTAGGAGATCTCATTGATCGCAAGTCCACCATTGGTTATTGCTTTCTTTTGGTTGTTCTCTGATTTCTTGGCGAAGTAAGAAACAAACTCATGTGGCCTGCTCCAGTATTGAAGCAAAATATCGTGCCTTTGTTGATACTACTTCTGAGCTCTTTTGCCTACGATGGCTTCTCAAAGACTTAGGTGTGTTCATATCCTCTGCTACTCCTCTTTATTGTGACAATCAAAGTGTCATTCATATTGCTCACAATGATTTCTTCCATGAACGGACTAAACACATCAAGATCAATTGTCATTTTATTCGTTATCATTTTGTTCAAGGTGCTCTCAAGTTGATCTCAGTCTCCTCTAAAGATCAACTTGCAGATATCTTCACCAAGTCACATCTTAAGGGATGCATTCGTACTTTGGTTGACAACCTCAAGTTGGTCTCATATCCACCTTGTGTTTGAAGGGAGCTATTAACGTGTATTAGGGTATGTGGGCTTTGGGCCCACCTTATATACTTGTATAGCACACTTACTTGTCCTGTACACTCTGCCTCCTATATAAAGGCAATCATGTATATTCTATTACTTGAGAAATACAATACAATCATTCAGTGTTTCTAACACCCTTTATTCTGGTTGTGAATGAGGAAATCTTGATTGCTTTTGGTGGCGGGGTTGATGGTGGAATTTAGATAGGCAGTGAATATTTCCAATAGAAAATTTTGGGTGCTTTTTCCATCAAATGTTTGAAAATGTTCTTTAGATGGTTCTTAGGAATGCGACCAAAAACTTCTCTATAGATGTTTTTAATTGAAAACGATTTCAGTCGAAAAGTATTTTATGCTGAAACAAATGCAACCTTTGCTCACGAAGAAAAAAACTACATATATAATTAATCTTTTTAATTAAGACATAGACTACCTAAAAATTGAATTAAGTTGAAATTTCAAATTGTTTAAATTAAACACTGTGGATCCTCCAATTCCTATACAAGTTGAAAAGTCTCTCGAACAAAAGCTTGCAGTTTATCAAAGAAATTTGTTATCGGCTGGGTTGCCATGCATCTTCTTCCTTATTTAGTACAAAGCAATTGATTTAAAAAAAAAAAAAAGTACAATGCGATTTGTATTTATATGCCATCAAGAAGAAATTTCAATTATGAAAGTCCCATCTTGGACCCCATAAAATTAAGAAGATAAAGTTCACTTCTTCTTCTTTTTTCTTTTTTTTTTTTTTCTTTTTTTTTTGATGAATAGAAGATAAAGTTCACTTAGTATCACATGCAAAATGATCTTCATAGTGACATCCAACTCTAAGTGGGATTCTTCAAAATTTTATTTGTTTCCAGTCGTTGTAGTTGACCGATTCCTTTTCTCATTTAGATGAAATAGGTTTTAGTACAATTGAAAACAAATTAACTAGTAAAATAATATAATATAAACTCAAAAAATCATGTGAAAAAATATTAATATTTGTATTAAATGGATTGTTTTATTAGTGTAAAATACAATGTATATATACTCCAAAAATACCTAACATGTAGCAATAATTAATATTGTGACCTTTGTCTTTCTTTTCAGTCGTTGTTGTTGATCCAAGAAAGGAACAAAAGCTCTAAACATGTTTATTACATCAATATTATATATATTTCATCCATTTACATGAATAAGTAAAGACCATCTCAGCCACCAAAAAAAAAAGACCAAGACTTCAGAAAAAGACTTAAATGCTTAGCCAAAATGAAGATTAGTAAAAGAAGATAGACTTGAGCCTTGGACGTGCTTTGGCCTAATAACCACACACAGAGAGAGAGAGAGAGAGAGAGAATGCAATTACCTATCCCCAATATTGTCAAGGAGCTATGGAATGCTTGGAATCTCAGGAGCTGTATTCTCTTAAGCCTCTGGCTGCAAGCAATTTTAGTTCTATTTGCATTCCTCAGAAAACGGACCAGAAGCAAGCTGGTCCACGGGCTCATATGGTTTGCATACTTGCTTGCAGACTGGATTGCACCTGTTGCCATTGGACTAATCTCCAAGAGCGAAGGTGTTGGTTGTGAAGCCAAGGGGAATAAGGACTTAATGGCATTTTGGGCTTCATTTCTTTTGTTGCATCTTGGTGGCCCTGATACCATCACTTCTTTTGCTCTTGAGGATAATGAGTTCTGGCTTAGGCATTTGGTTGGACTTATTTTACAGATTGTAGCAACTGCTTATATCTTCTATCAATCGCTTCCTAACAAGTTTTGGGCTCCCACTATCATGGTGTTTCTTGTGGGATGTATCAAGTATGGAGAGCGAACACGTGCTCTCTTTCTTGCAAGCTTGAACCAGTTTGGATGTTCAGTGTTGCCAAAGCCAGAACCTGGGTCTGATTATGAAGAAATCATGGAGATGCACTTTTCAAATACGTTGGAACAGGTTGAAACACAAGTAGATGTGATGCCAAGCTTGGAGGATGAAAATCTTAGAAGGTCATACTCAGTCGACAAAACTCTCATTTCTGCAAATGGTCCTGAATCCAAAGGTGAAAGGAAACCGTTAGATAACTTGCAATTAATACAGGAAGCACACCGTCTCTTTGAAAAATTCAAGGGTCTTATTGTAGGCCTTCTTTTCAGTTCCAAGGACCGAGAAGAGAGCCGAGATTTATTTCTTACTAGAACTCCAGCAGAAGCATTCAGACTAATTGAGTGTGAGCTCAATTTCATGTATGAGTATCTCCACACCAAGGTGGTTGTTGTTCGCTGCACATTTGGGTACTTTCTACGCTTTATTAGCTTTACTTTAATCATTGGAGCATTGGCATTATTTTCAATTGAGAATCAGCATGAGTTTCATCATGTTAGAAAGTTTGATATCATCCTTACTTATGTCTTGCTTGTTGGGGCACTAGGCCTCGAGGCCATATCAGTACTAATGCTTATATTATCTGACCGGACCCTGCTAGCTGTGAAGAGTAACTGGAGCAATCACTTTGAAAAATACTTCTTGAAAAGAAGAAGGTGGTCTAAGTCAGTCTCCCAGTATGACCTGATAAGCTATTGGTTGTATGATCCTCCAACATGGATGTATACATTAGCTAGTAAAGTTGCTGCTGAGGAAGTACTAGCGAAGATGACTATATTGTGGGTTTCGCATTCAAAGAGGGTTGATGAAGATCTTGAGAGCTTTATTTTCACCGAGCTGAGCTTGAAATCTAGGAATGCGAACACTATAAGAGAAGCCAGGGATGCATCTTCACAAAGAGGTAACTGGGCTCTTCTTCAGACTTCAAGCTATTTCAAACTAAAATGGAGCATTGGGGAGTATCAGTACTCGGAAAGCCTTCTCGTTTGGCACATGGCTACTGAGCTGCTTTACACTCAGGAAACCGAATCAAGTACTGATAATGATAATAAAAGTCATAGAGAAACATGCAAATTACTTTCAGATTATATGTTTTATCTTCTTCTCATGAAGCCTCAAATGATGGCTCCAGTGTAAGGCAATTGGAAGATAGTCTTCCAGGACACTTGCGCAGAAGCTAAGAGATTCTTTCAAAAATACCCCATATCGAATAAAGTTGAAGCCTGTAGAAAAATCAATGATGTGGAAACGAAATACAGATCAGTTGATGTGAAGGGAACTGTAAGCAAATCTGTGTTCTTTGATGGACGACTCTTGGCAAAGGGTCTCTCGGAGTTGGAGATAGACAAATGGAAGCTAATGAGCCGAGTTTGGGTGGAATTGATGTCTTATGCTGCCATTAATTGTAGGCCAAATGTACATGCACAGCAACCTAGTAGGGGTGGAGAGCTGTTGACATTCGTTTGGTTACTGATGAATCACCTGGGCTTTGGAACACAGTTCTACGAGCAGGAACGCCAAGCCAAAGCCAAAATGGTCCCACGAAAGTAAGGTCACAAGGACTAAAGGAACCCAAAAAAAGATGAGGGTGTGACAGGTTGCTGAGTGGATAGACGATTTTTGTTCGGATTAAATAAAATGGTAGGAATTCAGTCAATTCACATCATTAGTGTCTGTCTAGCAGCATCTTTCTGTTTTAGCTAATTTGCTTACAATTCCTGTACTTTGGTCTTAATTTGCACAAACTCAAGTTATTTTGACCCAAAAATTTAGGTTAATGTCAATTTTATGCTAATTGCCAAATTTTAGCCTAATTGTTTCCATGATTACCTAATTTACAGAAGCAGAAGTATGCATGGATTCACATATAATTAATCACAACTGCATAAATTAAACACCCAAAACTACGAGGAAACGGGAGCATTGGTCTGGAAAACTTCTTTGTAGTGGTGTCACCCCTAAAATAATCCATTAGAGAAAATAGTTGTAATACATCTTACATACAAAACCCTCCAAGCTTGCAATTGACTTCTAGATTCATGCTTGCAATTGACTTCTTGAGTCATTTCTCTCCCCTAGTCACTAGATATGCAATTGAACTTCAATTGCAATTTGCAAGTCGCCTTGGCAATTCTTGGCTGCTTCAATGGTTCGGAAGCTCCAATCAACGCACAAAGTTCAGAAGTAGCAGTTATGAGTGTGACGGTTTTAATCTCCTCTCATGAAAATTTAGTAATTATAGAGGGAGAAGGTAGACAGATGAAAAGATTCTCACTCTAGGATTTTTGGGTTCTCTCTAACTACTCAAAATGAGTATCTCCTTGCTGAAATTTGTGAAAAATGAGAGTTATATAGTAAGGGTAAAGCTTGGAAGAGCAGCGAAATTCATAACCGAAATTTCTTAAGTTTTATCATTTTCGGAGGACAGAGAGGTGAAGTATTGTATGAACCTTTTGCCTACTATTTTTCAACTTTAGTTTTCAAATCATAATTCGCCTAATAATACCACCAAAATCATATGAGCTCACATCTACAAAAAATTATTGTATTTTCTTGAAGGACTAATGTGGTCCTCTCCACTATGATTTTCAGGCTTGAACCGTTCAAAGAACCGTTAAAGGGAGATGTTCAAAGTTTTAAAGGTTCAACCAAAATTCGACCGAAGTCGAACCGTGATGACGTCATAATTAATTTAATAATAAAATAAAATAAATATAAATATATTAAATTTGTAAATATAAGCAATATCTTTAAAAATTGAAACAAACTTTCAAATAAAAGATTATTACTTATTCTTATTATACCTAAATGATATAAATTAATGAATTACCTATAACGTTTTTAAAAGAAAAATCTAAATAAGAGTAGAGATGATGAGATTTAAAAAAAAAAAGAAAAAAAAAAAGAGTAAAAACTCAAGACTTTTAGTAAATAAAGTAGTACTACTAATGTACCAGTACAAAGGGGATAATCGACGTTCATCAAAAAAAACATGGGATAGTTGACCGCTTGCATTTTTCAAAACTTGGGAAGATGCTTCATTTTCAATTTTAATCTCATTATTACATTGTGACTCCCACCTACCCACCACCCACGTCATTTCAGATTTATTATCTATTCACATTATTACTTTCCTTTTATGATGCTTTACTTCCTTTACACTGTTTCCCAGCAGCAGCTCTTACTCTCATCTCCTTCTTTCTCCTCACGTTTGTGACTTATCTCATTTTCTTCTTTTTTCTTTTTCTTTTTTTAAATCTCACCATACCATCAATGCTTCTTATATTTTTTGCTTCATTTTCAGATCTTCTTCATCATTTTCTCTTTTTATTATTTTTTTTTCTCACTTCAGATCCATGCCAGAATTTCAGATCGGAAAGCAAATTTCTTTACAAACATACAGTTGAACCGGCTTATGGTTTGAATGGTTTTTCAAGTTAGACCTTGGTTCAAGCGGTTCTCTCATATTGTTTACATGCTAGGTTCTTTTATATAAAAACCGTCTTCATGAATGGTTCATGTTTAACTCGGTCAGACCGTACAGTCCGATTCGGGTTTAAAAACCATGCTCTCAACTCCTCCCACCCAATAGGAAAGTGCCACTTAGTTTAAATTTATGACTCAGCTCCACATCGTTAAATTAACTCTTGTTAGAAAATCAAATTGTGGTTAAAGACTAATAGAAACACAGCAGCACCATTACATGATGTAGAGCTGAGTCATAAATCTAAACCAAGTGGCACTTTCCTATTGGGTGGGAGGAGTTGAGAGGACCACAGGAGGATACAATAATTTCTCCACATCTATAGCTTCCAATATCATTTTACACTCATGCAGCACATCACCTCACCAACCCAATACAATTTAAACCCTCCACAAAATTACATAAAAACTCAGATTTTAAAATATAAAAAAGTATACATCAAATTTATCATAGAATATATTAGCCAAACACTACATAGACCTAACAAATAAGAAATTTAAGAAACTTTGTATGCATATATAAAGTACGAAATCAAGTTCATTGGGTTAATTATAGTAAAATATTTTTGTCACTCAATCACCTCTAGTTACTCTCCTTGTTTTCTAACCCTACTAGTTTGTTTGGATTGAGGCGAAGGAAGAGAGAGCAAGGGGAATAAAATAAAATTGGTTAGATATTAGATTGATTTTCAGTTAATTCTACTCTACTCTTCGCTGAAAATGATCAGTTAATTCTACTCTACTCTTCGCTGAAAATGATAAAACTAAAAAAATTTCTACTTTACTATTAATAAATTGGTTAATTCTACTCTACTTTTCGCAGAATAAAGTAAAATTGATTAATTTTACTCTCTTCCTTCTTCTTCCATTCAAACGAACTATTACATGATTGGCTTATATAAAAAATTGTTTATATAGTCGTGTTCGAATTGAATTTGTTTACCAAACAAGAAACAACTGGAAATTTGGTCGTCTTTAGTTTGATGACTTCGATCCACATATCTATACAGTCTTTCGTTAACTCGATTTGAATATGATTATGTCCGCTACACAAATAGTCATTAGTACTCACCCCAAACCACAAGACAAATCTTTGATAATTGCCAAGTGGGTTCACAATCTCTCTGCTAGGATGGTCATCAGTCATCATTACTATCATTTAAGAACTGAAAGACTTTGAATGGCAGGTGTAGCGGCGGGCTACCTCATAGTCATAGAAGGAAACTTCCACTTTTCTTGTATCGCATCGGGACACGAGTTTTGATAAAAACTTTTTTGAAAATTTGACTATACACTCGGACCCCAACGTAGGTGGAATTGTATTCTACTAGGACACACAGCCATTGGGATTAAAATGAGCCATGTAACTTTTGGCGAAAATGAGATTTATAAATGAGCCATGTAAGAAATTTAAATTTTATTGAGCATTTAGAATTGAAATCAATCATCAATAAAATTTTAAGCAAATTGTTTTCTCTTAAATTTTTCCTTATGAAAATTCTACATTTTTTTTGGGGTGTGGATTTAATCATATATTTTTTTTAATCTACCTAAACTCGACAAACAGGTCAAATTGATCCTGATCGGATAAGAACTATGTCTTTTTATATAATAAACTCGAGTTACATGTTAGCCTCATTTAGCAGTAACAGAGTGAATCAACTGAAAAGTGAAAATAAAGTACAGGGTAGCACAAGAATTAGCCTAGATCACAAGAAACACGGAGACATCCCAAACATGGATAGGAGTTGATCCTCCTTTGCCGCACAATCAGCTCCTAATTGATAGATCAAAATGATAAGAAAAATAAATAAAAGATTTATAAAAACTAAAACTAGAGCCTCGACCTCATAAATTTGTGCCAGTGAGAAAAAAGCATTAAATTTGTGCCAGTGTGGGTTTGGATACCACTTTCCAAACCCACATTTGCGTTTTCTGGCGCCCTTCTTTTCTTTTTCTTTTTCTTTTTCTTTTTCTTTTTTTTTTTTTTTTTTTTCAGCTCATGGACAGTAACATCACATGAGAGTACTGTATAAGGACAAAGGCATTGTTTGTGAACAGTAATATTACATGTGAGTACTGTACAGGAGACAAAAGGCATTGTTTACGCACAATTCATGAGTTTCACGGTACTATTCAGACATTTAAAAATTATTTTACTACAACATTTTTAATTTTAAATAAATAAATTGTATCTAAACGCACACTTAAAAAAAAAAAAAAAAAAAAGCAAAAAACGTAAAAGGCATGAAACTTGTTTATGACCAGTTGGGCCCAGTGGCTTGTCCGCCACTAGGTAATGCTCTTAGATTTTATTGGGTTTCCCCCCTGCCCCAGCTTGACAGGCTCCCAGCAAAAATTAATCGAGAGGAACACGTTTTACTGTTTAAGGTTGTGTTTGTTTCGTGTAAAATATTTTTCAGAAAATATATTTTTCGGAAATGCTATTTTTCGGAAAAGGAAAATATTTTTAAGTGTTTGGTTGAATTATGAAAATTGTTGTGGAAAATATTTTCATGCGTTTGGTTTTATTAGGAAAATGCTATTTTCCGGCAGTAAATTCCGGCAACAACACAACAACAAAAACAACAACAACAACTCAGTTCATCAAACAACAACAACAAAACAATCAAATTAAAAAAACACAACAACACAACAACAACAACAACTCAATTAAAAAAAAAAAAAAAAAAAAAAAACTGAGAGATCGAGGAAGAGAGAGCGTGGAGGCGATGGGTCGGCGGTCGAAGGCGATGGGTCTGGTTCGTGGATCGGCGAGCTCGAGGAGGCGATGGGTCTGGGTCGACGACGAGGTGCGATGGCGCGATCGAGGAGGCGATGGCGCGATCGAGGAGACGACGAGGTGCGATAGAGGAGATGACGAGGTGCGATCGAGGAGACGATGAGATGCGATGGCGCGATCGAGGAGACGACGAGGTGCGATGGCGTGACTCGTGGGTCTCGCGGTGCGACTCGCTAGGTCTCGCCGACGCAGTGCGACTCGTGGGTTCGTGGGTCGAAGGTCGCCGGTGATGGACTCTGGGCTTGGAGCGCCGGTTCGTGCTCTCTCTGGGTCGAAGGTTGCTGGGTCTCTTCGTGCTCTCTTCTCTCTTTTCCGAAAAATTTCATTTGAAGTGAAAATAAGTCCAGAAATCAATTTCACCCGTTTTTGGCATTATTTTCGGTCAACCGAAAATGGTTTTCAGTTTGACCAAATTTGAAGGAACAGCCAAACACCAAATTTTCCAAAAAATAATTTCCGGAAACCGTTTGAAGCCGAAACAAACGGACCCTAAATCGCAATAATACTTCACACGTTTTTTTTATAACATTCTTAAACCCTACTCCCAAACGGCAAAGCCTTTTTTAGTCATTGTACTGCACCATTTCTTCTCCTTAGTCAAAGGTTCCTGGGTCATTTTTTGTCTTCACCATTGCCAGCCAATCAAACTTGCTGGCTCAGTGAGTCAGTGGTTTCCTTCCATCTTTCCTCCCAAACAAAGGCTCTAGGCTTTTGTATTAATTGTTTCATCTCTTCTTATCCATCGGAGTTCTGTTTTAGCTCATTATTTTCTTCATCTTCTCAAACTGTTCCATACCTTATTATCAATGTCAACCACATCGAGATATGCCTCTTCTACTTCCTCTTTTGAGTCACCGTATGTGTCTCTTGATCTTCTTGCATACTTAAACTCAGGCAAAATAACACCATTCCATACATTCAAAGACGTGGTCATACCAGAACTTCAATGCCATTTATCCAAGGTAAAGAAATCACTTCCTCATCCCCCACAAAAGGATGAAGCCCGAGACACCATTAACGGCAAGAATGAGGAGGGCAATTCTAACTGCAATGATGATCTTGATCCGCATGTAATATTTGACGACATACAGAGTGACCTCAACTCCATCAACAAGGCCTGTCGTGAACTGAAGCTTTGGGCAGACCGTGTCAACCAAGAAATCCAAGCATTGATTCTACAGGGCTAGGATGATGCCTTCAAAGCAAGAACAGAAGCACTAGAAATTTCCCTCAGAATCAACCAGCTTAAGAGAACCAAGGAAGTAGTCTCATTCTTAAAGGAGCAAATTTGTTCAAAAAATAGAAAACAATCTTTAAAAATAAACACATTTTTATGTTGACTAAAAATAGTTTTTCTTTAACTCATTTTTTATAATGCTACCAATTACTAGAAAATAGGAAAAATTATCTTTACACAATGTTATCCATCGAAACAAACAGAATGTTAATTGAATATGCATTGGAGCACAAAATTCAAATGAGAAACACTATTAAGTTACTAAGAAATTTGGAGTTCTATCTCTGCTTATATAAAAAAATCAATTGATGTCTTGGCCCAATGATTAAGGTCAATCATCAAAAGCAGATGTCATAAGTCAAAACTCTACCTTTTAATAAATTTTTTTTAAAAAAAAAAGTGCTGAATAATTGGATACAAAGATACAACAGAAACAACTTCTTGTGAATGTGGCAAAATGCTTAAGCCTGCTCTGTATCTGATTCAGGGCGAATCCACTCTCCATTCTCATCACATGGGAAGGAACTGAGTTCAGGACATTCTACTTTTTCCACATAAGTCAAGTTTGGAAACAAAGGTTTCAGTTCTTGCCAATCCATCCTCAATTGACTCAAGGACTTCAAGCGTAGACATTTGACGGTCCATTTGTGATCCTTCGTAAGGCTCAGGTCAGATAGTCCTCCTCCCCTTATGTAGAGCTTCTTTAGGTTCTTCAGGTTTAAGCGCTTAAGCCAATCAGGCATCTTAGAACCATGGAAATTCTGGAGGCCTAGTTTGTCTAAAGCAACACGTTGTGATGAAGATCCAGGTGTTTTGATTGACTTTTCCCTGCTCACAATTCTATGGATTGTTGCCAGTGCCACATTTGTTGTTGTGGGAATGGGTGCATTGTATATACTTGACCAGGCTACTGATAAAGACCGGAGGTTTCTAAATTGTGGTAAAGAATCCAGCTCTTTCTTAGCTTCATCACTTGTTCTATCTACATGAATGCTCAACTTCTTCAAATGTTCCAGCTCCGCCAAATCAGCTAGCTCACAGTAGTGGCCTCTAGACCTTGGTTTACCAATCACAAACCCTTTAAGGGCCCGGAGTTCCGAGAGGGAAGCAAGTCCCCTGGGCATGTGACTAATCAAGTAACACTCAGACATGTCTAAGTGTGTCAGCTGTTTGAGTAAGCCTATTCCATCAGGAAGTTTCTCTAAGTTATCACAGCCATTAAGGTTCAGTATCCTTAGCTTACTGAGTTCGCAAATCGAGTTTGGAAGCTCAGTAATTCTAGAGATTCCCCGAAGGCTAAAGTACCTAAGCTGTTTCATTTTCTTCATACCTTGCAAGAACTCAGTGCCCTCTACTTCAACAAGTTGCCTTGCAGAGGCCCTCCACCTTCCCAGCTGAAGAACTTTCAAGTTCTTCATCTTTGAAAACCTGCCCACCCTGAAATTAAGCTGAGGCTCATTTACATTAAACAAAGTTTGAATTTTTTCATGCTCCAAATAATGATAAATATAAGTGAAATCGCGAAGCGAAGAACCATCTTCGGTTTTCACTAGACACACTCTGGACAGGAAGAGAAATCAGCAGTGGGATTTCCCTTTGAATCAAAACTGACAAACCCATCTTCCTCCGCAAGCTTAATTATAGCGTCACGAATTGAAGGTTTCATCGTGCAATTTTCTGAGTTCTTTCTGCGCTTGTTGTTTTGCGTACGCGCTGAATGATGCCTTTGTCGATGAAGTCTTTGAAGTACTTATTACCAGTCTCCTCCGCTGTCTCACCATCTATAAATCCCTCACCAACCCACCAATGGATCAAAACTTTCTTCTTTATAGTTTCATTTTCAGGGAAAACAGAGAAACATAGCAAACACTTCTGTTGTGTATCATCTAGACCATCGTATTTCTTCTTAAATTCTATCAAAGTTGGGCTCTCAGTGAACGTTTGATTGATGTTTTCCTCTGGCTTCTGGCCAGCGATTCCGGTAAAAAGTCAGTTTTCATAGAAAACCTGGAATGAGGAAGGCTTTCAGATTGCAAACTATCTGGAGAGAGTTGTGGGGATGAACAAATTTGCTCCTTTAAGAATGANTACTTTTTTTTTTTTTTTTTTTTTGTGGAAAACAATTCTATCTAACAACAAACTAAAGAATGAAAGTTAGGAAATTATTTTTCAACTCATTTAAGGTTACAAGCAAACATAAGAAAATGAGATACTTTTATAGAAAATATTTTTTTTTAAAATGATTCATTTTCAAGAAAACATCATCACTAAAACAAACAAAGCGTAAGTCCACAAAAATGATACTATATGAAAATTTTGTTCATTCATATAAGCCATTTCTATTACTAAAAAGAAATTAATAAGGAAAAAGAGATATATTCAGTACCTTTCTAGCATTACTTTATACTAATTACAACAATATCATAGGTTCTAAGCTCACCAAAAAACTCGGGCTACATCTCTCTTCTAATTCGAATTCCTCTCTCTCTTTAAATTTATAAATTTTACCAAATTTCAAAACTCCATTCATAGGATCAACTTTGAGGAATATCTTATCCCAATTTCGGGCTCGAAATTCTTTCTTCTATTATTTGCATAACTTTTCTATGACTATAAGCTATTGGCAATCTTTTATGAGTCAAATCAATTTTCTCAAAAGTTCCCCAAATGATTTATAGCCCAAGATTTTTCACCCAAAAACACCCATCCCAACAAACCAATCTATGGCTCTTTTTTTTTTTTTCGTTTTTTTTTTGAATTGACCAATCTATGTCTCTACCACCTAAAGCCTCATAAAGGGTCATCTTGATACCAGATTGATAAATATTAGGCAAAAAGCACATTTTAGTCCCTATATTTTCAGGCGATTCCTATTTTAGTCTCTACATTTTATTTTTACCGCTTTTAGTCCCTATCCTGAAAAACGCTTTCTATTTTGATCCATGCCATTACATCAGGGACGGAAAATACACACGTGGCAAACAGCAGAATTAAAAAATATTAAATTAATGTCCATGTGGCCTAATTTAATAATAAAAAATGTTTTTTGGCATTAAAAAATGCCACGTCAACATTTAAATTAAAAAAATTAATTTATTAATTTTAACTAAATAAAAAAAATTAAAAACAGAATTAAAAACTAAAAATCATATGAATTGAGATCTAAGTGTGTCTTGAACAAGAACAACAAAAACACAAACCTAGATTCAAGAACACAAACCCAGAAATTATTAAAAAAAAAAAATTATAAAAACCAAACAAACTTTCAGAGACCAAGAACTCCAACTACAACCCAACAACACTATGGTTGAAACAAGGCGCAGCTCCTCTGCTTCCAAGCGTGGCCTCTCATCTCCTCCTCCACCTAACCCAAAACGATCCAATGTACAATCTTTTTTGATTTTTTTTTTGGTAAATTTTTTTTATTTTGTGCATGTGAGTTTGATGAAAGATTTCTAATCTGGGTTTTGTGCAAGTTTGGATTTTGTGTCCTTGTCCAAAATCTCTATCTTTGCTTTTGCTTTAATTTATGGAGCAGTTCAAAGGGCAGTCTCGTCTCCTCAAACTAGACCTCACCGCCTACAACTTCGTTGGCTCCATCGCCATCCACCTCCACATCGTCGCCGATACCACCTTCATCATCCTCAATGCCGCCGATCTCGTCGATACCATCTTGCTTTAGTTTGTTGGGTTTTATTTTCTTCTTCTTCACTGTTTTCCTTTGTACAACGTTGTTTGTTTGTTGGGTCTTCAATGGCACATCTGGAAGGGAGTCCTAGTAGCTCGTCGATTTCTCAAGTGGAAACGGGAAAGGAAGCTTTCTAGGTTAGCCGAGAAATTTGGAAAAAGAGAGTAGAAATGAAAGCCTTCTCTGTTTGGCTGCCAAGAAAACGTAGGAAAATAATTTGAAAGTGAAAGTTTTATTCTTTTCTGGGTTTGTGTTCTTGGATCTGAGTATGTGTTCTTGTTGTTCTTGTTCAAGACACCTTAGATTTCAATTCATATGATTTTTAGTTTTTAATTCTGTTTTTAATTTTTTTTATTTAGTTAAAATTAATAAATTAATTTTTTTAATTTAAATGCTGACGTGGCATTTTTTAATGCCAAAAAATATTTTTTATTATTAAATTAGGCCACGTGGACATTAATTTAATATTTTTTAATTCTGCCGTTTGCCACATGTGTATTTTCTGTCTCTGATGTAACGGCAAGGACCAAAATAGGAAGCGTTTTTCAGGATAGGGACTAAAAGTGGTAAAAATAAAATGTAGGGACTAAAATGGGAATCACCTAAAAATGTAGGGACCAAAATGTGCTTTTCGCCTAAATATTATTATAGGCAAACCTCACAAAGTACAACCAATTGGCCTAACCATCCCTACAATTTTGTACACATGCCCTTAAGATATTTTCTAGGATCTAAATAGTCTGCTATGTCTATCCATCTTTTGAAGTGCTGAAGATTGTGTAAAAAACATAAGCAAAGTTTATACATAACACAAAGAATTTACTAAATAATAAGTATATTTATTGAAATATAGCCATATCAATCAATCAATCTATATCTATATCTATATATTACTAAAAGCTAAAACATAGCATTTAATGTTGCTACGTTCCAGTTAAGTCACCTCATATCTTTTTTTTTTTAATCCTTTTTTTCCTTTATGATTTCTCTCTATTTAGGAAAAAAAATTAAATATAGATTATGGGCAAACATGTTGATGCACTCTATTAATATGACTATTCATCTCCTTCTCAAAAAAATAAAAATAAAAATAAAATATGACTATTCATTTGCTACTAATCTACTACATATACTAAATCATCTCAATTGTTATCCATACAACATGAGTTATTATCTTCAGTTATGACTTTTCACATCCTTCCATCCAAAATTGGAATTTGGAAGCAAAATGGTTTCTTTGTAACGTAAATGCAAAGTTAGAGTCTTCTATCCAAATCACCCTTCCACTTTCAATAGCTAATCTGAATCTTATATATTCAACCTGTAAGTTCTCTCTCCATCTCCACTTTAGTTCTTTTTTTCCCCCAAATTTCTGTACTTAGACAATGTCTAGTGAAAATGCAAGACAAAGGTGTGCAAACTAGCAAGAATTCAATTCAACAATTGATTATTGCTTACAATCCCAGAGGAATTTATCGATTCTTTATTGAAATTTGGGGTAATCAATTTCTTTTACATATCACTCTTTATTTTTGTTTAGGTGTGATTCACAATGTTGAATTATCACTATATTTGTATCGCAACTACTAATGACTTTTTGAATGGTTAGTATTTTTTGTATAATGTTAAGACTAAATGCTAATTTGCTGACAATGTTCATGATGTTATATTTCTAGAAGGTAGCCAACCAATCAATGTAACTCATTTTTTTTTAAATAATAATTATTCTGTGTTTTTTCATTTAGTCACAAGACAAATTGTTTTTTTACCAACCATTGGCACTGGCACCCCTATCTATGTGTTTAGCAATATACATGAACTCTTCTTTTGGCTATGTATTTTGACTTATTTTCTTTATATATAAGAATTTTGGTCTGTAAAAAATGCGTGCCTTTATTATTTTTGAGGTATCTCTCTCTTTGTCTCTCTCATTACATTTTTCTTATGTGTATCATGTTTGTATTTATCTATCTAACTTTATATATATATATATATATATAATCTTTTGATGCCTTTTTTTCTTGCCCTTAAGGTTGGCCCTAACAACAAATAGACTTCATACTAAACAAAAACTCAATTATGTTGTCATCATTTTTGTTTGTTTATTTGTTTGATTGATTTTTTTTTTCTAAGGGATATTGAAGGAGAATAAAAGTGACTTTTATACAAAAATTATTGTGTATATATCTCAATTTTTCTCAACATAAAACTTATCTGGTTGGCATATTTTGTCTGTGAAAGTCAAATAGAATCACTTGGCATTTCTTTAATGGCAAAATTGTCTCCCTCTAAAGACTCATATCTTAATGAATTTGACAGCTCTACTTAGTAAGTTTCTATTTCTCTCTTTCTTACTCTACTCTCACAATTCAATATTTTATTACAATCAGTAGATAAAAAATATCTAGATTATTGTTTTGATTGTTTGGTCTCTCTGTGTTAATGGATTCTCATAATTTTGATAATATTTTATTCAATAGGTAATCGATTAGGGTTTGGAATTATTTTATGTAATGGGATTTTAATTATGGGTTACTTGGATTAAAATAATTCCTTTTGGAATTTTTTCTTGCAATGTGTCTCCAAGCAACTTGATACACGGTTCTCATGCCCAATAAAGACTAAAGTGTTTTTTTAGTTGTTTAGAATAAAAAAATATCAATATATTTTTTGGAGATATTTTTGTAACATTAAATTGACTTGATTCTTTTAACATTCATTTAGTGATAATCAAACCATAAATTGTTAGATTTTTTTTAGAACTCAAAAGTTTTATACATAACTTTTTTTTTAGAAACATTTTATATGTAACTTATTGTATAGAAAGTGATATTTGGATTTTGTTTTCTTTAAGTAATGAAATTGAAGTAAACGTTTTCAAAAGACTTTGTTGTTTGAGGACTTAGAATGTGGTTTGGTTGGGACATATTCCAACCCTATAAATGTGTAATAATCATTGCTTTGATTTATACAAATTTCTATAATTTTGATAATATATATTTTTCACCTCTACTTTTTTTTTTTTTTTTGGTTACATTCATTTGTGTGATTACGGTTGGTAATAATTTCTATGCAATATATAGTCTTATTAATTGAATTTTCACTTTAACATTGTCCTACGTTAGTCATTATCCTTTGTAAGTGAGCTATGTTTGGATGATAAGGTGCTAAGGTGCTATGTGTCATATTTGGATTGACATATGGCAAATTTCAGCAATTAATTTCTCAATAATTGTTGAAATATGAAAATTTTCTTTACAATTCAGAATAATTGTAAGTAAATAAGAATCAAATGATTATTTTTGGAAACTACTCATGTTAATATCTTTTCAAAAATATACTTAACTTTTCATCTAATTATTTGAAATTTGTTAAAATAATCTTAAATTTCTAGAAATTGCATTTGACAATGCAAAAATTCACCAAGATAAAATCTTTAACTAATGAAGGATTAAAATATATTTAAGTTTCAAGACTTGCATTTCTTAATTTTAGAATGAATGTTTAAGGGTTGTGTTCTTTGAAAAGATATGGATAAAAGGTGGGCTTATTAAACTAAATATCTAATAATAAATATTCAAATTACAAATGTTACTATATATTAGATACAACTATTTGACTATTCAGCCACTCAAATTGATTTCAACTTTTCATTTTCTTCTTTCTAATTTCAAGTAATTATTAAAATTGAATAGGTCATTATCTTTTTAGTGGATACAATTAAAATTTCAAGCATAATCTACAGGCCAAAGATGAGTTTTGTGTCTCTTCGTTTATCTTCAGTTACAATGTTTCCTCTTCCAAATTTTCAGTTTTTCACAATTGTATTTTTCTCTCACTCACACATCAATGTACATTCTAGATATGACCACCCCATCATTTATAACAAAAAAATTAGTTCAATACTATTTTTTCTCCACATTTTTCAATCAAGTTTTAGTTTTCACACATCAATGAGAAATCTTTTTACTTTTTCTGAATAAGGGGGTCTTCCCCGTCTAGGACCTCCACAGAAGGATTGGGAATAGTTGATGGAGGGTTCGTAGCTGGCTGGGCCAGAACAATGCCACTATCCTCAGCTGGAGGAGCGTCCTTAGAGTCCTCACCCTCGATGTAGACGACGTCATTAGCAAGCATCATTGGCGAAGCATCATCTAACGTGATCCCAGATAGATCCAAGTCTAGGAAGGCTGACACGACATGCTTAAGGCAGTCATCAAATCCAGTACCGTAATATCCCCCGCAAGAATCGATAAAGGAATCTAACGCCTTAAACTTTTGGACTGCGTCAGCCCCAGCCGTCTCCACCTGATCGCGTAGGGCCGTCAGTTCTTGTTCTAATTTCTCCCTCTGACGGTCCGCATCTTCCAGCTTTTGCTTTACTTCTTTCAGCTCAACGTTCAGAACACGGACGACCTCTTTATACTATGCCTGTTGGTTCAACATGTTAGCATTATGTTTACTAACACGAGTGACGACTCCTTCCTTGGCCACACACCGGTCCTGGAGTGCTTTTACACGTACCAAAGCCTAAGGGCACAACCGTTAATCAATAAGCAAGGAAAAGATAAGAGAAGTTAGATAAAGGAGATGGCTTACCCGTGTTAGGTCAAACAAAGCCGACGCCCCAAATCCTCCATCCCTAGCAAAGCACAAGGATCAATGTCCGTCAGCTTTATGAACGATCCTACTTCTTCAACGACATAATCCTTATGCGTTAAAAGGCAACGGGGCCCTTCGAGGACGGGACCAGAAGAAGTCATTACCCCCTTTCCAGCCCTATAGACTGAATTGGGGGGTGACTTCTCTAGGGGCTCATCCCTAGTAGTGACGGCCACCTTCTTGAGTGGATGGACATCCTTCCCGTCGGTTTTCCTCTTTGACGAACCCTTCGTGACAGCCTTAGGGGCTGACGAAGATACCAACTCCCCTTGGCCCTTTTCTCTTCCTTCTGATGGGTAGCTGCAGCCCTTATACATTGCTTTGCTGCCTTCATTTCTGCAAAAAATAGGACACATGAGGAAAACTGATGGCAATAGCTGAAAATAACGGGACAACAGAAATGATACTTATGACGGCGAGAAAATTCTTCTAACTTGAGAGCTTCTGGCGACAGTACCGGACCCCCACAGTATGCGTAAAAAGCGTCAAGAGTAATTAGATTCTGGCACTTTCGCTTTTCCAAAGGGATCTCGAGAACCCAACGGATAAAGTCTCTTTGCTCGTCAGTTATAAGAGGACGGATGTGGACTAAAAAAAAAAAAGAAAGTAAACTGATGATGTTAAGACGCTATAAAAAATAAATAAAGTATATATATATATATTAAAAAAAAAAAAAAAAAAACTAACAGGGTTAATAGCTGTTAGTTAAAACCTGAGTCCTTGACGAAAGCCTATGTATTATCAAAATATCCATGGGGAATTGTTTCCTATTCCTCTTAACGGTATACCTAGTCCATCCCCTTAACAAAAAAGTATCTACTCTTCCACACTCTATTGGAATCTGGCATATCAGACACTAATCTTAACTCTCTCTCCCTGACAGCAAAATGGTACATCCCCTTGGAAGAAGAAAGTTGCTGGGGTCTGTAGCAATAGAAGAATTTGTCTAAAGTGAGCTGACAGTGTCCTCCACTTAGATGACCCCAAAGGATCTCAGCACCTATGAAGATCCTCCATGAGTTTGGGGCGATCTGGCTGATGGACAACCCTAAAAAATCAGCCAGCTAACAGTGTAGGGCCGTCAGGGGCAATCTAAGCCCAGCAGCAAACATGGCGTCATACATACCAACATCTGCGATTCTTCCCGTATAGCACTTTTCATTCTCCCTGGGGAGACAGATTGGGATGTGGTCTGGGATTTGGAAATGAATGCGTAACTCCTTGAATACCTTCTTACTCATTGTTGGTAAAAATTTATTAATGGCCCATTCCTCGGGAAGGATGAAGGGACGACTACCTTTGGGACTTCCTGAAGTTCCCTTACAGGACTCCTCGTCACCTTCATCTCCGTCACTATCCCTCTCTTCTTCCTCCTCAACGTCACCATCCTCACCTACTACCTCCTTTTGACCCTCATCACCGTGACTCCCTACATCCTCGTCAGGAGATTGGGCAGACGACTCTCTCTCTGTCGACCGAAAAAAGCCCTCGAACTCATCATCTGAACCAAATACTTCGTCGTAGCCCACTCCATCGCGGACCGACGACTAATCACTCGATGTGTCACTTGACATCTGACTACCAACGAGTGACGGATGTATTCTAAGCACCTAAGTTGACGACCTCGCTATAAAAAATTGATTGAAATAGAGCATAAATAAAGAAAGAGAAAGGACTTACAAGTTTCTCGAAATGGGTGACGGTTTTTGGAAGCGATGGCAGAAACTCGGGTGTCGATGTTAAGGAAATTGACGGAACAAAGGCGACGGATCTTCTCTCCAAGAGTCAATAAAGATAAAATGGAAAAATGGGGGGAAGAAGTGGATTATATATAAGGGGAAAAGGCGCGGAAGACGAAGCGACACCCTCATCCAGATGCGGAGCCAACCAAAGTACGCCACGTGTTCGAGCATTTAATGATTGGCAGCTCGAGGTGTCACCTTTGAATTATTTTCTCTTTCCTGGCTTAAGTGGAAATTAACAATGAAAAAATGTAACTCCATAACCCGTCAGTTAGAATTGATGGAGATATGGAGTAGGGGGCAACTGATAAGTAAAAATTATAAAGTGCCCACAGCTGACGAAGTCTACAACTTAGGCTAACGGTATTAATTAAAGTAAGAAGCTAAAGACCCCATAGCTGATGGACAGTGATGTGACGGGTCCAAGATGGAAGGAAGCTTGCTCCACGGGGTTAACTCCATCTTAGGGTTGACACTGATATGGCCGAAGGGTAAAAGATAAGCTAACGGTCTTGAAGCTGACGATTCTAATAACATCTTTGTCTTGGTCACCACGCATGAGTATATAAGGAAATGACTTGTATCCCACGCTGAGTGATAGTGTCCTACAAGGAAAGGATTCCGCATTCTACGCTCATGAGGACTCCTATAAGGAAAATACTTCTACTCCAAGGAAGAGAGGTCAACTCTCTACTACTATAAAAAGCCCCAGAACCCTTACAAATCGAGGTACGCATAATTAACCCCTTTCTAGCACTCTAGAGTTGTAACAAGTTCTAACTTGACCTTCGGAGAGTATTTGGCCGGCACCACACTGGTGCTCTCTGTAAGGTCTTTTTTTTTTTTTTTGTGCATGTGTCGTTTCGAGTGTGCAAACATTGTGTGACTCACTGGTAATATTTTCGACATCATCACTTACAATTCTTATACTTTGGTCTTAAGTAAATTCAACAGTGAAAGAGTTAGGACTAGTTTGTTAAGAAATTTTAGTAACGTTGTTTATATTTTTTGGAAGTATGTGACTGAAAAAGAATGTGAAAATACATATAATATTGTTTAAATACTGAAAATTGTAGTTTATATAGCAGTAACAAATGGGTACTTAATTTGCACAAACTCAAGTTATTTTGACCCAAAATTTTAGGTTAATTTCAATTTTATGCTAATTAGTGATTACCCAAATTTAGCTTAATTGTTTCCTTGACCATCTAATTTACATAAATAGTTGGTTAAGATGAGAACCAATAAAAGTTTACTAAATTATTATGAAAAAATATTGTAAAATTTTTTGTACGCAACATTTCTTGGGATCTCTTTAGCATGAGAAGTGATATGTAGTTTGTACCTATCATTAAATTTTTTTTTTTTCCTAACAATAATAATTAATAATAACCTCTTACGTAAAATTTATTATAAAATTATTGTAAAAATTTTATATACATTTTATTTCCCCTTTAACATGAACGGTAAAAATGCAAATTAGAGACATTAAGGGGCCGTTTGGTCACCCTTTTCAAAACATAGTGTTCAGTGTTTAAACATTGAACACTAGTGTCCAAAATTTAAAAACCGTGTTTGGTCACCCTTTTTTGTTCATGGTTGTTTGAAAAACAGTGTTCAAAAACCCATGTTTGAACAGAGTTTTTTGGAATCACCTCGGAGTTAATTTTAAACAACAAAAATGCAGTTTCAATGGCACTTCGGTAATTAAATTGAACACAACTATGGGGCCCACCTGGTTAGCTTTTTTTAAAGTTTGTCTCCTCTCTTTACTCTCATCTCTTCAAAATTGAATCCTCTCTACCTACTATTAAAAAAAAAAAAAATCCTCTCTACCTGGTACGAAGATCCAAAACTCTCACATTAAAAAAATGTTATTTTTAGTACTTTGCTAAGCTTTTTTTACCATTCAAAATACACATATCAAACACATATTTTATATTTTTTGAACACTGAAAAATGTTGTTTAAACTATGATACCAAATACATTTTTTTGTTTTATTTACACTAAAAATACATTTTTCAACAACACTTTTTAAATCACAGTTTTCACATATTTTTAAACAACAATTTCAAAAACTAGGACCAAACGAGCCCTCATAAAGCTGATGGGATACTTTTTTAATATGGATTTTACTAATGTGTGTCATAAGGGCACACATTAATTTCTATTTTTGGAAAAAATTTCTCGAGAATTAAAAAAATAATGATAACTTTTTCAATTCCCGAAAAAATATTTTTAAAAATAGAAAAATTAATGTGTACCCTAAAGACACATTAACGGGACCCTTTTAATATTGTTTCATTTGTAAAAATAATAAATAAATAATTAAAGCTGATTGGACGTGGTGCTAGTAGCAAATTCGACTTTGTCGAGCCAGCGGTGACGCAATAACTTATCACCCACAGGTTCCATGACGTAGTAGATTGCGTAACTGGCGTTGACGTTAGAGTCTTCGTTTCTTTTATTTCCAGCGCCGTCAACACCCCCCCCCCCCCCCCCCCCGGCGTAATCTTTATAGTTTTATACAATGCACCAAGCAATTCCCTACTAATTAGCATAAAATTAGTAGTTAATTTCAAAGACAAATATTTGATAATTGCGAATTGCCAAGTGGGTTCACAAGCTCTTATAGCTAAGATGGTCATCAACACTATTATTTAAGAACTGGAAGACTTTGAATGGTAGTTAGTAGCGGGCTACCTCATAGTCATAGAGGGAAACTTCCACTGGGAAACGCTTTGACAATTTGACTTTACACTTGGACCCCAATGTAGGTGGCTCAATGGTAAGAAGAACATGCTGACCAGAGCAACCAACAGACACTTGTAGCACAACTCTTGGATGCACTAAAAATAATTGCCACATGAACACATATTCACAGCCATTGAAATTAAATCAGATCGTCCTCCTCTACGTATTTTTAGTTTAAAAAAAAAAAAAAAAACCATTGGAATTAAAATGAGCCATGTAATTAACTTTTGGTGAAAATGAGATTGCCAAGTGTAAGAACTTTAAATTTTGTTGAGCATTTAGTATTTAGATTTGCATCCAAGCCCAAGCAGTGAAATGAAATTGAAATCAATTATCAATAAAATTTTAAGCAAATTATTTTCTCTTATAGAAGAACTCAATGTACGTTTCTTTTTCCCTTGATTTGTGCGATGCTTAATTGTTGAATCTTCATTTCTATTTTCTTGTTATTGTAAGTTGAAATTACATAAATTTGGACTTATAACTGAGTTTAGAAACTTTGTAATAATTTATCTAGTGGATTGGTTTGTTAGGGAAGGTTTCCTTTGGAGTGGTTTTCTTTTGGAGTGTTCTCCATTATTTTTTCACTTAGTCACCATGTCGTTGCATTCTTGTGATTGGTGACATCTTATTTGATATGCCTCACATGCTTAAAGTAATTTTCACATAACTGCTTGGGGTCTAAAACTTAACAATAACTTATTAATCTTAATTGAATTTAGGGATGACATGAATTTCAATTCTATCGGATTCGCTCTACTTTGTGTAGGTTTTTTTCTCCAAAAGGGGAAAGAACAGGGATAAGTTTTGCTTGTCACACGCCGACTATGTATGTATATACAATTTAACATTTTAAAGTCGGGATAAATATGTAAGTTTTAATTTTATTTTAATACTTATTCTTTTAGGAAAAATTTTGGCTACAACTCCTACTTAAAATGTTTTTAACATGGTTACATATTATGAAAATTTAGCCATTGAATTATATGTTCTTTACGTTTTTAACATGCATGTCAAATTTCGTATCAATTAGATATTATTTATTATTTGATTTATAAACTTAATTTCTATGCATAATTTTAGATTAATTGATGACATAGTTATTGATATTTGATCTTCTAGAAATGTTACAAGCATGGAAGTTATAATAAGAAACTATAATCCGATGGTAGAATTGTCAAAATTCACAACTACAAAAAAATATTTAGTCAAATTTTGTCAGAATTCTATCATCACTCCCACAAAACTTGTTTCTCTCTCTCAACTCTCTCATAGTTGTCTCTCTCCTTCTTCTCTTTTCTCTATCTCATTATTGTTGAAGTTAGCTCATTAGCAATGAAAAAATACAAGCAACTAACTCCACCCCAACATGTCTTGCACCCATCCTATGTAGACTTTTCCCTTTTTGAAGAGATGACAAGTGATATTGCGGAAGCCTGAAGAAAGAACACATAATGCTCTCTTTGATAGACAGAGATTGAGCTATTATTTTCTGGGTAGGAAACCTCGAATCCACGAGGGGTTCATTGAATCCACGAGGTGATAAACTAGAATTTACTAGAGAAAAAATTCAACAAAAAGTTTGTATTTTATTAATAATAATCTAAAAACTGAATTGTCTTTGGAGGCTACAATGCGTTTAAATAGTTTTAAAAAAAAAAAAAAAAAAAAAAACCTAGGGTGGTTAGAAACCCTAAGGCGACTAGCGAACCCTAAGGCAACTATGAAAGAATGTAAATCCTAATTTGACTATAAAAAAAACATTAAAAAACACCTAAAATAAGGAAATAAATCACCAAAACCTAAAATAACATAAATTACATAAAAATACTAAAGTTAAATAATTACAAATATTAAATATTAAACCATGTCCTCCATCAGAGCCCTCCACTTGAAACAAACTTGTCCTTAGTTGATGGTCGAAATTTGAAATCTTCTGCTCCAAATAAGCAAACACTTCGAATGCTTTAATGACTTGATCTGGTTTTGAAACTTGAATTCTTCATAAAGTGTAGCATAGAATTTATTCTCATCTACCTTCAATTCATTTGCAACATCAATCAACAAAGGACTGATAATAAAATTAAAATTTTCTACTCCAAGAAAATTAACATATTGTGTAGTCATCTTCAACAAATCAACGGAAAGCTAAGGATTGTGAGTTGTGGACTTATCCTCATATTAACCTCAATTGGATCTTCCTCAATGTTCACAACAATTACCATATTTTGATTTCTGTCATTATCCACAATTAGCTCAACCTTCTTTTCTATGACCTCTTCATCAAGTTTTTGGCAAATGGTATCTTAAATCTTCAATCTTCAATTCAATAACTTGTTGCAAGTCTTGATCTTTTTTAACCACTTCAAAATTTTCTTTAGAAATAGGCTGCTTCTTCTCAACCCTCAAACCTTTTCCTTTACTTGACACATGGACTTGACTATGATAATTTTGGTTTTGTAGTTGACCTTCCATGTTTTGAACATATTGCTTTTCATACGCATATATAGATTTATAATCAACACTTGTATAATCAATATATCATAATAGTCATTAGGAAACCATAAATCAATTAATACCCTTTTCATTCTTTGCCAAGAGCAGATTGGATGCTTACCTCGTCGTATTTTATCGATTTGAATATCTTCCTACCGTTCCTCTACTTCATTGTCCAATTTATTAGATGCAAGCCGCACTTTTTCTTCATCACAAATCTTCCAAAAATTAAAATACTCTTCCAAATCAAGAAGCTAAATACTCTTCCAAATCAAGAAGCTAGTCAATAAAATCCAACTAACACCTATCTTTGTTAAAGAATGGAATTATCATGTAGTTAGAAGTGCGTTGTTGAATATATTGATCATTGTAGTTGTGAGATGATTTTCTTGAAAGAAGAGTAGTAATCATTTGCTTGATTTCACCTATAATTTGCTGACTCTTTTCACAAAATTGTTGATTCTCATCATGAGCTTCTTTATGAAACTTGAGGAGCTCTGCCCTAGTGAGGACTGGGTTGTTGATGTTGTCACTGTATTTATTGTGGTGTCACTGTCTCACCAGTTAGCCATCAGACCAGGGTATGTCAAGGCCGGAAGAAAGCCTAAAGTCAGAAAAGCCTGAAGAAAGCACACATGATGCTCTCTTTGATAGACAGAAACTAAACTGTTAGTTTTTGGGTAGTAAACCTCAAATCCATGAAGGGTTTCTTAAATCCAAAAGGCAATCAACTTAAATCCACCAAATAAAGAATTCGACAAAATGTCTGTATTTTATTAATATTAATCTGAAAAATGAATTGCCTAATTGGAAGCTACAATGCATTTAAATAGTAAAAAGAAAACCAATAGTGGCTAGAAACCCTAAGGCGGCTAGCAAACCCTAAGGCGACTACGAAACCATATAAAATCCTAATTTGACTAAAAAACATTAAAAGCACAAAAAATAAGGAAATAAATCACCTACACCTAAAATAACAAAAATTACATAAAAATACTAAAGTTAAATAATTACAAACATTAAATATTAAACCATGTCCTACATCAACAAGATGGAGACAGGACACCTATAATCCAATCCTACCTCATTCTGCTCTATTATATGATGTAAAACAATTATTCTTTTCTTCATTTTTAATTACTTTCAATAACTATATTGATTACGAAGTTGGGTGTACTTAGTTTAGTCAATAAGTGAAGTGCGTATACCTAGTCCAAGAAACATGTTATCTTAAAAAGATGACATGAAGTTGATTCCTAAGTTGGATGTATGCGAATGTTTGTTCTCTTTCAAATGGACTTCATTTGGATTCCACATGACTTTGGATGGTCACTCTCCTATAAAACTCCCACTAAAAAAAAGTTGCTTATAGTAGCAATTTTTTTAGTGGCGTTTGCAAAAAAACACCACTATAGATACCCTATAGCTATAACCATATTTATAACCATGTTTAGGGGACTCTATAGTGGCGTTTTTAAACACTAGACCTATAGCATCGTTTCCAAAGGCCTATAGTAGCTTTTTAAAAATGCCACTATAAGTCCTAGTTTTACAAGGGTCTATAGTGGTGTTTGTAAAACGCTACTGTAAGTCCTTTAAAAAAAAGCTAATTGAAAAAAGGAAAAAAAAAATTAAAAAATGAGGGACATATAGTAGCGTTTTACAAACGCCACTATAGGGTATGGACCTATAGTGGCATTTATAAAAACGCTGCTATAGCATTTTAAAAAAATTTGGGACATATAGCAGCGTTTTATAAACGCGGGTACAACCCTATAGTGCCGTTTTTGTAAATCACCACTATAGGTGTATAGTCCCAGTACAATAGTGGTGTTTGTAAATGCTACTATAGTAGACATTGCTATAGCCTAAATGGGCCTATAGTGGCATTTTTCGGATCTGTAGTGGTGTTTCACAAATGCCACAATAGGTCTAATTTTTTGTAGTGTCCCTACCTACATTGTTAGATGGTCTAGGACATTGAGAGAAACTTGGTGAAGTCGTTTAGCATTTAAACCGTATTGTAGTGATGTAAAACAAGCTAACATGACCTTTTTAGACTATCACGGGGTGCCTAATATCATGCAAAACAAAAAGACACTAGTAGATATCATTTGAGCGTTGGAGTCGAAATTGCGTGAAATTTGGCAGCTTGAGTGGAAATTTGGCAACCTCAATGGAAATTTGGTGAATTCCTTCGTTTAAGCCATGAAAACAATGATTTTGCTATTTTTTGTAATTTTTGTTTTCTTTATATTCTTTTTGCTCAAAAGTCAGATTAGGGTTCCGCTTATTTTGAGACAACTCTTAAAGTCAGTAGTTTATGATTTTGCATTAAACTTAATTTTACAATTTGTGGTAAAATACGGTATTTTACCATATAATCTCGTGATTAGTGCAAATTAGGGTTTCAGAAGTTTCCTGATCATCCTAGGGTTTTACTTCATCAATATTTATATGTTTTGTAGCCTCCAAAGGCATATGAACTTATTATCAATAAAATTCAAACTTTGTCTTTTTTTTTTTTTTTTCTCTTGGGTGGATTCTAGAAAATTATCACCTTATGGACTTAAAGAACTCTTGTGGATTTGAATTTTACTATCGGAAACTAACAATTTAGTTTATATTCTAGAAAGTTTTGAGACAACCCTTAAGGTTAGTAGTTTATGATTTTGTATTTAACTCAATTTTACAATTTTTTTTTTGTAAAATACAGTATTTTACCATCTAATCTCGTGATTAGTGAGAATTAGGGTTTCAGAAAATTTCTGATCATCCAAGGGTTTTACTTCATCAGTATTTTTATGTTTTGTAGCCTCCAAAGGCTTATTAGTTATTATTAATAAAATTCAAACTTTGTCTATTTTTTTTTTCTTTCTCTTGGGTGGATTCTAGAAAATTATTACCTTGTGAATTTAAAGAACCCTTGTGGATTTGAATTTTACTACCAAAAACTAACAATTTAGTTTATATTCTAGAAAGTATTGTGTGTGGTTTGATCAGGCTTCCACAACATCATGTAGCACTAAAAACACATCCACACTCCGTCATTCATTACCATTCAATTTGAATACTTTTGACAGAATAAAAAAGCTTGAATAATTTATAATGATTACTTTCATCCCAACAAAACTCAAATGCAACCCACAGCCAATTAGGGGAAAAAAATTCAGTCGGAAATGTTTTGAGTCGAAATCATTCAGTCAGAAAATATTTTGTACCGAAACAGTCGCAATCTATTTGCTCAAGGGGGGAAAAAATACTAACATTTGGCTTCAAATTATACTATATAATTAATATTTTCAACTAAATTATGGAATACCTAAAAGTTGGATTAAGTAGACATATTACAAACTGTTAAAACATAAATTAAAGTGAATCTTCCTATTCGTGTACAAGCTGAAAAGTCTCTTGAACAGAAGTTTGCAATTTTATAATTAAAGAACTTTTATTATCAATTGTGTTGCCATGCATCTTCTCTCTTTTGATATATATATATATATATATATATATGAGATGAATTCAAGTTACACCTGGTGCAACACCATAAGAGTTATATATTTTTTTTTTAAACCATTAATTCTTATTAGATCTAATTGTTGAAAAATCACTAGTGCCATGTCAGATCTTATATCATTAAAGTCATTAAATTGCCTTCTTTAAAAAATCAATTATTAAATTCTTTCCTCTACTAACTGTTGTCTTCTTCTTCTTTTACCTCTCTCTCTCTCTCTCTCTCTCATATTTGCTGGACCTTCATGAACCCCTCCATTTGAAAAACTCTCTCTATGTATCTGTCTCTATGTTTTGCTTGAATCTTCATGCATCTAACTCTATTTTTAAATTTATACCCAAAAAAATATATTTAATATTTGGTAGAATGGATTGCCAATTGCTGTGGAGATTAATTTTCGGTGTTTGCCAAGTGCTATACCTCACCTGATCTCCATAGCAATCGGCAAACACCAAAAATTAGTCCAAAACATATATGTCGGTATAGCGCTCTCCCAAATCCTAAGCTCACTCCTGGGTTTGTATTTTTTTTTTTTTTCCTGTAGACTTAGTGGCGGGATTTTACAGTGAGGAGATATATGTTTTTGTTGTCAAAAAGGGACAAAAATCAATTATACGTAAATGTGGTGAGAAAATTATAGTAAAGAAAGGAAAGTTTTAGTTTACAAAAAAAAAAAAGAGTAAAGTTTATGAATTTTTTATAAGGAGACAAAACACTTAATAAATTGCTGGGTAGTTAATAACATGATCACTGCTTTCTATTATTTACCATTAGATTTAATAAGAATCAACGGTTTAAAAAAAGTGTAACTTTTGCAAAATTATATCATGTGTAACTTAAACCCAACTCTATATATATATATATATATATAACCAAAATTCAGAGAAAATCCAATTAAATTTTAATTGGATTCTCAGTTTTGCGCCACGTGTCTCATTTAATTTTAATTTTGTGTGAAGTTAATTATTGAGTATAAAAATCAAAGAGTCCAAATACAATTAGATTTTAAATTGGATTTCAATTGGAGTCCGATTTTTCACCATATGTCCATCTTTTTTTTTTTTTTTTTTTTT
>NW_027069616.1:0-81077 GCF_002906115.3 Quercus suber
AAAACTTATCTCTTCTTAGCATTTTTTTTTTAATAGAGAGCAAACTAATCTAAAAATATGGTAAGGGGGCAAAATAAGCGTTAAACTCCTGTATTGAAGGAGTTTGGGGGAAGGTCAAAGGGGCATTTTCCCCCGCCCTCTTGGCTCTGCCTTGGGCCTAACCATAATATGGGATAAGCCATTAGGTGTTGGTAAAATGGGAAGCATGCCTACTTGCCAACATATTATTTGAAAAAAAAAAAAAAAAAAAAAAAAGGCAAACAGATAACTTAATAATGGACTCACAATAATTTTTGTTTTCTGATGATTATTAAAAGTCTCACGGAACTTTTGATGTTTTACTATAATTTAAATTAAATATTTTTGAGGGAATCTCAGCTAGTTGATCCATGGATTTTATGGGTCAACAAGTTGTTGTTGCAAAGTTTGAAAAGTTGGAAAATACACTCTGTTTTAAAGTTATGAAATAGGAGACTTTCACGCTGGCTTCCTTAACTCTTTGAAGTTTTGAATTTAAGTGGTAGAGGAAATCCTTAGAGCATCCACAGCAGTGGATCTATAATTTTAGCTATTTAGCACCAATAAAAGTTACTTTATATATTTTACCTACACACATGCTGCAGCAGTGAATCTATTTTAGCTTTTAACATAATAAAATAATATAAACATCATAATAAAATAATATATCTACTACAATAAAATAATCTATCTCACTACAATAAAAACACCACAAACCGATCCATCAACACGGCCAACCAAGAACAACCGCCCACAATCACCCAACAACAACCACTGCCAACCAAAAACTACCACACAAATCACCACCACCACCATTAGAAACCCAACCCACTCCACTGCCCATCAAAACCCACTGCAAAACACACTGAAATCCACCGAAACTCATTGTGAAACAAACTGAAACCCACTGCAAAACCCAACCCAACCCACCGCCACCAGCCACCACCGCCCACACCCACTGCCACAACCATCGATACCCATTGCCAAACTCACTGATACCCAACCCACAAACCCAAAATCAAATCACAAACTCAAACCCACTTTGAAATCAAACACAAACCCGCGGCGCTCTTGAGTTCGGTGAAGGCTGTGCCGGTGGAGCTTGGATCGATGATGAAGCTTAGGTCAGCAATGGAGCTTGGATCAACGGTGAGATGGAGGACTAGGCTTGTCGGCGTTCGGTGAGCGGTGAGATGGAGGATTGGGTGAGATGGGTCGGCAGTGTGGGACGGCAACATGGGCGATGACAATGAAGATCGGCGATGATGAAGCAGAGAGTAGACGAGGGAGAGAAAAAAAAATGAGAAGGAAAGAGGAAGAAAGAAGAGTAGCTGGAGAGAGAGAGAGAGGAAAAAAAAGAAAGAAAGTATTTTTTTAATGCAAGAGGAGAGAGAAATTTAATAAAATAATATTTTTTTTTTTAGCTCTCATGAACAGTGCACATCTATTTATAGATGTGCACTGTAGCAATGGAGCTAAAAATGATAGATTTAGCTCCACTGCTGTGAGTACGATTTTGGGGTTAGTGTAGCTAAAATATAGCAATATAGCATTATAACTACACTGCTGCAAATGCTCTTACAAGCTTTTAAGATATGCCTAAAGTTGCATCATTTTCAAAGATAATTTGTAACTTTTGTTAGTTCTAACCAAAGCCATCTATAGCCAAGGTTAATTTTTTGCTGAGAGCTAATTGGTTTAAGATGTTATGAATGTAATAGAGAAGTTTATTTAAACTAGCATAATTTGGCTATTTGGTTGTCACATGGCTAAGACTATTACCGGGGCTGTATATAATATATAGATATTTTTCTATTTCAATAAAGTTTGCTATTTCTTTCTCTATCAATATTTTTGATTTCGGGGCAAAGGAGGAATGTGATAGAGTGTTAAAGGTTCTCGAGGATTATGAAGGGGATTCGGGGCAAAAACTAAACAAGGAGAAAACCTCCCTCTTTTTCAGCAAGAACACTAGTAGGGAAGTGAAGGAATATGTAAAGGAGAAGTTTGGGGCTAGAGTTTGTCAACACCATGAAAAATACCTAGGGCTGCCACCGTTGGTGGGGAGAGGAAAAAGGAAGGCGTTCAATCGAATAAAAGACCAAGTTGGGAGGAAAATTGCTAGTTGGAAGGGTAAGTTGCTGTCTCGGGCTGGTAGGGAAATCCTCATTAAGGCGGTTGCTCAAGCAATGCCAACGTACACGATGAGTTGCTTCAAACTCCCGGTTACTTTGTGCAAAGAGTTGAACTCCCTAATAAGGAATTTTTGGTGGGGTCAAAGAGATAAGGAAAGGAAAATGGCTTGGATTTCATGGGAGAAGTTATGCTCCCCAAAGGCGGAAGGAGGGATGGGATTTAGGGACCTAAAAGCCTTCAATCTAGCTCTACTTGCTAAACAATGGTGGAGAATGCAGCAAAATCCTAACTCCCTTGTCCATAGAGTACTAAAAGCGAAATACTTCCCAAATGGGGTTGATTTTGGGGTTAGTGTAGCTAAAATATAGCAATATAGCATTATAACTACACTGCTGCAAATGCTCTTACAAGCTTTTAAGATATGCCTAAAGTTGCATCATTTTCAAAGATAATTTGTAACTTTTGTTAGTTCTAACCAAAGCCATCTATAGCCAAGGTTAATTTTTTGCTGAGAGCTAATTGGTTTAAGATGTTATGAATGTAATAGAGAAGTTTATTTAAACTAGCATAATTTGGCTATTTGGTTGTCACATGGCTAAGACTATTACCGGGGCTGTATATAATATATAGATATTTTTCTATTTCAATAAAGTTTGCTATTTCTTTCTCTATCAATATTTTTGATTTCGGGGCAAAGGAGGAATGTGATAGAGTGTTAAAGGTTCTCGAGGATTATGAAGGGGATTCGGGGCAAAAACTAAACAAGGAGAAAACCTCCCTCTTTTTCAGCAAGAACACTAGTAGGGAAGTGAAGGAATATGTAAAGGAGAAGTTTGGGGCTAGAGTTTGTCAACACCATGAAAAATACCTAGGGCTGCCACCGTTGGTGGGGAGAGGAAAAAGGAAGGCGTTCAATCGAATAAAAGACCAAGTTGGGAGGAAAATTGCTAGTTGGAAGGGTAAGTTGCTGTCTCGGGCTGGTAGGGAAATCCTCATTAAGGCGGTTGCTCAAGCAATGCCAACGTACACGATGAGTTGCTTCAAACTCCCGGTTACTTTGTGCAAAGAGTTGAACTCCCTAATAAGGAATTTTTGGTGGGGTCAAAGAGATAAGGAAAGGAAAATGGCTTGGATTTCATGGGAGAAGTTATGCTCCCCAAAGGCGGAAGGAGGGATGGGATTTAGGGACCTAAAAGCCTTCAATCTAGCTCTACTTGCTAAACAATGGTGGAGAATGCAGCAAAATCCTAACTCCCTTGTCCATAGAGTACTAAAAGCGAAATACTTCCCAAATGGGGTGGCTTGTGAGGCGGAGTTGGGAAGTAGGCCTTCCTATGCGTGGAGAAGCATGTGGACAGCGAAAAAGGTGGTGGATAGGGGCTCTAGATGGTGCATTGGAAATGGGGAAGGGGTGAGGATTTGGAAGGATAGGTGGCTTCCGTCTCCGGAATCTTTCAAAGTGACAAGCCCGGCCGGGACCCACGTGGGTGTGGAGATGGTGTCAAGCTTGGTGGATAGAGATAGGAGGGGGTGGGATGCAGAGAAAGTAAGGAACATGTTCCTTCCCCACGAGGCAGATTTGATCCTAAGTATTCCTATTAGCGCCAGACTACCTGCAGATTCCCGCATATGGGCATGGTCCTCAAACGGAAGTTTCACAGTTAAAAGCGCATATATTGTGGCCCAAAAGGTGCTGAAGGAGGAAGGATGCAGTAGGGAGGAAGGAGTTTGCTCAGATAATTCGGGGATGAGGGATATTTGGAGGATCGCATGGCGATTAAAGTGCCCAAACAAAATCAAGCATCTTTTTTGGAGAGCATGTAAAAATATACTGCCTACTAAACTTCGTTTGAAAGCCCGTGGAATCGGTTTGGATGGAAGGTGTGATATGTGTGGGGTTGGAGAGTCGACAGGGCATGTTTTGTGGAGCTGCAGAATGGCTGAAGCAGTGTGGTGCGGAACAAGGCTAAAACTTCCTTTTTTCCAAGCCCCCCCTAGTGACTTCATTGATATTGTATGGGCAATTAAAGAGAGGTGTGCTGGGGTTAACTGGGAGTTGTTTGCTACCACTGTATGGGGGCTGTGGAACAACAGAAACCAAGTGAGACATGGGGGCCAATGCAAAAGCCATGAGCAGATAGTGAAAGAAGCCTCAGAATATTTAAAGGAGTTCCAAGCTGAAAACAAAGGCGCAAAAAACACTACTACCCCTGCTGTATCTGAGGTGGCAAGATGGAAGCCTCCGAAACCGGGCTGGTACAAAGTTAACACTGATGGCGCTACGTTTGCTGACCTCAAGTGCTGCGGAATCGGGGTGGTTGTTAGAAATGAAAGGGGAGAAATAATGGGGGCCCTGAGTAAGAAGCTTGGATTGCCATTGGGTGGTTTGGAGGCTGAGGCAAAGGCTATTGAGGAAGGTGTGGAGCTGGCTTGGGACCTTGGATTAAAAGACATTATAGTTGAAAGTGACGCACTGGTGGTGACAAACTCCCTGGCGGAACAAGGCGAGATACCGAGTGCGATAAGGAAAGTGGTAGAAGGTATTCTGGTGGGGCTGAGAAGGTTCAATGCTTGGGCTGTTACTCATACCCGAAGAAGTGGCAATAGTGCTGCTCATATTATGGCTAGACAAGCCAAATACCTGAATGAGTGTAATATTTGGGTAGAGGATACTCCACCCAGTATAGTAGAACAAGTTCAAATAGATGTAGCCCAATGTAATTCTATTTCTAGTTAATGAAAGTTTGATCGGGCTGGTTATCAAAAAAAAAAAAAAATTTTTGATTTCATTTGTTTATAGGATGCCGTTTCTAACCAACAACGACAAAAATCCGTGTCCCTACCCTGATTATTGTTCTGATCTAATAAATAGCTTTGCACTGATCACCCTCTACCCCTCTAGTGTCTTTCCCGTGAATTATTGGACAAAGTGAATAGTACCTGCAAAACTGAAAAAATAACGTGAATGGCAAAATAAGACAGAAATTATGTCAGGAAAAAGTAAAAAAATTTTGTGGTTATCGGATATCGTGCGGTGCCCGTCAACACAATCTTTTTTTTTCTTCTATATCAATCGACATTCTCTCGTACGATTATTTGCGGAGATCTGATTTAGATGTTTGGTGTATGTGATTTATAATCTAATCACTTAGGGGGTGTTTGGTGATAGTTTTCAAACAATTATTTTTAATTTTTAAACAATATTTTACGCATTTTAACACACTTTTTTACCTACACATATTTCTATAAATATTTTCAAACAATAATTTTTAGTTTTTAAACATATGTACCAAACGGGATGTTAATGTTTAAAGTTTCATTATAACCTTTTTATTTATTATTTATTATTTTTATATATAAAAAAGTTGCGTTACTCTTAACTAATATACTTTTGATCACCTCAATAATAGAACTTTTTCTTTTAGAATCTCTTTGGCTTTATATTGGCAATTTTTTACTCAGTCTTTTACTCTTTTTTTTTTAGCCAATAATTCGAATAAAAGGAATCCCCACTTATTATGAATGCTTAATAATTGTGACTACAAATCATGTTTTTCGTTCAAAAATAAGTATGTGTAAAACTGTACATAATAATTTGTATGTAATAAATACAACCCTTAATTATATTACACAACAATTAAGCTGAGTGAAACCATCTTTTATACATGTGTTAGATGTTGACGTTGTCAGTTATACACTATACATTATCAATAATCCAAACTTTAACTAATGATATAATATATGACTTGCTTTATTGGTAATTTGACTGATTGTCATGACTCAACTCTCTCAAAATGTGCTTCCTCATTCATATTGGGAAGCTAATCATTGTGGGGTTAGTGTATCAAAAATAGGGCGTTATTAAGCATGCGATTGAATTGAAATTATAAATGAAAATTATTTTACTATTTATATTATTTTTACTACTATTTATAAGGTTTATTGTACTTTTTGATACTATTCAAGAGCCCTATTAGACTATTTAAATTAATTTTTACTTTTATTTATAGTACTTTTAGCGATAATTTATCAATTTTAGTAAAATAAACAATATCTAAACACATCTTAATTATTTTAAAATTCAAAATTCTACCGATCATGCATGTTATTTCTCTATTTTCTTTTCATATATCATAAATGTGTCATGCATGGCATTTGTTTATTGGATGCCATTTCTAACCAACAACAAAAAAATCCATGTACGTACCATGATTGCTCTGATCTAATAAATTGCTTCGCACTCACCCTCTAGGCCTCTAGTAGTCTAGTGCCTTTTCCTTGAATTATTGGTTGTGAATATGGAGTATGAACCAAGGAAGTCAATACCGTACTGAAAGTTGTACTGGTTTGGTCACCGGTACGATATATTTCGGATACCGGTTAATATCGGTATACCGTTTTAGATTTACCGCTATTTTATATATTTAATATATATATATAACTAATAATAAATGTGAATTTTTGTTTAATTAACTAGACATTTAAAAAAAAAATTATAAGGCTAATTCTAAATCTCTTTTTTACTCAAATTCTTGTACATATACAAGCTAAAGTATGCAGTGTACCTGCCGACAATTATTACTATTTTTTTTTTAGTTTTTATTCTCTTCCACTATCTTTAGTATATTTTATTATTATTTTTAAATCTTTTTTTCACTCTCACTTTCCAAAATAAGTCTTATTACTCTTATCACATTACTTTTTCTTTTCTCGGTTGAAGAACCCCTCTGCCTCTTCACGTGGCCACGCAAAACTAAGAAAAAAAATATTTTATTTTTTTTTAAATCTTTTTTTTCACTCTCACTTTCCAAGATAAGTCTTATCACATTACTTTTTCTTTTCTTGGTTGAAGAACTCTTCTGCCTCTTCAGCCACACAAAACTAAGGAAAAAAAAGCTTTAAAAAATGTGGAGTAGAGTACATAAATTATTGACTAAGTAAATTACCTAATTAACGCTTATTATATTAACAAAATTACACAAGAGGAAGGGCTAATTACTCCATTCCCCTTTACTAATTTTAAAAACATCCAAATAATGTGGAGGGGAATCATTCTCCTCTACTCTCCTCCCTACTACTCCCCTCCCCTCTACTCCCCTCTACTCTCCTCCCTCTCTAAACTTCCAAACAAGTCATAAAGGTGTGGGCGGTTACAAGGATTTCTCTCTCAAGGGTTTTGGTAATCTCCCCTTCTTTCTTCTAGATTAGGGCTAATTTTTCATTCTTATAAAAGTCACAAATGAGGGTTGGTTTGCTATAAGAATAATCTAGAATATTAAAATTAATTTCTTTGGCAGATAGCATAATTGAGTTTCGGTTGAATTTCAAGCAAACTATTTTGTGTAATTCAAATTCAATCTCTAACCATCTCGCTTGACACACTGAATCACAAAAATTCTTTTTGTAGCAATTTGAAATTTATCTTATGATCTTGATCCTTATTGACTTAATGCAATTAATTAGGCTTGCGGTCCCATATATATAAAAAAAAAAAAAAAAAAAAAGACTTGCGGTGGTTGTTGTGGTGGTTGTGGCAACATTTTTGTGGGTTTATATTTTATATTCTGTTAATTGGTGTTTATATTATTTTAATAGGTAATGTGTTAAAGCAAGAAATGAGATATATGGTATATTATTAAGTGAGATGTTTAAATAAATAAAATAATTATTTTGGGCTCTGAAAGTTAAATTTTCTAACACCACAGATGTGAATGCTCTTAGACTACAGAGTAGATCCCATAGAGTCCGATAAATATAAACCAATAACTCTAGAGGCACAAAAATTTCACAACTGTTGATGTGATAAATTGTTAGTAGGTAAAACAATAATACAAGTAATGTTTTTAGATGAAAACCAATAAAAACTTTTCAATTCAACTATCGTAAAAATTGTTGTATGTTTAGTATTACTTTTATATTGGTCTCTTAAAATTAGCATTTTGCAATTTTGGATAGTAATTGTTTGTAAATTTAAAATGTGAAAGAGTTTTAGTGGGAAAAAGTAGATAGTCTAGCCTTCAGCAATGCATGGTTTTTAAATAAAACTTTTTTTTTTTTTTTTTTGAGAGAGATTTTTAAATAAAACTTGATCTGAACATAAATAAACAAATTTATGGCTTTTACGGTTATGGCTGCCGAGATCAATTTTGCAGATTGTAATTTATATCCATATATATTATATTAGTTTTGTTTTTTGGTAAACCATATATATTAAATTTTTTTTTTTTTGGTAAACCATATGTATTATTATTATTATTTTAATTTTTTTTTGGTCAAAAGCCATATGTATTAGTTATTACCATAGAACTTGCAGCTATTGTTCCATCTAACTTTTTAAGTTAGGTGTAACAAAAATTAAGTAAAGGTCGATGGAACGGTAGATGCAAGTGATTCTTAAAAAAATAAAATAAAGGTCCTCTGGCTTTTCCTACAACTCTTTTCGTTTTTTTTTTTTTTTAAGGGCGACTTCATTATAAAAGAAGGAAAGAAGAATATCAGTACCACCTCTACTTTACGATCTCTGTTTTTCAGTTTCTTCTGTTATCTATCAAACTTCCATTTCCAAGTATGGCTGAATCTCTAGTTTCTTCTCTCTTGGGGCAGTTTGCTTCAATCACTGTTCAGGAGGCTGAACAAGAGATAAGGTTGGTCGTTGGTGTTGATGAAGAAGTTCGAAAGCTTGAAGGCAATCTCCAAATCATCCAGGCGGTGCTTGACGATGCTGAGAAAAGACAGCTGAAGGAGGAAGCTGTCAAGCTTTGGTTAAAAAGGCTCAAAGACGTATTCTACGAGATAGACAATGTGCTGGACGAGTGGAACACTGCAATGATCAAATCAGACATTGAAAAACAAGAAAAAGCTGAAAGCTCCCCTATTCTAAAGAAGAAGGTACGCTCTTTCATCCCTTCCTCCTCATGTTGTTCTCGTCAATTTAAAAAACTTGATCTACGTCTCGACATCGCTCACAAAATAAAAGAACTGGGTGAAAAGTTGGACGAGCTTTTCAAAGAGAGAGTCAGGCACGGGTTTGAATTGAATAAGGGCACCAAAGCAGTGGAGCGACCAACAAGTACCTCTCTTGTTGATGTGTCTGACATAGTCGGTCGTGATAAGGATAGAGATGATCTTATAGGGAAGCTATTGGGAAAGGGCAGTGAAAGAGAAAAAAACCCTTACGTCATCTCACTAGTAGGCATGGGGGGTATTGGGAAAACCTCTCTTGCCCAACTAGCCTATAATGATGATAAGGTGAAGGATCACTTTGACATAAGAATGTGGGTTTGTGTTTCTGAACCTTTTGATCGTTGCAGGGTTGCCCAAGCAATCATTCAAGAGGTTGAACGCACTTCCCCAAACATTACTGAATTTGAAACTCTATTGCAAAAAGTTCAAAGTTTGATTGGGGGAAAGAAGTTTTTTCTTATCTTAGATGATATGTGGACCGAAGAGATTAAGGAGTGGGAGCCATTCAAACTTGCACTCAAATTTGGTGCCCAGGGTAGTAAAATTTTAGTTACCACACGTAATGAGAAAGTTGCAAAGATGGTAGATAGTGCCTTTGTGACTAATTTGGGAAAATTACTTGAGGAACATTGTTGGTTAATAATCAATAAAATAGCATTTGATGGGATGGATGAAAATCAACGTGAGCAACTAGAAGACATTGGTAGAGAACTAGCTAATAAGTGTAAAGGCTTGCCACTTGCTGGAAAAACTCTAGGGAGTCTCATGCGTGACAGAAGAAGTAGGCAAGAATGGAAGAATATTTTGGACAATAATTTGTGGGAATTTGAAGATGTTCAAAAAGGTCTTTTAGCACCGTTATTATTGAGTTATTATGAATTGCCGTCAGCAATAAAACGATGTTTCTTATATTGTGCTGTCTTTCCAAAGGATTATGTTTTTTCTAGAAATAATTTGGTCTACCACTGGATGGCACAAGGGTATCTTGACTTAAAACAAAATATAGAGATGGAAATCATAGGAGAAGAGTACTTTGAAAAATTAGTCATGCGCTCTTTATTCCAAGATTTTGAGAAAGACGACAATGATGATAAAAAGATAATAAGATGCAAAATGCATGATATGGTGCATGATTTCGCCCAATCAATGTCAACAAATGAATGCTTAACAACTTCTGTTGACAAAGAGTTGGTGATAGATTGGAAAAGTGCTCGTCATTTGACATTAGAATTAAATGAGGAAACACAATTTCCAGAATCTATCTATAATGCAAAAAATCTACGCACTCTTTTTCTACGAACTCCTTATTTTAGAAGATCAAGCATGGTCTTCCCACTTAATTTATTACAGCATTTGACATGCCTCCGATCATTGAGTTTGGAAGGTAGTTCCTTTGAGAAACTTCCAAATGAAGTGGAAAAATTAAAACATTTAAGATTGCTCAATTTATCAAATTGTTGGAAAATTACAAAATTACCTGAAATGATGTGTAATTTATGTAATTTACAAACTTTGGATATTAGTGGTTGTTGGCAAATTAAGAAACTACCCCAAGGAATGGGTAAACTAATTAAATTAAGACATCTTCTTAATTATCATAATAATTTGACCGAACCCTTTCCGAAAGGGATTGGAAGATTGAGTTCTCTGAGAACATTAAGGAAATTCATAATAGGTGGTATAAACAATGTTGGAGAATGTAAACTTGGAGAGTTGAAGAATCTAGTCCACCTTAAAGGGTCTCTTGAGATAGAAGGCCTGGAAAACGTAACAGATGTACAAGAGGCTGAGAATGCACAACTAAAAAATAAGATACACCTCCGTAAGTTGAGATTATTGTTTATGGATTTATCGGAAGCTGAGAATAGAAGAGGGGAGAATGATGAATTAGTTCTTAATGCGTTGGAGCCACATTCAGAGTTGGAGAGTTTAAGGATTGATGGGTACGGGGGTACAGGGTATCCTAATTGGTTGATGTCTTTGACCATTTTGAAAAAGCTTCATCTTGGGGAGTGGGATAAGTTAGAGCAATTGCCTCCTCTGGGGAAGCTGCGTTTCCTCGAATCATTAGATTTATGGGGTGTGAAAAGTATGAAAAAGGTGGGTGTTGAATTTTTGGGAATAGAATCCAATAGGAAGAAGGATGAGGAGAAGGGATCAACATCAACATCATCACTTATCTTATTCCCTAATTTGAAATCTCTCCAATTTAGGGATATGGAAGAGTGGGAAGAATGGGATGGGATGGGAGAAAGTGGTGTTTCAGAATCAGTTTTAATTATGCCACGTCTTCAGGTTTTGACAATTGACGAGTGCCCAAAGCTAAAGTCACTGCCCAACTTCCTCGAGAAAACTTTGTTAGAGAAATTGACTGTCGATTGTCGAATTTCCAATTGGATGACGTTGGCAACATTATCTGGATTGAAAACACTTAGTCTCAATCTGAATAACAACGTAGAGCATTTGCCCCCTTTGGGGAAGCTGCTGTTGGTCGAATCATTAGAGATATGGGGGAATGCCGATAGAGTGAAAAAGGTGGGCGTTGAATTTTTGGGAATAGAAGAAGAATCCAACAACAACAACAACAAGATAGACGACGAGAAGGGATCGACATCATCATCTTCTTCTTCTTCGCTTGTCTTATTCCCTAATTTAAAGTCTCTTGAATTTTGGAATATGAAAGAGTGGGAAGAATGGGATGGGATTGGAGGAACAATGAGAGAAGACGAAGCACAAGAAAGTGGTGTTACTATCACTATTATGCCACGTCTTCAGTATTTGCAAATTTATAATTGCCCCAAGCTGAAGTCGCTGCCAGACTTCCTTCCTACAACTCCATTGAAGAATCTGGAGATCAATTGGAGTCCAATTCTCAATGAATGTTGCAAAACAGAGATAGGAGATCAATGGCCCAAGATTTCTCACATACCCAACATCCAAATTGATCATACATATGTGCGAAGAGATGGTCGTTCAATGCAAATTTGAATCTCAGTTCGATTGGGGCTCTGCAAGTCGCATCCATTCAGATAAGGTAACTTCTTTCACTTTGTCTTCTTCGTTTTTTACTTTCTTTCTTTTTACATCAATTATATATTCTATTTGTCTAGGAAAAAAAAAATTAACAACGTTCATAGATAAATTCTTCAGATTTGTGACCAAATAGTTCAATTTCATTTGCCCACTAATACTATTCACAAAATTACAAAAATGTGTTGGAGATTTTACTACTGTGTCTTAATTATTTTCATAATCCCTTGTTTCATTATGTTGTCTTGTTTTATGATTATCAAAAAAAAAAAAAAAATGTTACCTTTGTTTATTGTATTTTTATTTTATATGGTTTTTCTTCTTCATACCAATGACAAGAAGACTCTTCTTTGTTAAAGTGTTTTCTCTGTGGTAAAATCCTCATGCTAAATATTTATTTTGTAGGCCTTATTAAACCAGAAATCAAACGAGAAGCATATTTTGTGCTGGAGAAAATTTGCGCGTATGGATGCATGTTTGTAAAACACCCACAAAAGAAAGGCTTGCATTTTGTATCGCATACTGACAAATGAAAGTTCAGCAAGGTATGTGATCATTTGCAACTTATGCAATCTTCTATCTATTAAATTTCTAGAATAAATATTTCGCATGAGGATTTAGCTCATAATCATCAGCTTTAACATTGCAGGTTAAAGAGTTTGAATCCAGAGGAGTGCATGTGGTTTTCTTGTCNTTTTTTTCCCCCCCCCCCCCCCCCCCTTGTTTTTTTATTTTTCCTAAGTTTGTATTTTTCCCAACTGTTACATTTTTTTTTCAAATGGGTTGTGGTCTTATGTCAATTCTTTCTCCTAAGCAATTAACCTTTACTTTAAATATTGAGTAGTTTCAAAGCAGAGAATTTAGTTTTGTAAAAAGACAGTTGGCCGTCATTTTTTCTGATTACAAATTTTGTGAGGAAAAGTGCAATAAGAAAGGATATATGTCCAAAATCCATTGCTTAGATATGACTAATAAAAAAAAAGAAAAAGAAAAATCCATTGCTAGATATGCTTTTTAGTTTTTATCTTTTATTTTCATTTTTTGAGAGGTAGTAATTCTAGAAGTTTCACTAGAATTCACGTTTGGTACCACAAAATAATCTCAGTTGCAAAGCTTGACAAAATTTTCTCAGCTCATGCTTTGTGTTTCATTCTATCATTCTGCCATCTTGTTTTAGTGTGCAGGGTGAACTCCAAACTATGTGTCATTTGGGAAAGCACATCTTGCACAAGAGGGAATGGTCATGCAAAAGATTTTGGCACCATGATTGGAACATCTCGAGGGGTCAGTTGCATCTCCAAAGCTGTCTGCAGAATTCAGGAGCAGAGCATGTTGCAAAATGTTTGACATTAAACTTTAAGATTTGAATTTACGTAGTAGTCTTTGCCTTGGTAAACAGCTCCAATTTATATGTTTAGTAATTGTTAACTCTTGCATCTTAGCAGTTGTACTTTTGTGGAGTAGATGGGACTTGGAAAGAACTTCTGTGATATTAATATGAGGTAATGCAATTTGATTCAACACAAATATTGGTTTGTTGTACTGTGGAGGTGAAATTGGATTATTTTAGGATCCCTGATTTTGTTAGGACTGGGTTGTGTAATATTAAGAGTCTTTTAGCTCAACATCTCATAATGTTTCCAATGGAGACATCCAGGTTGTAACTATATATATATGTGTATATATATATATATATATAAAGTAATACTAAGAAGCTTCTGCAAAATGATAAGTAAAAATTTGAAACTTGTGTAAAAGAGCACTCTTCTTTGCAGGAAACTAGAAGGTGTGCTCTCAAAGTTGTTTCGGATGGACTTCCTAAAACCATTGATAAAGACATATTGGAAGTCTGGGATGCTTTGAATAATTTGTGGTGGGTTTTAGATCACATCTACCTTATCTCCTAATGAAATCATATGTTTTAATCTCATATAATCGAAATCTGGTTGCCACTCATAATTCAGGCCACAGAAAAAGGTCCTTGCTGTTTACATACCATAAACAAGACTCATTAAGCCTGTGTTTGAAGTTCTATGCATAGAGAATGGTGTTGTGCACTACAGGTAGGCTTTGTACACATCTTTTTACTAGAAGTTCCTAGTTTTTGAATATTCTGAAGTGATAATGATATAAAAGATTGGCTTTTTCCAAATGCTTCATTGTAGTCTTAGCATTGTCTGATTTCTTCCTCTTATTAGCCTTACTTTGAAGGTCTGTATTTTGTATCTTTAGTAAAGTAGATAAATTTTCCCATATGAGGAACAACTAGATTCTTGAATGAACAGTGTTTTCTACTAGATTCTTATGACTTTTTGGTCGTTACTGCCTCAATCCCATCATGTCTTTCACTCCTGGAGTTTCCTCAGGTTTATTTCCTTCATGATACAGATGATTACAGAATGCTGAAGATACATGTACTTTGTAACTACTCCCTCTCCCTCCATTTCTGGTTGAGGCAAAGTGTGATTTCTCTTCCCTCTTTCTCTTTTCACCACTTTTTGGAGCCATAGCTCTCTTGTTTGATCACACATTTATTTACTAGGTACTTCCAGCTTTTCAAACAATCAAAATAGTTAAAAATGCTCCATAAATTTTCCTTTATTTCTTGTATGAGTTAGTTAATTGATTTTCTTAGCAGAAAGCCATATAACTACATTATATGATTGTTTATAGTTAGGAAATAGGTACACGTTAAATGAATTCTTGTTTTTATGTTCTTTGTTTTCGCTTTCGCTTTCCAACAAATTTCTTGAAAAATAGGACGTGTTCTTATGTCCATTCCTTTTAAGCAATTATGAGTTGGAACATTTTATAGTTTCTAGCAAGAGAAGAATTTTAGTCGTAAAGAAGCAACTAGCCCTTCTATTTTTTAGGTTATAAAAATTGTATAGTTGAGAAAGGATAATGACAATGGTTTTTTAGGCCAAAAATATTGCTCGACATAATTATGGTATCTGTAATCCTAGAAGTAAAACAAGAATGCCCCTTTAGTAACACCCCAAAAAAAAAAAAAATCTTATCCATTAATTCTCTCATTCTTTCTTCTTGTTCATTATGCAGGGTGAGTTGGGAACTGTGATGTGTTTGGATAAAACATCCCATGCAAGAGAAACTGGTAAATGCTCCTTTTAAAAAAAAATAAAATTCCTACCTTTTGTTACCATCCATAATTTCCTAATTCTGGAATGGCTTAATAAAAGGTGGGCAAGAGAAGATTGGACCAAGTAAAGAAAAAAAAATCCAAATTTGTCATCAAAATGAGCAAAAAATATAGGTATTGAAGCCATATAACTCTTGCCTTTGATAAGGGTACCTCAATTCTAATTTTCCTGCGGGTAACTTTTTATTCTTCTCTTTCCATGATGTTGCTGCATTTTCTTTTTGCTCCATAGTTAGTAACAATAATTTCCAACCTATTAAGGGTCAAGGAATATTTTGCCCTCATTCTGGCCAGACATCATGCAAAATGTTGCGTTCCCTTGGGCCTCAGACATTGTGAGTAAATTTCTAACTACAAAGCTCCGTTATCATTTCAAAGATGCAGCAAAAGCAATCTTGACTTCAAATGCTGGTGTTCTGTAGAGGCCAGTCTATTTGGTGACACATAGAAAGCAACTGAGGTAATTGGCCAGCAAAATCTTTATGTAATATCTTATCCATATTTTTGAATGCTCGTAACTATTACATTAAAAATATATATATTGACTTTTTAATCAATGTCATATGCTTGTTTCTTGTCTCAAGGCTATAGTGTTCTGTGGCAAGCATGGGAAGCAACCACCAGCTAGAAGAAGATATTACAAACATCTTGGAACAACATCCCAACTGGAAGAGTGTGGGCATGGGAGGTAATGATCGGTTACTGCTTTTATGAAACCAATAAGAGTTTCTTGTTGGCTTATTATGAATTCTTTGCTGAAGGAGATTTTTACTTTCCTTTTTTGTTTTGGTTCATTTCTTTTATGATACAGGTAATCACAGAATTCAGAATATCTTTAAGTTCTTTTTCTCCCTCCTCCTTTGGCTGAGGCAAAGTAAAATTGCTTATGACTCTTCTTGCCTTTCTGCTCCTCTCTGTCATACTGTTCTTGTGTTGATGTATCACATTTTCATTTATGAGGGTTTTCAGGTTTCTAATACAATGAAGAACTAGATACTCATGTTTCATAAATTCAATTCACTTTTTTTCTTAACTAGTTGTCAATTATTCCTATTAGACTGCCCCAAATCATTGCATTGAATAATTGCTGCATCTTCTCACCATTGATTAGAACTAAATTTCAACATCTTATCGCTATCGAAATTTTTTATGTACAAGACTAAGTAATTGTAAATAATACTGAAACCACACCGTAACAAGAGTTCAAGGCTACCTTTCTTTTGGGCTAGTGTCTGCTTGACTACTATTAGTTGCCTAGCTTTTATCTGATTAGCATTCTGAAGCACTATAGTTCACCTTGATATCTTTTACTAATGAAAAGAAATTTCTTTAAAATTGGTCTGTGATCCTATATTGATTCCTTTCTCAATAAATTATAATGAGTTGGAAGATTGTTTAGTTTCTAAGCATAAAATTAAGATTAGTTGAAAAGCCAATTGGACATCAATATTTTGTATTATAAAATTTAAAGAAGAAAGGGGGCAATGAGGAAAGATAAAGAGACCAAAACAATACATAGTTTCTTAGACACCATTTTGGTGGCTATGATTTTAGAATTTGCACTTGAATGCACAGTTAGTACTACAATGGCAACAACCAAAACAAGAACACTTCAAAGGCTTAGAATGCACAATTATAAATACAAAATAATTTTATGTGGCAATCTTTAAAAATGATGTTTTTTTTTTTTTTTTTTTTTTGATAAGTAAGAAAGATGTTTATTAAAAAAACTGCATTATGCAAAGTAGCACAAAGCAAAAGAAAGATTACAAAAAAGGAAAGAAAAGCAGAAGCGTAAAGGAAAAATTAATTACAAAGAAACAGAGAGCTAAGGAACAATGAGAGAGAATCACTAGATGTTATTATTTTTCTTTTATTTATAATTCATTTTGTCTTATTTATTAAGCAAGGTGAACTTGAAACAATGTTCCTCATGGAAGAAAATCTTGTGCAAGAGGGAAACGTCATGCAAAAGGTTAAATTTTTTTGTAGCACCATAATCTGGACATCGCATGGCTTAGTGACACCTCCAAAGTAGTTTAACCATTCAGGCCCAGGGAATATACTAAATATGTATTGTTTGCCAGAGATAACTTTATAATTTCATTTTCATAGTTGTCATTAACTTGGCAACTCCAGTTTATATGTTTAGTGGTTATTGATCTATGCATTCTAACCAGCTGCACTTGCTTGGAGTAAATGGAACTTGAAGAGGGACTCTATGATCTACGTGGTAATGAAATTTGGGTTGGCACGAATATTGGTTTCCTTGTTGCAGAGGTAAAATTGGATTCATTTTATGATCCCCTATTTTGAGAGGCGTGGGCTATGCAATGGAACATTAATAAGTTGCTGTGAAAATGATAATTTACAAATGTGTAACTTGCATAAAAGAGTATCCCACTCTGTAGGAAACTAGAAGGCGTGCATTCAAAGATATTGTGGCTGGACCCCCATAAAACATTGATAGTGGAACTCTGGTAATCATATGCTTTGTTTGCATTGTGAGTCTGATCTTATCTCCTGATGCATATAATTTAATCTAAAAATTGTCTCAAGCTGGTTATTAATCCTGATTCAGGTTACGAAGTCTTTTGGTTCTGACACTCTCATGGATGAGGCCTAACATGCTGTATTGATGCCCATGTTTCAAGTTGTAAGCATTGAGAAGGATTTTCACGCTGCAGTGGTGAGCTTTACCTTTATCTTATAACTAGAAGTTCCTAGTTCATGACTGTTTGTATTGATGGTCCAAAAGATTGGCTTCCAGTCTTGTGCTTTGTAGCCTTAACATACTCTGATTTCTCTCATTTGATAGGCTTACCTTGATAATTTGATTTTTGTTCCCTTGAATTCAGCATATTTTGAGAAAGGGACTCGATGAGGCATTTTGTCATGTAAATTTGCAAGCAATGTTATCCTGTGTATTTGTGGCTAGAGAATTCAAGGTAGTGAGGGATATATTGAAAGCTTTTTTCATTGATCAATGTCATTTTTGTAATCCTTTTACAATACACTAAATTTTGAAATTTTTAATTTGCTCTTACAGTCCGCGTGTCCACAAATTTTACAATTAGCCACTTATTTGCATATACGTGAAATTGAAGGCCATGAAGTACAGGCTGTGGTATTGTGAATCTCATTCAACATATAGGTAACTATTTATCCTTATTCTTCTTTATCATCTTGCGTTTTTCATAATATCTAAGAACTTAAACAATAAAATCTGTAATTATAATTTCCATTTTTCTTATTATAACCAACACATTGCTCAATATTATTATACTATGTTATTGTAGGGGATTAAGAGGACTAGTTGATATCTTATTTTCCAATGGTTATGCTCAACTCCAGCCAGATTAAAACTCTTCCTTTTCTGCCATTGGGAATGGCATAACTTTCTGAATCTTGCACGTTTTGTATACTTACACCAAATACTTGTGATTTTCTTTTGGTGTCAAATCCACCAAAATTTTCATAGCAATGATGGTCTTACATCCAATGTTGGGAAAATTTATCATGATGTTCAATATGGTTTTAAAAACATTTAATTGTGAAAGCACCTGATTGATTGTTCAATGGAGTTTACAAGTGCTTAAACGTTGGAATTATTCTCATATTCTTTACACTTCCATAAAATTTGGAGCGGAGAATTTCATCAAAATTCACTTTTGGTTCACACTTTCACAAGAATGATTTAATAGTCACTTAATCCACCAATACCATAACCTACAAATCAAAGGGTGATTAAGAGGATTTACCATTTTTGTGAATTAATAAAATGATCTTGGTATTAAAGCTAAGGTTTCCATGGAGTAGTCTAAATACCCCTTTATTTTGGAGATTTTTGTTTATGGGCTTTGCTTATGAGTATTTTTAACAATTTTTTCCCGTTTCTTACATCTTTGGCTGTGCAGTCTTGAACATTTGGTGAAGCACATTTTAAATTGGTGAGAATTAATAAGCAACGGTGTACCTCAGAAAGCCATTTCTTACATTCTGGTACAGGTACAGTTGATTGATAAAGCTCTACACAGTCAAATGACAGAGCTCCGAAGGGCAAAATGGAAAATCTCTATGCTTGATTTGTAGACACAACAGTGTTGATTGATGAAGCTCCATTAACATATCATAGGCGCATCAATGTAGCATGTCATGGATTTCAAGAAACAATATTGTGAAACAGTGGCACACAGCACACCAAGAAATTTATGACCAGTGAACTCCGTTTTTCAATTTCAAGCCTAGAATTTGCATCCAACATTTACATGTAATTCCAGATTTTTGTACCTTTCGTGTGCTGTGACTTGTGTATAGCCATGAAGCTTTCGGGAGTATGCTTTTTTTTTTCCATCATCCTCCTTTGACATGCATGTGATGCTACTCATGGAAATTTTTTTGTAAACTTGCTTTCATCTGGATTGTTGATGGTGTACAATATGGTTGTGGTTTTACTGCGGTGAACTATTTGATGTTCAGCCCCTCGTGCTATGATTGGAAATCAAGTAGGAGATCAAATGAAATTAGCTACAACAATCACGTTTGATATCTGTCTTGCTAATACAAAATAGACTTGCAGCGAACCTACTTACATAATAAGGATGTCTTTATTACTTCATTTTAGTTTCAACAAATGCGATTCTAGATTAGTACATAAAGATTTATGAAGGTTAACTTTTGAGCGTGTTAGGCTCTCTACCATCCATTTGTTCACTTTTAGGCAGTTAGCAATTATGGCCAAGATAAAGCCACAACCATGGTATATTATAGTCCCTTTCGTTTTTTTGATCCCACAAACCTCAAGCTTGCTGGACCATGTTGATTACTTTACTGAACTATTTTATGATTTTTTATTTTTAATTTTAAAAGGACTATGTTAAATGTTATGATTTTTATGGCATAATTTAATAGATGTGAAGGTAATGGAATTAGCCAAAGTCTAAAATTTCAAATCTATTATATACGCATACAAACATATAATATTATATAACTTAAATTAAGTCTTATATTTTGATATTCAATAACTTGTTCATGAATATATTATTATGTTCATTCTAAAAAAAAAAAAAAAAAAAATACTATTATGTTTGAATTTGAGTTATTTAATAGTCGAACATTAACTTCAACTTGAATAAATTAACAAATATACGCATTTTTTTTTTATGGGTAATTACATTATCTTTCCTCGAAATTTAGAGAAATGACACTTCACCCCAAACTTGGAGGGAAAAAACATTTTCCTCGTTACATTTGTTTGACCAAATTTTATTAAATTAATATTAAAATATTGTTTACTAACTTGTTGCTTAAGGGTAGGTTTCCAAAATTATTTTCAATTTCAAAATTAAAAACCCTTATTTTTAAATTTTAAATTTAAGTGTAACTTAAAATATTAAGTAATAAATTTTCTTTCCTTTTTTATCCTCAATGAGTTATAGGGAGATTTGTTGTTGCAAATGTTTTGGTACTTGATAAATTTTGTATTTTTATTCTAAATTTATAGAAAGATTCTTAAAGAAATTTAAAATACTTTGTTATTAATATAAATAAAATGGGAGAGTGTTAATTTCTTCAAACCTTATGGCTCAAGAAAGGGGAGTGTTATTAATTTTTTTTTTCTTAAGTCAAACCCAAGTTGTAAATAAACAACTTGGTTCATTTATAAACCAATCTACGAATTAGCATATTCCATCCCCTCCCTACCCCACTCCAATTTGTTTTGCTCTAGCTTAGAGAAATAGAAAAGGAAATGAGTCCATGCCTCTCTATATTCAAAAAAATAAAATAAATGTATGAGTTTGCTCTTTTGCTACTGTCATTGGATCAATCTATTTTTCCATATAATTTGCAATTCAATAATGTTTTTATTTTTCCTCAAGGGAAAAACACTAAAACAAAAACATGGTAGAGACTATAAAGATCTTTGACTTTGAGGTGGGTTCTCGTCCTTAAGAGCCCCACTAATTAGGGACCATTAATAAAACAAGTACAGAATGCCAATTTGGCTAACAGATCAACAACAATTATTATTATTATTTTTTAGATGAGCAAAAATTTTAAACTCCATCTGATAATTATATTGGATATTAAAAAAACGAAAAAAAGAATGAAAAACCAAATTTAATTTTCTGTTTTCATTTATATCATAGAACAGATGTTTCTTGTTTTACTTCCTAAATTTCTTTATCCTATCCCTAAAGATAGTGATAAATGGAAGGAAATTTAAAAAATAAATAAATTGCGATTAAATTGGTCAGCCATTAGTTTTAGGTATCAAGGCCATCTAAAATTAACGCACCAAATTATCTTGATCATTTTTTTATTAGCTTAACCTCTATATCTTTCTTTGCTTCTCCACTTAGAATCAGAATCTTCTCTATGTGTCTATAACCAAATTCCCACGATTTCTATGTACCGATATTCATACATTATATATTTCTCTCTAGCACACCTACATTTTGTACATCATATTAATCATGACATGTAAGACAAAAATCTGTGGCCAGTGTTTGTTAATACTATCATAACAACGACCCAAGATTTGTGTTCACACCCAACTGTCTTTTTCCATCAAGCCTATGAAACAGGCCTAAATAAACAAACAAACTCTCAATAGAAACAGAAAGCAAAGACAACATCAAAACGTTACTGTTCTGTTGTTCCACCCTGGTTCAATGCTTTTTGTAACGGTCTCTTTTTGGTAAACCCTCTCTCTCTCTCTCTCTCTAGAATCAGCATAAACTGAAAAGGGTCTTCCTTATTTTTTGTTTTTATTGGATTAAGTTTTGCTAGTTTGAAATGGGTTTTATATATGTTCTTGTTTCTTGGTATGTATAATCTATTTCTTCTATCTATTATTAGCATAAGCTAAAATTAGTTCTTAAATTTGATGTATATATTTCATTCTTATCCTATTTGGGTCTAACCTGTTTTTTATTGTTTTTATTGGATTATTTTGGTGTTGATTGGAAATGGATGGTAGAGATGTTGTTGTTGCTGGGTATGCATAATCTTTTTATTTATCTGTGATTAGCATGAACTGAAATTAGTTCTGTGTAAATTTGATTTTTGTTTTTATCCTTTTTGGGTCTTACTTGTGATTGGTTTTAAGGAATCTTTCTAATTTTGGTCCTTGAATTTAACATAAACTAGTAAGGTTTTTTACTAAATTTGATATTTCTTATTCATTAATGTTTTATTAATATGGGTCACATGGATTTTCCTGATTTGGGTATGTGGACTAATCTGACATAGGTCATATGGTTTTGTTTTGAGCATTTAGATGGATGATGATGAAGAAGAGGACCTGTGATCTCTGTGTTTGTGGGGGGATTCATGAATTTAGCTACAGGTAGAGGTTTTTGAATGATGATGGTGAAAGAGCAGAGGGATATAAAACCTCTTTTATTGAAGTTTGGAGTGGCTTTAGCCATCTCTTTTGCTGGATTTCTCTACTCCCGCCTCAGAACCAAAAGGATCAAACCCTCATCGCCACCCCCCTCGCCACGCTCTTTGGGTTTGCATTTTTTCCTTATATCAAATCTTTTTATTGTAGATTTATCTGGTCCTAGTTTCTAGTCCATGTTTTGATTACATTGTGCATCTTACTAGATCATGGAAATGAAGTTAATTTAAAAGGTGGAAGAGCTTGGCATAAAGATGATCTTCTTGGCGTAAAAACATCCATTTCCTCCGATACCGTTTCTGTTGCAGCTGAATATGTAAGTTAGTAACTTAGTTGGAACTTAAATCCTGTTCAAACACGATGAGTGTTTTAATCTTATTTGTAATGAATTCAACTTTTTAATAGTGAAGATCATTATATACAGGTGGAGTGAATGTCGATTGATTTTTAATTGATTTCTTTTGTTTGTAATATTGTTTGATTGGTGGAGAATCTGTTGATGAAATTGCTCACTCTGTAGGTTGATAAAGCCGAGTATTTTTTTTTTTTCATAAAATGGACACATTGAATGATTTTTTCAAGTATGTTCTGTAAAATAATTTACCAAATTGAACTCTATTTTCTGTGTTTATGAAACTGGAAAATGAAAGATCTAAACTTGTAGATCTATTTCCTCTCACTTTTACTTCTATTCTGTGCAATCAAGCATTATACCATTGATGTGTGGATTATTTATGAAGTAATCATAGAAATTGTTGCAAATTATAATCTTCTTGTTGAGAGATCAAGGAGAAAATAGAAGTGGTAATTTGAAGATAGCTGATGCAGTGACAAACTTAAATATTCCTTGTTTTTATCTCTGTCTCTTGATTTCCCTGCAATGACAGGGATTATTCTTTGATAGATTTGTATTTACTGTAAAATCTATTAGTTATGAGTCAATTCGGGGAATTAAATGACTTCATCTGCTAAATTTGCCAAATTTGCTGTAAATATTGGCTGTTCAAATTACTGGGAATGAGGGGACAACAGTCCCATTGGTAATAGTTTTCACAGAACCAAACAAATGGATAATTAAAAGTATGTTAGATTTTATTTTGCTGAATTAAAATTTAATATGATCTCTATTCATTAGGATGAGACATACATACCGAAGGTCTGTGTTGACTCCATAGCTGGATTCTCTCCCAGCAGTAAAAGTAGTGGAGATAAAGAAGAGCTCCTCTTGCCAGAGTTTAATGATCTTGTGAATGAACTTGACTTTGCAGCTGCAAAGGCTGGCTTTTCTCCAAAGACTGATGTTGAAACACCCAGGTCAAATATAGATACTTCAAAAGCCTTTGGAAGTACTGAAAACGATGAATATGAGCAAGAGATCTGGCACCTGAGGAACATGGTCAGAGTGCTTCGGGAGAGGGAGAGAAATCTTGAACTCGAATTGCTTGAGTATTATGGCCTTAAAGAGCAAGAAACTGCTTGCATGGAGCTCCAAAATCGATTGAAGATAAACAATATGGAGGCTAAGCTTTTTACTCTCAAGATTAATTCCTTACAGGCAGATAACCAGAGGCTAGAGGCACAATTGGCTGAACATGGGAAGGTGGTGGCTGACCTTGAGGCTGCAAGAGCAAAGATTAAACTGCTCAAGAAGAAACTTAGGTCTGAAGCTGAACAGAACAAGGAGCAGATCTTAGCCCTTCAACAAAGAGTTTTGAAGTTGCAATACCATGAATACAAGGATGCTCCAGGTGATCCGAATATTCAATTAAAGTTGCATAGGCTAAAGGTTCTGGAGGTTGAGGTTGAAGAGTTAAAAAAGTCTAATTTGAGGTTGCAGAAAGAAAATACTGAATTGAGTCTGAGGTTGGAATCTATGCAAGTCCTTGCAAATTCTGTTTTAGAAGATTCAGAGGTATTAGTTCATTTTTAGTAAATCCTTTGTTCTACTTCTTCTCTTCTGCTTCCTCTTTTTTTTTTTTTTTTTTTAATTAATTATTATTTATCATTATTATTATTATTATTTTTATCATTATTCTTTTTTTTTTTTTTTTTTTTTTAATTAATTATTATTTATCATTATTATTATTATTATTTTTATCATTATTCTTGAATACATTTCACTATATGTGTATTCTTGCAGGGGGAAGCACTTAGGGTGGAGAGTGAGCACTTAAGACGCAAAAATGAGGATCTTGAAAAGGAAATTGAGCAACTTGAAACGGATCGATGCTCTGATGCTGAGGAATTAGTCTATCTGAAGTGGATAAATGCTTGCTTACGATATGAGCTTCGAAATTTTCAGCCTCCTGATGGTAAATCAGTGGCAAGAGACCTGAGCAAAACATTAAGCCCCAAATCTGAGGAGAAAGCCAAGCAGTTAATACTTGAATATGCACATTCTGAAGGGATGGGAGAAAAAGGGATCAGCATTATAGATTTTGATTATGACCAATGGTCAACTTCTCAAACTTCTGCTCTTACAGACTCTGGAGATCTTGATGATTCTTCTGTAGATAATTCATCTGCAACCAAAACCAACAGCTCAAGCAAGCAAAAATATTTCCACAAACTTAGAAGAATACTTCTTCATGGATATTTATCATCAGAAAAGTCTGGATCTTTAGAAGATGCTGAATCCTCAAGGAGTTCAGGTATTTCAACAGGAATATATGCTGACACTGAGGGGCATAGGAATAAATTCAAAAGCCTTCAGGGTTCATCTAGATTCTCTTTTGATCTCAGCAGATCCAAGAGTAAAGAAGAAAACTTCAAGGATGTAGATGCTGCCGAAAGAAATAGTGATGTGGGATCCTCTTATGCGTACAAGAGATTTGTTTTGGGTAGGGAGGGTTCTGATTTGGCTCTAAAAAGCACACTTGATCATCACTCAGATGACACCAAGAAGTATGAGTTGATGAAATATGCAGAAGTTTTAAAGGACTCTCTGCCTCAGGGAGGAAAAACCAGTGTTCATAGAAGAGCATCATCCTATAGTTCCTGTTGACAGATTGCCATATGTATACTTAAACCAAAAATATCACCATTTGACAATAGTAGCTGCACCTTTTCCACTCTTTTTCAACTGTTTATACATAGGCAATAAAACATGGTGAAGGAATTTACTACACAATGGGAAGGTACCATATCCTTTTGGTTAGAAACCAGTCAGAAGCTGAATTTTTCTGTTTGAGAATGCATGTTTGATGACTGACAAGTGTTCATGAGTAGAAGCTTAGTTCTATGTATGAAAACAATGTTTTCTACTTTTTGTAGCTGATATTTGTAGATGAATGGTTAATCTTTTCGGTTTCCTTCTAGTCCTTTTTTTCAACATTTTGTCAGCATTTGCTTAATATTTAATTGAAGTTTTGTCGAAACTCGCTAGTATTTGATTCCTATTTGTTAGGACATATATGTTTTAAATTGATTAAAAACATGTCACTTATTTATGTAAATTGGCTAATCCTTTGACAAAACGCACTCTACTTGTAATTGGGTAGTTCTAGGTGTTTTTAATACTTCAAGAAACAATGTTTTAAGGTCAAGTGTTGAAGTCATCAGGTCTGTCCAAGAAAAAGCAAGCTGAAGTGCAAAGTTTTTAAATCTCGACACCTCTCGATAGCTACCTTGACACCTGGCTATCTGTCGAGATCTTCAGCTGATTCTTATCGCAATCTCGATAGCTTTTCGATAACTGGTCGATCGATCGAGAAAGTTTCTGTCTCCTCGACACCTTCTCGACATCTTCTCGATAGCTGCTATCTGTTGAGATTCATTAAACCTCGACACCTCTCGACACCTCTCGATCGATCGAGGTTACGGAAAATCAGAATTTTCAGCTTTTTGATTTTTGGACCAGGCTTATGTATTTGAGTAGGGTTTCTTTTCTCACAACCCTAGACCTATATAAGACTTATTTTAGAGGTCGTCACATAGGAGAATAAAAAAAAGAGAATACAAGGAGAACATATGCAAAAGGTGACCGATACCTTATTCTCTCTGAAAGAAGCTACTACGTTTTTGCGCCTTAGGGTTTTGTAATCAAGTGCTTCTTGATCTTCATTGTTGATGATGTGAAGAACTTTGCAGCAAACATTCTTCTTCTTTAAGTTGGTGAGTGAGTCACGTACTAGGATTCGTACAAAGGAGTTAGTCACGTACTGGGATCCGTGCAACAACAAAAAGGGTGGCGTTCATATATTGAAGAATTCAGAGGTTCTGAAGCGGTAGAAGGTTTCTGCTGTGAGTTCATCTACGGGGATTGTAGAGTCTAGGGACAAAAGTTTTGTACTAGATTTGAAACTTCTCTTTTCTATAGTGGATTGCTTTTCGGGAAGGTTTCCCCCCAGGTTTTTTACTGTGAAACTGGTTGGTTTCATTGGTTTTCCTGGGTCATCATATCTTGTCTTATTTACTTTTCCGCTGCATTCATTATTGACATGATATTGATGTTTGTTTGTTTTAACAAGGTTTGTTCATAATAAATCTAATTAACAACTTGGGTTTAAAACTTGTTAATTCTAACAACTGGGGTCTATATTTCCCAACACTATTGATGTCCTCTCTTCTAGCAAGGTTGCTTCAAGATTGTCAAGCTAATATTATCTTTCATCTTAAGACATATTTTGTTCATTGTCCAAGTTATTTCTCTATCTAAAGACAGACAAACCCATTTGGTCTGACAAATTTAAAAGAACAATGAGTCAATGAGTAACTTTGGTTTTCTTGGTTTTCCTGTGGTAAGTACACGTGGTGAAATCCATATCTAATAAGTTTCATCCCCATTGTTACTATTAAATTATCATAAAATTAAGCTTCACTCCAAGACCATAGTTCATAGTTCATACAATTTCCAAGTTCCGGATTTCTATTCCCCTTTCCACATCAATTCCACTGCTACTGGGGCCTGAGATTGAGAGATACCAACTCGATCTTGCTACATCAGTAATGGGCTTCATTGATGCTTGGGTCCACACAGTCATTTGTAGGCTCAGTAGGTGAAATTCTACTATATACTTATGCACCCAATTGCCAAAATGCAACCACAATTTTTTGTTAGAAACTACTTTTGCAGAATACAGAAAGCATATGAAATAAATGATATGTGTTTATGAGGTACTGGTTTTATTGTACTGTATCACCACAAAGCCTATATTTTTCTTGTTCTTATTATGCATCAGGGATGATTTTAAAGCCAATGTTTACTCTTGGCAACAAATGAACTTTCTTGGTGTAGGTCATATTTATGTTGTGTTGCGTCATGTCTTTATATTCTGACCCAAAATGGCTTTACTTTAAAACCACCTTAGCTTTTTCTATACATTGGCGCTCACCAAATTCGTCCCACAGTACCACAGGTTGCTTTTTCCTAAACTGGGTAACTTTTTTTCTTAACCCAAAAAAAAAAAAAACCCTACAAGTGGTGTTGACCAAAAAAGAAATTCAAAATTGTGACAAATTATTATTCGTAGATAATTAGTAATAAGTGACTACAATTAAGAACGTGTAAAAATTTATTGACTCAATTGTTATGAAAATTATTTTTTACCACTTTTTGATAAAATTTTAAAGTGAAAATGGTAGAACTGTAAAAAGGCTTTAGTAGGGTCTGGAGTTTGGACCCTGTTGCAAATGCCAGTAAATGCTAGAGGTCACTGAATGGTGATGGCGTGAGCAAAGAGCACTCTTGTTTTTATTTTTTACGTTAAACTCTATTTGTAATGATCATTGAAATGCGTTTAGAGTTTTATTTTATGTTGCTTATATTATTTATCTTTTACAAGCCTGAAAAATATTTTTATGTTACAATTACCTCCACTTACAGTCAAAGTTATATTACTAAAGTTGTACAAATTGTGTCTCATTTTAATTATTTGATCGATATTAATAAGGATCAAAATTTACTAATCAATCATTCAATTTGTAATTTAAAAAGAAAAAAAAAAGGTATTCAGCAAAAAAAAAAAAAAAGTGATGAAATTTAATTCAATCCCACTTTTTCCGTATTCATGGCCGGCAAGATCAGCAGGAACAGCACAACACCTCTTGCAATACAACCAAAAAAGTATGACCTCATCAGCTGATGATGTTGTTGGTATTATACAAGATGTTCCCCAGCAACAATAACTTTAGGGAAATACAGGAGTAATATTTTTCAATTTTGTTAAAAATTTTATAACTTTAATATTCACAATGATATGAGTGTGACCATTTGTGAGTTGTGTATAAAAAGTGTCATCTAAATAAAAATAATATTACTTTTAATTATAATAAGTTGTGAAAAATATTGCATACTTATCATTGTCAACCTAAAATTAGTAACAAATTTTAAAAAAAATATTATATTCATAATATTTTTATAATACTTTCATAACAAATTTTTTGTAGTTAGTTGATATTGTTTTTAATTTGAATCTACTATTTAAATTACATTTTTACTCATCCGTAACAATTATTAACAATTTATCACTTAATTTTTTTTTTTAAGAATGCTATTACTTAAATTTTGTTATGAAAATATTGTGAAAATATCGTGAATAAAACAATACAAATAACATAACCCACAAGCAATATAATAATTTACTCAACTAGTAACATTTTTTTATTTTTGTATTTAGAAGAGTATAATTTTATTATTAAATAAAAATTTGGGTTAGAATTTTGTTATAACAATAATCAAAGAACAATGATATCTATCTCTAAATAATAACTATTAAGAAAAAAACCCACAACAAAAAGCCGTCATACCTTCATTTTCCCAAGTTTTCTTTCTCTTTTTTCTCTCCACAGACAAAGGCACTCTACTAGTACAATAAGCCTACCCACCAAAGGACAAGTTTAATAACAAACAAAATCGCAAAATGTGCACGTGTCAAAATCCCAGAGCGAGTACCCAAAAAAAAAAATCTCACACAGCCCATACCCATCTCAATCAAACCTCACTGTCCGTACAAACCCATATATAAATCTCTCATTCCCTCTCTTTCTCTCTCACTCTCCACAACAAAAACCAAAAAAAAGCCCTGCTACTACTGCATATAGACTATATAGTACCACTACACACATTACAGTTGTAACAAACACCACTCTCTCTCTAAAACTTTCTCTCTCTAAAAAAACACTCTCCTCTGTTTCTGAGCTCTTGTGACTTAGCTCCCAAGAAAATGGCGGCCAAGACTGTCTCTCTTCCGCCACAGCCACAGCCACAACCACAGCCACAGCCACTTCCACTACCACACTCACAACCACCACCTGGGTTTGTTAATTCGCAGTGTGCTTCTTTATACGTGGGTGACTTGGACCCACAAGTCACAGAGTCCGACCTCGTCAAGCTGTTCTCCACCGTGGGTCCCATTGCCTCCGTTCGTCTCTGCCGTGACATTTCGTCCCAGGAGTCCCTCCGTTACGCTTACGTCAACTTCGTCCATCACTACCACGGTATAAAACAAATATACCCTCTGTTTCTTTCTCTGTTTCTTTTTTTGTGTGTAGTGTGTGTGTATGCATGTTTCTTTTTCTGCTTCTTGCTTTGTTTTTTGGGGTTTTCTTGGTGAATGGTGAAATGGGTTTGTCTTGGTTTTCTTGTTTCTCAAATGGGTTTTTGAGTATTTCTGGTTTCTTGGGTTTTCTTACTCTGTTTTTCTTTGTCTATTTGTGTGTGTTTTTTTGTATATGTTTATGTATTTTGTGTGTTTCTTGCGTTGTGTATGCGTGTATGTATTTCTCTCTCTGTATGTATTATTTTATATCTCTGTCTTTGTGTATAAGTGTATGTGTGTGTGTGTGTGTGTGCATGTAAGCTTTTGGGGTTTTTTGGGGGGTTTTCTTGGTTGATTGTGACTTGCGTACTTTTTGTTTGTGAAATGGGGTTGTAATTTCTAGAGTTTTCATGTAAATTAGGGTTCGTTTTCTTTTTTTAGCTTTTGTGGTTATCGAGTGGGGTTTGCTTATTTTGTTCTCTTTAGGTTGTAATTTCTACCACGAAGAACTCTTTAAGTTGTTTACAAATGGTCATTTTGGTATTTCTCTCTCTTTCTTGAGAAACAAGTTATGTTTGCTTCACGTTTCTTTTCGCCTTTTCATTCTTGCATTACCATGTATTATGTAACTACTTGTGTTCTTCAACCACATCATTTGGTTTCTTGGACTTGATATTTTAGTAACTAACCTCCGCTTGCTGAAGGAATTAGTTACCTTACAATTTATGTTGCTTTTGTTTTCTTAAAAATGATAAACTAAACCAAGAATACCTTTGGACAGTTAGTAGTTAAGTCTTGGTTGAGCAGAGCATTTCCCTTTTCTGGGGAAGGATTACAAATTATGATACATACTCTGTACTAGACCCTTGATTTTCTATTATTCTTTTATTTCTTTCACTTTCTTGGCAAGCAAACAATAGTGTTTGGGTTTCCATCTTTTGTTGGGGGCGGGGGACTCTTGGTTTGTGTACTTCCAGTGTTTAATTTATTGTTAGTAGCAGTAAGATTCTTTGATTCTTCCATTAATTTTTCCCTCTGATTCATCAAGTAAATATCACAATGTACTTTTGTTCTTCTGTTCTGATCAGCATCTATGGCTCTGGGCCGTCTAAATCACACCTATCTGAAGGGATTTCCTATGAGAATAATGTGGTGTCAAAGAGACCCTCTTTCAAGAAAGACTGGTTATGGAAATCTCTTTGTGAAAAACCTACCCCCTTCGATCAATAGCCTTCAGTTGCACTCTTTGTTCAGCAGATTTGGGACCATACTTTCTTGCAAAGTGGCTGAAGAAAATGGAAAGAGCAAGGGATTTGGATTTGTCCAGTTTGATACTGAGGAATCAGCTATGAGTGCTCTTTATGCTCTCCATGATACAGTGATTGATGAGAAGAAATTGTAAGTATTCTGTTGTATATTGCTCTCTCTGTTATTTATCCTGTTTTATTCTCTTTTGCTATCTTGATTATATTTTTTAACTTTTGCACATTGATGAGTCCTTTTGTCTTTTGAAATCTCAGATTTCCTTGAGATAGTACTTTCTTGCTTATGCTGTTTGTCATTGGATAAAAGGCATTGTCTCTGTCATAATGTGTTGATTTACAATCTGGTTCTTGAGTGGAGAGGGACAAAACTGCAGGACAAAGTTTGAAAACACCTAGCTCTTGTTGTGCCAAGAGCCTTGTAATTCTATGGCATTGTCCAATTGTCTCCCTGGGGAGAACTTGGGTTCAAATCCCCCTCCCCCACATGTTGTAAGCTAAAAACCAAACGAAAGCATAAATTTTTTCATGTTCTCTCCAAAGTTAATCAGAGCAGGGAATTCTTGGCCCTCCATATCTCTTTCTTGTTCTGCCTAAAATCTTTTCCTCCTATGTTTATCATATTAATTTGTGCTTTTGTTTTCATTTCTCATTTGAATATGACAAAAGTTTGTTCCCCAATATGATACTATATAAATTATGAACACTCCTTTTAAATTTCCCTGTGAAGTGATTCTTAATTTTGTATCTGTTTTCATAAAATTGATCTCCAATGTGACCTGTGGATGGATACATGGATTTCTTATGTTTGTAGGTCTCTTGTAATAATAATAATTATGTTTTTGCTATTAATTCTTTCCCCTTTGTCTTCATTTCTCTTTAGATATGTGTCAAAGTTTATGAAGAAAAGTGAGAGGATGGCAGCACAAGAAGAACTAAATTTCACAAATCTGTATGTGAAAAATCTGAGTGAAGATACGACAGAGGAGCTCCTTCGAGATCAGTTCTCCAAGTTTGGAAAGGTTTCTAGTGTGGCCATCATGAAGGATATTCAGGGTAAATCAAGAGGTTTTGGTTTCATCAACTTTGAGTCATCAGAAGATGCTAAAAATGCTGTTGGGGCTCTGAATGGTGCATTCATAGGTAAACATAGAACTTCATTTCTTTTTTTTTCTTTTTTTTGATAGGAAGAACTTCATTTCTATTCCCTCTGTTTTGAGCATTATTATGCAAAGAACAGTTCATTGATAAGTGAAATCAATTTGTGAATCAGGATCAAAATATCTGTTTGTAGGAAGGGCTCAAAGGAAAACCGAGAGGGAAGAACTACTAAAACGTGAATACATGGATAGGTGCAACTACACCAATGAGCAGTTGAAGGCTTCAAACTTGTTCGTTAATAACCTCAGTACATCAGTAGATGATAACAAGTTGAAAGAACATTTCAGTACCTGTGGACAATTAACATCAGTTAAAGTGATGCGCCTTGATAATGGGATTAGTAAAGGGTTTGGCTTTGTACGTTTCTCCAATCCTGAAGATGCTATGAAAGCTCTGCATACGCTTAATGGTAAAGTCTGTTTAATGAAAGCTCTGCTTCCACTTAGGGGTAATTGATTAGTAGCTTTCTTAATTGAGGTTTTTTTTTTTTTTTTTTTTTTTTTTTGGTAGGAACCACTTTGGAGGGAAAAACTCTATGCGTGGCTATTGCTCAGAGAAAAGAAGATCGCATAAGGACATTACAAAATCGCTATGCTCAATTCTCACCAGAAACTTTCTATAATTGCAACTGGAATGTCCACCCTTTCTTTTATCACTTTCCTCCTTGCCCTTCATCAAACCAGCTCCTATCCCAACCAATCGTGTATCAAGATTGTCAACAATATCCTCTAGTGACACAAACTTATCATGACCGCTTCTCCATTTTTGTAAGGATTTTTCTTTATTCTGTAGCATGAATTTTGGGTTTAGCATTTCTATCTGTTTCTCAAGTTATTCTTACATGACTGATGAAATTACAGGTTCCAAATGGGCAGAAAGAGTGGGGTAACACCAGGGATCAGGTTTACCAGCAGCATGTATCTTCTGTATTCCTTTTCTGTTTGTTTGTTTGTTTTTTTTTTCTTCAGAAACAAATAATGTGTATCTCTACTTACCATCTGTCTCAATTGATAGTAAATGACATCACATAACACACACCATCCATAAATTTATTATTTCTCTAACAAATACTTGGGATCCTTTAAAGGCTTACGTGTATCTGATTATATCACTCTTATGATCTTTTTCTTAGCTTATTCTATGGCTGTCTTGTTTTTAAATTGACCTGTTAGGCTCTTTTGTTTTGTTCAATTTTTAATGTTTTTCTATTTTTATGGTCCCATGACAAATGCCTACTCTAACGTTTCTGCCAGTATTTGAAGAACAATGGGACTCCTGGAGGTCAGAAGCTTGACTTCAGAAAGAAGGGGAACAAGCAGAGTGGACCTGGGGAAAGTACCTATACTGGATCAGCAGGTGCCAAAGGCAGAGCTCACGCTGCAGGAACATCACCTGGGAAGTCCAGGAGGAACTTAGAAAAAGTTCTTGCTGAGAATCTTCAGGTCTGTGACTCAAATTCTTTCTTCTTAGAGGGTCTTAGAAGTTATGTCATTCTCTGAGGACTTTATATTTTGGGGGCAATGCCTACTAACCATGATGAGCTTGATATTGAATTGATTCTCTAACACCTGAAAATGCTACACAGATAACAGGAATGCTGTTGGAGAACAACTCTTCTGACATAACCAAGCTGCTTAACCCTCCAAATGCTCTAGGCTGTTCAAGTTTTGGAGGAAAATGATAGAATCATCACAGAAGGCATTTTGTTTCTTGAAATTCTAATCTGGCCTTGGACAAATCTAACAAGTTCACTAGTCTCTTCTCAAGTTCTCATCAGAAGGAGTTTTGTTTTTTGCTCTACTGACAAGGGACCGGCAGTGGATTTGTCAGTATTGTCATATATCTGAAATAGAACATACAAACCTATTCTGACCCTGCTGCCGTTTTTCTTTTCCATCTTTTGTGCTTAGTTTTTTGTGAAGACAAATTTAGGTATTGAAACCAAAAATTGAAGTCTCATATGGCTTGCATGATGAACAAAGCATGGTTTCCATCTTTTTTCCTCTCTGTCTTAGCCAAATATATTCTGTCTAATACAATACTACATTTTCCTTTTTGTTTGCATGGTCAGCAAAGTATTATACTTTATTTTGGCCTTTTATTTTCCTTAATCAACTCTGCTATTATTCATGTAAAATGTCTTTTTTTTTTGGATAGAAATAAGCCTAAGAAGGCAAAATCTATTACAAACAAACTGCATAATTTATGGATGGAGTGCTGTGAGAGACAATAAATGTCCTCAGTTATAAGATTACTATTACTGCTGTTGCAACCTTTCCATGAAAGTAGCTGAATAGCACAGTATTGGTCTTCTTACATAATATAAAAAAGAAAGCATATCTCAGTATCACCATCAGACGAGGGAGATGCCTTGGGAAATCAATGCATCAGCAAGGACCTGATTAGCAGCCTGAGATGGATGGACACTGTCCCAAAACACATACTGAGTTGCATTAGAACAAGTCCCTATTGACTTTGGATTGCACAAAAATGATGTTGTCTCTACGATCCCTGTACCACAGCAGCCTCTCCTTGCTTCAGCAAAACCTACAAAAAAGAAAAAAATAGTGAAAGATGATTACTATTAAAACGCTTAAAAGCAACCCAAGCTTTAATTCCTCAGACAGAGGCTTTCTAATCGGTAATCAGTTAAAAAAAGCATGTTGCTTACCAAATTTGGATGGAGATCGAATAAGATCATAGAGTGGCTTATAAATGTCAAAGATAACTATCTTAAGACCAGGAAGTTGCTTTTTGAGACTTGTTGCAGCCGAGTTGATCTTCTTATTAAATGCTTGGGCATCAGTGTTGATCCTAGAGACGCACCCATTATCATGAAATCCAAATAAGGTGATGGCAAGAGGAAGGCAACCCAATGGAGGGAGTGAAGTCACCCCAAGTTTTCTGGCTCCCAGGCCATACAATTCCTGTTTTTAATCATAGCCAAGTAATTATCCAGGGGAATTATATAATTTTCAGGCATATTTTTCACAACTTATATAAGAAAGTTAGAAAATAATAAAGCATTAAAAAAAATCATTAAAATTATAATTACTCCTTGAGCATAACCATAATTTTTTTTTTTTTGAGTAAAAGAAAATCCATAATTAGGTAAACATACAAATAATTTTGAAATTTCATATTTAATCATGTCAAGTACATAAAGGGGTCCACAATGAATTATATGATTTTAATTAACATATATATACACACGCCATTTAATATATATATATATATATATATTTTTTTTTTTTCTCTTAGAGACTGAATATATTAGTTATCACAATAATAATAATTTACTTATTTATTAGTATGTGTTATATAAATTTCAAAATATATCTAATCATTTTAAATTTGCTAAATGCCTTATGAGTAAACTAGCAATTCTTGATGTTTCCATAGAGACATCTAGATAAATCCCCTAATTATTCAATGATAATAAGAAAAAAAATTTAAAAAAAAAAAAAAAAGAAGATAGCTTTCCAACATGCATGTCAGCTAATTGTACCCTTTGTACTAAAGTTCAAATACTGATAAATGCAATTTCTACATTTTTTCAAACAAAAACATTGGTCCAAACTGCGACCGATTCTGTTGATTTGGTTGGTTCAACCGGAGTTTACTCGGCTCTTGAATTTTTTGTTAAAAGATCCGGTTCAATGAGATTAAAAAACTGGGCTGCCAACTGTTTATTCAACACTTAACGACTAAACATGGCATTTGAGGCACATATTTTCAGTCTAATTAATTTAGTGCAAAACTTGAAATTTAGTAACCACAATGATGTACCTTAACAAAGCTTGTGAAAGCACCAACAAGGAAGTTGGAATACTGATCAGGAGTGTAGACTTTGTTGACCAAAGGATTGACATAATAATTCTGAAGAAAGTCACTATTACCAGCACTCAGAATATATATTGCTTCCTTGATTATGGTTGCTGCTTTCTTACTACCAGCCACCTTTGCTAGCTTGGTTTGGTATTCCTTGTAGTATTTCAACTGCTGAGACAATGGGATTGCATGCTGCCACAAACCAAAATTTCATTTGTATAAAGAAATCAATTCTTATAATCAAATCAAGTTTACTAATTTGAGACTGAGAAAAGATTAGCATAAGATGAAATTCTTTACACTAATGTGGGCAGCTTTTTCATCATAACCAGAGGCAGCTGAAGCAAAGTTAGCTCCAATTAGGAGGTTCTTTCCTGATGCTTGTGGGCTAAGATATGCTGGAGCATATGTCTTAAAACCCAGAGTTTCAGCTGCAAAATGTAAGATTCGAGTAAAGATTAAAGCTTATTTATATTATTAGAAGGACATAAATTTTTTTTATAAAAAAACTGAATTTGACCGCTATGTGTTCTAATTGCTAATATACCAATTGAAAATTCTTATTTAGACTCCAATAAATTATGCAGCGGATAAGTGAATTAACTAAACAAATTATTATTCCACCCAATTAATGCAAACAGATATCAGACAGTCCCTTTATTTCGTTGTAAAGTGTTTTACACGCTAAAATTTTCAACATTTTACCTTGTTTGTTTCATGGTAAAATTTAGTTAAACTTGAAAATATTTTTTTGTTGACTGTAAAATCTTTTATAAAATGTTTTACTTTTAAAAATTTGGTATAACATTTTACAAAAATACATTATGACTCTTTCCCCCATTTGGTGACTAGGTTGCCGGTTGGTTGGCTGGGCAGTCGGTGGAGTTGGTCCGGTCATCAGAGCTACTAGTGTTAGACCTCTGGCACAGGCAATTCGGTCACCAGAGCCATCGGTCTGGTCACCGGTGACTTTGGCGGTTTGCATTGAAGAATTTTACATGTTACATCAAATACTTGAAAATATTTTACTAAAATTTTTTTATTGCAAAACAAATGGAGCATAAAACACTTTTATTCTATCAAATCAAAAAGCAATATAATCAAAGCGGTAAAAAATATATAATTGGTAACGAAGTAAAAAACCAATGAAAACCACTTTAATGGATTCACAAATTTGATTCATTACTCTGATATGATCCCTATGCAGCCACTCTAGCATTGATGCGTTCTACTTACCAGTTATATCAGTGGCAAGTTTGCCATTGCAAAACCTGCCAGTAGGCTGGTGATTGATAAAGTCTCTCCCATATGGAGGGAAATTGGCCTTGAAAAGAGTGGGGAGATAGTCATTGTTCCCCACATCCACTGCAGAGTCACCGAAAGTTATAATTGCTGGTACAAGAGCACTTGATTCTTGCCCATTTCCGAATCTTGCTAGTGCAAATGAGACCAACAAAAGCAGTGCACTTCTGAAGTGGGTATTCATCTTTCACAACAATGGTGTTCTGAGGCTTTGAGCTGGGACTTGAACCTTATATGAAGTATGAAACGGACCCCATTGAAGTTGGTCTTGAAGAAAGAGGATGGAAGTTGAATTAATAGTCATTAAATCAGAAGCCTCGAGTGGCTTACCTTTTCTTGATAGATGTGACTTACATCCAAATTTTTTATTATGCATTTGTTCTTTGTTGTGTGGACATGCGTTAAAGATTTTTCTCTGTAGCTCACACGTTAAGGAGAAATCACAAATAGTGAGTTCATCTTCTTCATTAAGGCAAAGGTGGTTGGGAAGATAGTTGGTGGCATTATTAGTTTAAAGGCACCAGAAAGTTGCATATGCTAGAGTTATTTCGGTGGTTGCAGTTACAAAATCAGCTGATTGGTGACTACTGGTTTGAAGTGTAGGGTATGGGTGGCCCTAATACTAATTAACAGTATTCTTAAATGAAAGATGTGAAATTATGAAATATTGGTAAGATTGAATATCTATGTAATTTTTCAATGATAGTTGGGAAAATTTTAACCTCAAGAGTTGTTGAAGATGTGGAAAATCAAAGAGAATCAATGTGAATCCTCAAGCTCAGTAATTTTGGAATGTGAAATTAACGTAGATCAAAACTTGGCGACATCAAGAATTTGAAGAACTCGAACCTTGAAAGAAGTGGAGTTAAAAGTAATTTGCGATGTAATAGAAGGGACTGTAATTATTATTTTTTGTTGTTCTTTCTGCTGAGATGGACTTTCAACCATGGTCACGGATGGACCAATCATAGCTACAATTGTTTCAGACCAATGATTCCATAGCTGCCTTTGTGGTTTATATATATAGCTTCCACAGCTACACTTTTACCCCGGGCTACCCAAAGAGAAAAGAGTCAAAAGGAACTTGGAAATATTACCTCATTTGGTTTAGGGCTGACTCAGTTTGGTTGGAAAAATCTAATACTTTTGTTTAGTTTAGTCATATATCTCAATTTTTAACTCTACTTTTTTTTTCAAAATGATGAACCTATTTGGTTTTCAAAATGATGAACCTATTTGGTTTAGGGCTGACTCAGTTTGGTTGGAAAAATCTAACACTTTTGTTTAGTTTAGTCATATATCTCAATTTTTAACTCCACTTTTTTTCAAAATGATAGACCATTACTGACACTACACAGAAGGTTATGGTTGCAACCCACGTTCCTTTTCTTTTCTGCTCTTCGTCCTCTTTCATATTCTCTCATAAAAAAACCCATAAAATACAGAGTAGACGATACACCCAAACCCAGCTCCACCACCACCAACGGCAAACCCAGAAACCCATAACCACAACCTCCACCACCAACAGCCCTCAACACAACCACAACCTCCACCAAAAAATCCGACTGAATCAAAAATCCAAACCCACCAACAGCCCTCAACCTAAACCACTACCTCCACCAAAAAAATCCAAACGAATGCACAAAAAACCCAAACCCAAATCCTTAGATCGGAGACCCAAATCACGAAAATACGAAATTAAGGAGAGAGATGAACCGATCTGGCAAAGGGGTGGAGAGAGAGGGAGAGAGAAATTGCTTAGCCAAATGCGGTGTGAAAAACTGCCGGTGATAGAGCCCAGTCCGACGCGGTGAAGATTATGGCACGCCTCGGTTGTTTGTCTTCAACCACGGAGTGTTCATCTCAGGCGGCTTTACAGCGTCGGTTCATCATCTCAGATGCCGCTGGGAATGGAGTGTAGACGAAATGAGAGGGAGGCGAGAAAGAGGGATTCTGAAATATTTGGGGAAGAAAAATGAACCGAATAGAAGCCTTTCCATCTGGAAATTGATTTGACAATTCACTGCAAACTGATACCACAAAGTCACAATATTTACCATTGTGCCACTGGAACTCAGTTTTCAGCTTTTAAAAACACCATTTTTCTGTTTTCGGTTTCCATCCCTCTCGCTTAAAATTTTTGAGTCTTGAATAATGGAAACAATGTTAGGAAATCAAGCCAAACACAATTTTTTTTTGTGGATCCCACGAAATTTGGATGATGGAAACTAAGTAATATAACTCAGTTTCCATGTAATCCAAACGAGCCCTTATAACTAGTTACCCAGTTTTTTGTAGCTCAACTAACATCCTCAGCATTTCTAGGTAAAGATATCTAGCATTTGAATTCCTTTCTTATAACTATTGAATTATCGCCCAGAGAGAGGAACTGTCATTTGGTGGAGGAAGAAGAGACATTACATTGATTTGTCACCAATTTTGAACTTTTTGACTACGGATATGGGAAAGGAAGATTAAAAAAAAAAAAAAAAAAAAACTCTTCCCAAAATTTTCTCTTTACTTCTTTAACTAACTTAGAAAATAAAAAATAAAAATCATTCTTGCTAAGAGCTTTGTAAATTAATTGATTGACACACTTTGATATTTTGAAATAAGATATTTAGGATTCAAATCATTCCTTTCCCTTATACCTAAAGATGCACTAGTGTAAAAATTTAAAAAAAGAAAAAAGAAAAAAAAGAACAAAGTTTAGGAAATTTTTAGATATATGACCTGAATGCTGATGAATCAAGTCCAGGGGGGATTACCACACTTCGTGCACTCAATACATGCATCATTTATTATAGTCGATCGGATCCAATTTTGTTATGTATGAGTCCTTTGTTCTTATCCCTTGGCAATAGGGGTTTAACCGTTTAAGACCATAGGGTTTAAGCTTCCAATTAAATGAATGATTTTTTCCATCGATGGCAACATGCATAACATTGATTGGCATCACATCAACATAATAAATAAAACTTTCAAAATTATAATTTTATTTGTGTTAGAAAGTCAACACATAAGTTTTGTAAGGCATAATTCAAAAATATATCAACAATTTTTTAAGGTATAATAATGAAATAATGAAATTCCATTTTTAATGGTAGTTTCAAATGATTTGTAATATTTTACATATAAAATTTGTTTATCAACAAATAAATATCATCACTTATACAATGATTCAAGTGTTTCTTGAGAATTCAAAGCTGAATTAAGAAAAACTCTATTACATACTCACTAAATCGATGATTTAATTCTTATAATTGAGAATTTACTGGAACATATAAAATATCAAATCAATAATGATGTTCAATTGTAAAATCATCTTGTTGATGAAAAAAAAAATTCTTTAGGTGGTTTAAACAACATAACAGGACCAAAATCATAAAAATCCCAAGCTTTAAACTTTAGGTCTCGAGAAAGCAAACAACCAACATATCATAACTCACAATTCATTTTCATTCTCCTTAAGAGGAGGTTTTAATAAGAAAATTACAAATGATTTTTGTGCGCGCCCAATACCGAAACCCGTTGGGCTGGACCTCACTTGGGCTCACAACTTATTTGTATGGTGGGCTTGGATTTCCTACTCTGGGTCGTTCTTCTCGCTAAGACTTAACGTCCTCTCTGTTCTTTCCTCGTGGGTCTGGGTCACCTTCTCTCTCTGCTCACTCTCTGCATACACTCTTCTTACCGCCCATTTTTTCAACCCCTCTCTTCTCAAAACTTCCCGTATTTATAGTCCATAGTTTAGTGGAGAGGTCATAATTACTTGCCAACGAGTGCAACCGGCGGTCCACTATTATCGATCGTAAGTGGGTGGTCAGGTAGGAGTGGGAAACTGTGAGGGTGGCGTTGGAACTTGGTTCCACAGAAAAATCACACACATAAATGGACACTCCAAAACATGCTTTGAGGTAAAATTCATCAATAGAAAATTGATTATTGAGCTACATTTTATTTTATTTTTCAGGCACGATTGCAACCATTAAACCAACATAGATTCTATTACAAACATTTTTTTTTCCAGACATATAGATTCTATTCTCTCTCAGCCCCTAGACAGAGGGAAAGTATATAACAAATCTGATATTGAAAGGCTTTAAAGAAACAAAATATTTGGTCAAGAACCTACTTCGAAGTTGTATGTTAAAACTGAAAACCCAACCTACCACCTTTATTTGATCAAGTGGATGTAGTTTCTTTTTTTATTTTATTTTGGTTGGTTGGTAATTTATGCTGCTTATGATAACTTATTTAAGTACAGCAACAATGCTGCTCAATTTTTTATTTTGTAGTTCTTTGGTCTAGATTTCCGCAATGTATTTTGTGGCATAGATTTTTGGATAAACCCAAAAATGTTTAACTTTTTAGATAAACTAAATAAGGAGTAATAATAATAATAATAATAAAATGTAATAAAGGGAAATTTTCAATACATTACGATTCATTGTATTCAAATCATCTCTAATTCTACTCATTTTGTCGCACTGTTCTATACTTCTACATGGTAGACTGTAGGTGAAGTAGAAAAAATAGTGAGTTTATTAGAAAGTGATAAACAACCAATCACAATCTATCATTGTTGGATAATTTTGACAAAGTGTGTATCAAAATAGATTTTATCAATGCAGAAAAACAGATTCGATTATTGTGAAATTCGAACATGAAAAAACATACATATTTGGATTTTCAATTATTGTGAAATTTAAACATGAAAAAGCATTCAGATTTGACGTTTAAATTTAGAAAACACGATTTCACTAGGTGTTTTACGAGAAAACAGTGAACAATTTTTTAAATAGTGAACAGAAAATAATTTACGCAGAAAAGAGAGATTAAATTCAATGTAGAGATTTAATCAATGTAGAAATTAAATTCATATTTCAAAATTAAAATCTCTATATCTTACAATGCTTCTATTTAAATAAATAAAAACATAGAAAAGCTACTGATTTTTATCTTTATGTTTATTTGTCAATTATCCTCAAGTAAAAAAAAAAAATTACACAGTACTGAGTTTGGTAAACTTGAGTACTATAGGAAAAAAATTTATGTATTTTTTTATAAAAGGTACTCGAGCCTGGTATACTCGAGTATTGTGTTGCATGGTACTCAATTTTACCAAGTTCGGGTACCACTTTATTTTTTTTAATCGCCAATTTCCAACTCAGCAGTCATGGTGGAACTATAAAATAGGGTACTCGAGTTCACCAAACTCGAGTACTGGAAAAATGGTAGATTGCCATTTATTTCTGAAACAGTAGTTTTTTGCTAAAAATTTCAAAAAATTGTGGTATTTGGCCATTTTGGCCCACATACTTATGTACGGAAACATCCAGACAGTAGTGATGCTAAAGTTATCTTACCTAAGTGAGCAAGGTGATCATACAAATTACAAAGTACTTCACAAAACAATTTTCTTATTTTGCCGATTAATCAACAACTGTTTAAGCAATCATGCACCAACTAAATTTATTTAAAATTAAGCAAGAAGAAACGTAACCATATAATTGAAAATCATGATAATTATCACTACTATTTGGAGAGCATGTCCCTAAATATGAAGCAACGTTAACTGACGAAAATAGTTGAATTAGGCTCCTTGCAACTGGTAGCTGCCTTCTCTCTAATTCTATCTGACATGTGATCTTCCTACTCCACGTGATCATTAAGGGATGCAAATGCAGATAAGAAAAAGAATGATCAAACTTTTCATTAATCCATGATCAACAATATTACTTTGGAAAGGAATTCATGGTCTAAGCTAAAGATAGAATGAAACATAGAAACTCATATGGTCTGGGCAAACTTGATAAACCAAAGGCCAAGACCGTTTACCTCTTGCTTAATTATCACATACTATCTTCTTCTTTTTTTTTCTTTTTTTTTTTTTTAAATCAGATTATTATTGAACATAAAATCTATGAAATTATAACAGGTTACCATGAGAAAGCTCTTGTTGGCAAGGGGACTATCTCCAGAAAATTAACTCCATCTCCTCCTGGTAGGAGTCTCTCCCTCTCATTTTCATAACGAGTCTATCTCCCTTAGGCTGCCCTAAGGATTTGAGTTTTACTTATTTTTTTCCTTTCTCTCCCCTCTCATCCTCTCTAATAGTACCTTGGTGTATCTAAGTGCATCATGGTTGAAGGTGTCTCTGATATTTTAGATAAGCTAAAACTCACGTCCGAGGAGGAGGAAATCATTGAGATTGCGGTTGAAAGGAGGGTCAGTGAGATTGAAAGCTGTGTGTTTAGTTTGGTTGGCAAGTTTTTAACTTGTAAACCGTATAATAAGAGAGCGGCTTTGATTACCTTAAGGAGGGTTTGGGGTTTGGATTCTGAGTTACAGATTGTGGAAGTTGGTGCAAATCTGTTTCAGTTCAAGCTTAGGACTGAATTTCAGATGACTCGGATCCTTAATGGTGGGCCTTGGTCTTTTGATAATCAAATGTTGTTACTTAAGAGATGGCAACGTGGGATGTCTGCTCCAAATGTTGTTCTTGATTGTGTTTCGATGTGGGTGCAAATTTGGGGAGCACCATTTGATATGGCTTCTCCACAAATAGCTACAGATATAGGGGGTCAGATTGGCACGGTGGAGGAAGTGAAAAAATGGAGGTCTTATAACTCACTAAGCCTGTTCATGTGAGTGAGAGTGTCCATCTCTGTTTCTAAACCATTAAGAAGAGGTTGTTTCGTCCCAGACTTCGACAATAACCGTACATGGCTAAACTTTAAGTATGAGAGACTTGCAATGTTCTGCTACTTTTGTGGATTTGTTAGGCACGATTTAAAGCACTGTGCGGATTTCTTTGCTGCAGAAAAGAATGGTGCTTCAATGGATCTCTCGTACTGGGATTGGCTAAAGGCTATGGGAATGGCAGAAAACATCAAGGGTTGAGGGAGAGCTGATGATGGACTCCCAAAACAAGCCGATGCAGAGGGAAGATGGTGGTTCTAGCGAGTTGGCTGTGCAGAACAGAGCGGAGCAGAGAGAAGCAGGTGGGATGAGTAAGTTGGCTGCGCAGTGCAACTCCGGATTTCGTGTCACGGGCCCTGCTGTTCCGGAGATTATCCCAAAAGAAGATATGGAGTCTTGGGATAAGGAAAGTGATCAGAGAGTTAGTCATGGGACGCGGGCTAAGGCAGATTTTGAGAAGGTTTTGGAGGAGATTGATGCGGCAATTGAGGGAGAAGGAGTTATTATCCTTGACACAAGTAAGACGAAAATTCAGGAAGCTGTCTGTGGGAAGGGACTGATAGACGTGGCTGTGCAGGAAGTGGGGAGTAATCCTAATTTAAATTTAGTGCTTTCCACGCAAGGTACAAGGACCAGGCTTGATGTGGGCTTGCCTAAGTTGGGCCTTACACTTGGGGGTGGACTAATTGATGCCAGTAAACAAAAAAGGCCCAATAGAATTTCAGGCAAAGGAAATAAGGGTGTTAAGTTACCAACCAAGACTCCTAACGTGGGGAAGAATAGTGGTCCATGCAGGGGCAAGCTTAAATAGGGTACCTGGAAAAGAAAGGATGGGAGACCCGAAAAGGAGACTTTGAGCTCATGCATGGACATTGATGTGGGGCAAAAATACAAAATCAGTTTTGAGAGTCCTGATGGTACTGAATCAAGTCGTAAGAGAGGTAAGATTATCGACAAGCTTAAACTTATTTCAATGGCGGAGGTTGCTAGGCAGCCCCGCCGAGCACAATGAGTATTATAAGTTGGAACTATCGAGGGCTTGGGAACCTCCGGACAGTTCGTGCTTTGGAAAAAGGTGGTGAATAAGGAAGAGCCCAGCATAGTTTTCCTAATGGAGACTAAGGTTGATAAAAAGGAGTGGATTGATAAAGTTAAAGAGAAATGTAAATTAAAGCATGGAGTGTTCGTTCCGAGCAATGGTAATAGTGGTGGTCTGGCATTATTTTGGAAAGATGGGGTGATTATTGATGTGCAATCTTTTGCTTATGACCATATTGATGCTTGGATTGATGGTGGTTCGGGTATTGGTTGGTGGCACTTTAGGGGGTTCTATNGTCCACTATTATCGATCGTAAGTGGGTGGTCAGGTAGGAGTGGGAAACTGTGAGGGTGGCGTTGGAACTTGGTTCCCACCTCTACGATAGTTCTCGGCAGCGGTGGCTCTCCGAGGCACGGCCGGGTAGGTACAGCGCGGGGCTTCCCGAGAGTCAAATATCTATCACTGCCTGGGAAGGTGTTGCCGAGAAACGATGAAGAGGCAAGGCTCGGGCTTGCAGTATGCGTGGCCCGGGGTGGGCTGCCGGGTAGAAGGGGATTGGCCTCATGGGCCATATACCCAGGCCAGGGTCCAAGGCCTAATATAGGATACGACGCGGGGGCCGTACAATAGCCCCCTCTTGATTCGCTCCCCATTCTCGGGGGTGAATCAAGGATCGCAGGGGGTAGATACCCGTCTGGGAAGTCGAAGGGTCGGTGCTCGGTCGTTGATGGGGGCATTAATGCGTCTCAAAAGACGCGATTGGAGTTGACTGACGACCTGTCCGTCATTACTGTCTGACGGTTCGTGAACCGAGGCGTTACGCGTGTGGCAGTTGAGGCGACGGTCCGCGTGTTTTCCCGCCAGTGGATTATTTAATGCTTCTCATTTCACTCTCCATGCTTATAAATAGTCCCTCTAGTCTCTGGTTCTCACTTTCGCATTCCTCATTTTACAATATTTCACTCTGCCGAGCATCCCTCCTTCGTGGTTCTCCCCTGGCCCAGAACACACTTCCTCCTTAGAGCCCTCAGTAAGTTCCTCTCCTTCTTCTCATTTTTCTGTTTAGCCAGTTCAGTCGATTCTTTGGTAATCGTAGCATTTCTTTTCTCAATTTTCTTTGAAAAACACTCGCTTTGAAAAATGAGTTATTCTCACCTCCTTTCTACCGAGCATGCTTTGGCTAGATTTAGGGAGGCCTATAACGTTCCTAACGACGTAGACATTGCCTATTGCAATATGGGTGATATTGACATCCAGAGGCGCCGTGGTGAAAACACGGTGTTCTTTCCCTTGATGGCCATTTTAGAGGGTGGGCTTAGGTTCCCGGTTGACCCTCTGATTCTTAGTACCCTTAGATTTTACGGCCTTTGTCCCGACCAACTCCCTCCCAACTTTTACCGGGTAGTGAGTTGTGTGAGTAGGTTGAACCAGTTGTACGGGCTGCAACTAAATCACTATGACATCAATCAGATGTATAGTCTGTGCGGTAATATTCAGTCGACTATTATCTAAAGACTAGGGATGTGAGGTACGGCTTATTTCATGCCTACCAGACTCAAACCGAAATTCGGCTAAAGATTTCGTTCGAGTGAGCGGCAATTGGTTTGCCGAGGAGATCCCCTGTGCATTTTCGCCGCGCGACGTTGGTCGGTGACGAACTTTTATTCACTTTGGTCTCTTTTGGTTTTGGTCCGGTTATGTTGTCACTAACCCTTGTTTCCTTTGTGCAGAGAGCAAAAGATTCAAGCCGGACCTTAGAGTGGTACACGTTCGGGACCTGAATTTCGTGCTCAGGTCGGAAATCTTCGTTCACTGGACGGACAACTCCGAGCGTCTCACCTTATTCTCCGTGTCAATCCCGTCTACTCAACTTGGCAGCCATTCAGCCAAGCTTTACTAGTTGACAGCCCTCTCCTCTCATATATCGACGGAAAATAGTTGAATTAGGCTCCTTGCAACTGGTAGCTGCCTTCTCTCTAATTCTATCTGACATGTGATCTTCCTACTCCACGTGATCATTAAGGGATGCAAATGCAGATAAGAAAAAGAATGATCAAACTTTTCATTAATCCATGATCAACAATATTACTTTGGAAAGGAATTCATGGTCTAAGCTAAAGATAGAATGAAACATAGAAACTCATATGGTCTGGGCAAACTTGATAAACCAAAGGCCAAGACCGTTTACCTCTTGCTTAATTATCACATACTATCTTCTTCTTTTTTTTTCTTTTTTTTTTTTTTAAATCAGATTATTATTGAACATAAAATCTATGAAATTATAACAGGTTACCATGAGAAAGCTCTTGTTGGCAAGGGGACTATCTCCAGAAAATTAACTCCATCTCCTCCTGGTAGGAGTCTCTCCCTCTCATTTTCATAACGAGTCTATCTCCCTTAGGCTGCCCTAAGGATTTGAGTTTTACTTATTTTTTTCCTTTCTCTCCCCTCTCATCCTCTCTAATAGTACCTTGGTGTATCTAAGTGCATCATGGTTGAAGGTGTCTCTGATATTTTAGATAAGCTAAAACTCACGTCCGAGGAGGAGGAAATCATTGAGATTGCGGTTGAAAGGAGGGTCAGTGAGATTGAAAGCTGTGTGCTTAGTTTGGTTGGCAAGTTTTTAACTTGTAAACCGTATAATAAGAGAGCGGCTTTGATTACCTTAAGGAGGGTTTGGGGTTTGGATTCTGAGTTACAGATTGTGGAAGTTGGTGCAAATCTGTTTCAGTTCAAGCTTAGGACTGAATTTCAGATGACTCGGATCCTTAATGGTGGGCCTTGGTCTTTTGATAATCAAATGTTGTTACTTAAGAGATGGCAACGTGGGATGTCTGCTCCAAATGTTGTTCTTGATCGTGTTTCGATGTGGTTGCAAATTTGGGGAGCACCATTTGATATGGCTTCTCCACAAATAGCTACAGATATAGGGGGTCAGATTGGCACGGTGGAGGAAGTGAAAAAATGGAGGTCTTATGACTCACTAAGCCTGTTCATGTGAGTGAGAGTGTCCATCTCTGTTTCTAAACCATTAATAAGAGGTTGTTTCGTCTCAGACTTCGACAATAACCGTACATGGCTAAACTTTAAGTATGAGAGACTTGCAATGTTCTGCTACTTTTGTGGATTTGTTGGGCACGATTTAAAGCACTGTGCGGATTTCTTTGCTGCAGAAAAGAATGGTGCTTCAATGGATCTCTAGTACTGGGATTGGCTAAAGGCTATGGGAATGGCAGAAAACATCAAGGGCTGAGGGAGAGCTGATGATGGACTCCCAAAACAAGCCGATGCAGAGGGAAGATGGTGGTTCTAGCGAGTTGGCTGTGCAGAACAGAGCGGAGCAGAGAGAAGCAGGTGGGATGAGTAAGTTGGCTGCGCAGTGCAACTCCGGATTTCGTGTCACGGGCCCTGCTGTTCCGGAGATTATCCCAAAAGAAGATATGGAGTCTTGGGATAAGGAAAGTGATCAGAGAGTTAGTCATGGGACGCGGGCTAAGGCAGATTTTGAGAAGGTTTTGGAGGAGATTGATGCGGCAATTGAGGGAGAAGGAGTTATTATCCTTGACACAAGTAAGACGAAAATTCAGGAAGCTGTCTGTGGGAAGGGACTGATAGACGTGGCTGTGCAGGAAGTGGGGAGTAATCCTAATTTAAATTTAGTGCTTTCCACGCAAGATACAAGGACCAGGCTTGATGTGGGCTTGCCTAAGTTGGGCCTTACACTTGGGGGTGACTAATTGATGCCAGTAAACAAAAAGGCCCAATAGAATTTCAGGCAAAGGAAATAAGGGTGTTAAGTTACCAACCAAGACTCCTAACGTGGGGAAGAATAGTGGTCCATGCAGGGGCAAGCTTAAATAGGGTACCTGGAAAAGAAAGGATGGGAGACCCGAAAAGGAGACTTTGAGCTCATGCATGGACATTGATGTGGGGCAAAAATACAAAATCAGTTTTGAGAGTCCTGATGGTACTGAATCAAGTCGTAAGAGAGGTAAGAATTATCGACAAGCTTAAACTTATTTCAATGGCGGAGGTTTGCTAGGCAGCCCCGCCGAGCACAATGAGTATTATAAGTAGGNGCCTTCTCTTTCAAAGGATTTTTATTTATTTATTTTTTTTAAAGAAGTTTGTTCTAGTACAAATGATTTTTTTTTTTTTTTTTTTTTGGAAGACAGCTAAAAGTACCAACCCTAGATATGGGTTAGGTGGTCACTCTAAATTTTTGGATTTTTTTTTAGTCAACTTTCAATTTTGAGGATCAAAAATAAAAATTTTGAACCCAGCAATTTCAAAATTTTTCTACTAATCCATATAATCTTTTTATAGTTCTGCCTCTGACTGTGGATGATTAATTTGAAAAATCAATTACTATAAAAAAAAATTGAAAAATATTCTTTCTCATACTATTGTAGTTGAATCTATTATCTTTCCCCCAAAAAAAAAAAAAGAAAAAGAAAAAGTTGAATCTATTAGTCACGTTACCATTTTTCATCAATCACTTAACGGTAAAGACTATTTTGACACAGTACCAAAATGTTAGAGACTAAATTGACACAATTAAAAGGTTAATGACAAAATTAAAATATTGTGTAAAGAATAAGAACCAACTTTATAATTTAGTCTAGATTTTAATTATGTGATTATCAACAATCTTTTTCACTTTTCCACTTTTAGACCCTTCATTGTGCTTTTTATTTATTTATTTATTTTTTATATTTTTTTTAAATGGGCTACCCACAAATTACTATTTGTAATTTGTGTGACAGTGGCAAATATAAAATGGGCCGCCCACAGGTCCACCAGCCCAATAGGGCTCTACCTCGAGTTGAATCCATTCAGCTTACAATAATGTTGCAGGCATGATATTTTTTTACAATGAGTTCCACCATTTTTAGAGTGATTGATTTAACTGTTGGTTGGATAGGGAGGATGAGATGTGGAGGCAAAGGGGTAGACAAAATTGGTTCCAAGGTGGTGATAGGAACACGAAGTTTTTTCAAGCAAAAGCTTCAAATCGTCAAAGCAAGAACCATATTGACGGTATTTTTGATAGAAATGGGGTGTGGCACGAGGAAGAGTCCGAGATAGCGGGAATTTTTATGGAGTACTACACGGATCTTTTTTCTTCCTCCTTCCCCACGAACTTTGAGGAGATTCTTCACACTGTGGGGCCGAAAGTCTCAAGGGAGATGAATGATGATTTGGCTCGTGTGTTTCATGAGGGTGAGGTCTGGCAAGCTCTAAAGCAAATGTATCCCCTAAAGGCACCGGGCCCGGATGGTATGCCACCTTTATTCTACCAACATTTTTGGAGCACATGCGAACGTGTGGTATGCAAAACAGTCTTGGACTTCTTGAACCATGGTATCTCTCCCCCTAACTTTAATCAAACTCATATTGTGCTTGTTCCTAAAGTTAAAAAGCCAAAACATGTGACTGATTTTAGACCTATTAGTTTATGCAATGTAATCAATAAGATTGCCTCGAAGGCTTTAGCTAATAGATTTAAAAAAAAGCTGCCATCTATTATTAGTGATTCTCAAAGTGCTTTTGTACATGGTAGACTTATTACTAATAATGTGTTGGTAGCTTTTGAAACTATGCATCATATTAGCAAAAAGAAGGGGGGGAAGGTGGGGGAAATGGCTCTAAAGCTTGATATGAGTAAGGCATATGATAGGGTGGAGTGGGTCTGGTTGGAAAAAATTATGGAGAAGTTTGGTTTTGCTGAAAGGTGGAGAGGTCTTGTTATGAAATGTGTTACCTCGGTTAACCATGCAATTAAGGTTAATGGGTGCCCTGTGGGAAGCATTACCTCCTTTAGGGGTATTCGCCAGGGGGACCCTTTGTCACCTTATTTATTTCTCCCATGTGCAGAAGGTTTATCATCGCTTATTAAGGCCTCTGCGGCTAACGGTGGTCTGAAAGGGATTTCTGTGTGCAGAGGGGGTCCCAAACTATCCCATCTATTTTTTGCTGATGATAGCCTTATATTTTGTAGAGCTTCTTTGGAGGATTGTGATGAGCTTTAAAGGGTGTTAGGAGTCTATGAGAGAGCCTCGAGTCAGCAACTAAACCGGGCAAAAACTTCTCTTTTCTTTAGCAAAAACACTCCAAGGGAAATCCAAGGAGAAATCCAAAGATTGTTTAGTGCCCAGGTCATAAAACAACACGAGAAGTATCTTGGCTGTGGCTTTGAATGACATCAAGGAGAAGCTTGGTAAAAACCTGGCGGGTTGGAAGGAGAAGCTGTTATCTAAAGCGGGCAAAGAAATCCTCATCAAAGCTGTGGCTTTGCCAATACCAACATCTACTATGGGGTGCTTCAAAATCCCGGATTCACTTTGTGATGATTTAAAGAGCATGATTAGGAACTTTTGGTGGGGCCAAAAATCTGTGGAGAAGAAAATTCCATGGGTGTCGTGGGAAAATATGTGTGAGCCCAAAGCTGGTGGTGGGTTGGGTTTCAAGAACTTGAAATGCTTTAACTTGGCTCTACTTGCCAAGCAAGGTTGGAGATTGCATTTCGCCCAGGACTCTTTGGCTTTCCGGGTTTTGAAAGCCAAATATTTTTTGAGATGTAACTTTGTCCAAGCTTCTTTAGGCAAAAATCCGTCTTATACTTGGAGAAGCATCATGGCGGCGCAAGATCTAGTGAAGGAAGGTATTATGTGGAGAGTGGGTAATGGGAGGGATGTGAAGGTTTGGGGTGACAGATGGCTGCCTGGTTCCTCTTCCCATGGGGTAATTTCTCCACGGCTGTTCTTGCATAGGGATACTCGGGTGGGTGAGTTGATAGATACTGAAGTCATGTGTTGGAAATCTTCAGTGGTGGACTCTATTTTCTTGCCACATGAGGCTGAAGCAATCAAAAGTATCCCTTTGAGTGTCCGCGCCCCTCCAGATAAGTTGGTGTGAGCTGAAACGACTAATGGTAAATTCTCTATCAATAGTGCTTATTACTTGGCTGTGAGGATTTCTTCCTCGGGTACTAGAGGGTGTGTCTCGGATTGTAGCCTGTTGAGAAGATTTTGGAAAAGTCTTTGGAGGCTTCCTATACCCTATAAGGTAAAACATTTTGCTTGGAGAGCATGCAGGGAAGCGTTACCCATAAAAGTAAACCTTAAGAGAAGGAAGGTATTGGCAGATGATTCATGTGATTGGTGTAAGGTGTTGCCCGAAACAGTTGGTCAAGCTTTATGGGGTTGTCAGAAAGCTCAAGAGGTGTAGGAGTGCTCTAAATTGGCCATAAGCTTAGTTAAAAGTGATGTCTCTTTTATGGATATTCTGTAGCAGTTGCTGGTGTGCGAAATTGTGAATGTGGACTGTGTTTCTCGTCTAGTTATGATTGCTTGGAAGATTTGGCATGGATGAAATGAATGGCGCCTCAATGGAGTGCTGCGTTCTGGTAAGCAACTAGTGTTTGAGGCAGTGCAATATTGGGCTATGTTCAATGCGGCTAATAAGGGTGAGGTGTGCTCCAACTCTGCTATCCAGTCGTGATATTGGTTTCCTCCCCCTCCAGGACTGTACAAAGTGAATATTGATGCTGCAACATTCAAGGATTTAGGCTCAACGAGAATCGGGGTTGTAATCTGTGATAGCTTGGAATCTGTTGCAGCGACTTTGTGCAAAAAACTGGAGGACCCTCTCGACGTAAACCAAACGTAGAGTGTGAGAGAGAGTCAGACGTGTTTTTTTTTTTTTTTTTTTTTTTTTGGGGTTTAAAGATAGGTTTAGCAGGTAATAAATGTGGGTAATTAATGAGATTTTATTAAAAATATTTGTAATAATGAGAGATTTTTTTTCACCGTTGGATCTACTTAAATCCAATGGTTTAAAAAAGGTGTAACTTGAACTTATCTCATATATCATATTATATTATATATAATAAAAGTTGGGTTTAGAAGCCGTGGTTAAGCCACGTGGCTTCACCAAATTGTAGAAATTTTATTAGATTTTTAAAAATATATATAACATACATCTCTATCATTTTTTTAGATAAATACAAAAACTTAATTGTTGTTATCTTTTGTTTAAGTTACATAAGATTTTTAATTAAAGTGTGCATCTTGGGCAAATTATTTGTTATTATCAGAATTTTGTCTACTACTTTATCATCTCTTTGGATAGAGTTTGATGAACACAAAAACTTAATAATTTAATAATATATCAAGCTCTTCTTTGAATAGACTTCTTTTAAGGAAAATAACACTTTGGATAGACACAAATGCCTAATAGTGTATTACAACTAATCACTTATATTGAAGATTAAAAAAAAAAAAAAAAAAAAAATCCGTTTCTAATATTTTTCTGTAATTATTTTTTCCTTCACGTTTTTTCGTTTCTAATACTTTTCTTTTATTTTTTTCTCTTCACTTTTCCTTCTATTTTGGTTAATCTATTATGCTTCTTTTTAGTAAAGGATAGAAGGTTTTTTTGATAGATGGATAGAAGGTTCATCTGCTGAAGTCTATCAACTTCTTATTTATTTTCACTGTCACACGGCTACTTCAGCTTTCTTTTAATATATATAAACTCTAAACTTCATCTTTGTATCTTCGTAGCAACTCTCTCTCCGCCATTAATTATCATTCTCTTATAATTCTTAAATAGAAAATTTTATACATTCCTTGCCTCCTTTCAACCCTTCCAGTTTTGAAAACCCTTCTCCTCACCCTCTAAACAGGTAGCAAAACAATACCTAAAGTTATTCATGCATTATGTACTTTAAAAAAAAAAAAAAATTATTTTTCAATGTTGAATATTTGATATAACTTCATTGATCTTTTTGTAACGTACAGAGAAGAACAAGTGCTTTCGTGGGTCAAACTCACCATGGCAATGGTTAGCCTCCTGATTCTCATTGTGGCACTGCGCAATTGTAAAAATAAGAGCAATGGCACCCAAAGCGATGTTATTACCAGCAGCAGCAGCCAAATCACCGTCCAACTTGCCCAGCTCTGAACTGAATATGACATGAAGGCTTTTGTCTTATAGCCTACCTCTGTTCACGTATTCAATGTTAGAGGTATGTATTTCTTTTTTTCTTTTTTCCTTTTTTTTTTTTTTTTTTAATCATATGAGAAAGGTGCTTCAACGTCCATGAGCTTAATGAGTGGTGATTATAAAATATAAAACAAGAGAATTTACAGTCTGAAATTGGCTTTAATAGGGACTTGATTTGTTCAAAATATAGAGCCACTGTAGTCGACATTCTAGACCATTATAATGTACTTGTTACTACATAACAATGTTTCTTTAAAAACTAAACCCTTAAGCACATGCAGAATATAAATTATGCATAATTATAATTTACTTGTCCATTGGAAAATATAGAAACAAGTTATAATACACACTCATACTTTCATTCAACAAAAGACAAAACATGGATATAAAAAGTTCGTCAAATACTAATGTAACGCAAACTTGTCATATAGCATACAAAGAACACCTGACCACTAATATTTTATTGGATGGTTGCCTAATATGCGTCAATAAGCTTTATAGCTCAATTGACACTATCTAGTATTTTCAACAACGATGTCCAAGTTCTAATGCTCCCTGTCCCAACTATCAAATATCCAAAAATAAAAATTCTACCTACTATGGGGCACAATATCTGATTCATACTCCAACTGGGTCATTTTGAATGGAGTGTTTGAAGTAGTTAAATTGCCCTTAGTTGCCATCCTTTGAGTTATTTCATGAGCCATCTCCAGAGCTAAACATTCTTTAAGTTCTGCCAACACATAACTCATGTCTAGCCTTTGGATAGCATATGATGGTATGCATGACATGGCTATCTCTATAGCTTTCCAGGCAGAAGTACTATTGAATTCTCCTTCTAATCTTGGATCAATAATGTTTTGAACATCACCCCTTTCAATCAAAGGATTAACCCAGTCAAGTATGTGATTGTTTCTCACAGGGCCTCGTACTATTGCAGTGCGGCCAGTGATTAGCTCAAACAAAATAATCCCAAAGCTATAGACATCGTTTTTCTTATTAAAGTTTCCAGATGATTGAAATCTGCACGTAAAACACAAGTGGATAGATCAATGCTAGAAACTTGTAAGTTGGTGTAATTTTTCTAGTAATTACTTCCGTTATATCATAGTTGTACTTGGTGATTAAATGGTTAATTGCTTGAACCTTGAATAAGAGTTGTTGGCACTCTTATGCTTTTGACAACTTCCATTGGTGTAGAATGTGAGCCAAGCATCGAAATTATTATAGTATATAGTTAAAAACCGCAAAATTTCACAAATTTTGTGCTATTAAAAGAAATTCATAAATTTGATAGGTTTTAAATGCATTGGGAACTTAAAATTGAATGATGTGATCCTTATTATGTAGGAGATTTCATTTAAACTTATGTACATGATACTTGAAAAGTTAACTACGCTCTTGCTTCAATTTTTTATTTTTTTAAAAACATGCATATCAAATCAGCAAACACTTACTCAGGATCAACGTATCCTAATGTACCAGCTGGGCGAGTTGACACATGAGAGTCATTTTCAGTTGCAAAGGCTCTAGACAGCCCAAAATCAGCTATCTTGGCTTGCATGTGTTCGTTTAATAAAATGTTGGAAGGCTTCAAATCTCTATGGATTATAGGTGGCTTGCAACCATTATGTAGATACTCCAACCCTGCCATTAGAAAACCATTGCAAACCATTTCAAATTAAAAAAGACACACACACACATATATATATATATATATATAGTAGATGAATAATCATGTAATCGATTTGTTTGCAAACCATGTGCTGCATCCACTGCAATATGAATTCTCTCGTTCCAAGTTAATACATTTGTGTTCGTCACTGCAGCCAAAACATATCAATTTATCTTTTAGCTGGGCTGTTATAAAAATTAGCTCTAATTTCCCTATCATGTAAAGAGAATTAATAAAATTTGTAAGCTGTTAGTCAAACTAAACATTCCTAATCAGCTAATCCTAATTGTATGAAATAGCAATAGCACTTCAGTTATATGAAGATTAGATTGGCTAGTTGGCACCCTACCCTCCCCTTTTTGGTTGGTCTTTTGTTTTGAATCAGTATCAGTGTATCATGAAAAGATTAGCTTGGCCTCTAAGGGGCAAGACTTGATTACAGTTTCATAGGCTGTGGTCGTTGTGTTGCATGATAACAGTAGGTAAAATGGGACTGCCCACTGGGAAATACTTGACACTAATCTGGCACGAGCTAAACCTATAAGGTGCCCTGGTCTTACTCAAAGCCAGCTGAATGTAGTTATGGTGCTCTATCCAAGCCTTGCCCTATACTAAATCTTGCTTTTGATTTGACAAAAATAACTTATAAAGGGTCATATGGTGAAAAGCCTTTGGACACAAATGGTAACCAATAAATAACTAAATACCTGATAAATGTTGGAGTAGGTTGCCACTAGCCATATACTCATATATGAGTGCCTTTGTTGCACCCTCATCACAGTATCCAACAAGAGAAACCAAGTTTTTATGATGAACTATCATTAAAAGTTGTGCCTATATTTCAAACCAATTCAACAATTTAATTGGATGAAAAACTTTTAGCTGCATGATATAATCACAGTTTCTATTTAAAATTAAATACTCAAGTAATTGAAAAGATTGGCTGCAATGTCCAATCTAACCTCTGCTCGAAATTCCTTATAGCCTTGGTTTGAAGAAGTAGAGAGCAACTTAACAGCAACTTGAGTTTCATCTTTCAGTTTGCCAAGGTACACTTTTCCAAATCCTCCTCCTCCAATGATGGTTCTAAAGTTATTAGTTATGCTCACAACTTCTGAGTAGCTATACTGTTGATTCTTTGATTTGATGTTGGATTTGGTAACCATATCTACAAGAAGGAAGATTTTCACAATTGTAACATGCACAATCTATTAAAAATTGGAAAATTACAACTTACCTACCTATGGTTGGTTGAAATTTAAGTTGCCTATTTATGATTTAACCCATGAGTTACGAAAATTTAATTGAGCTAACCTCAGATACTTAAAGTTTCAAATTTCAAACCACATGTAAGCAATTTAAATTTCGACTAAATCACAAGTGGGTAAGTTGTAATTTGCCCATTAAAAAAATGTTTTTGAGGGATGTGGGGGAATATGTATAGTTTATGTGCTAAATCCCTCATGTTTGTGTCCAAGGCCGGCCCTAGGCCTAGACCATGGCCTAAAGCCCCCTAAAATGGGAAGGCCCCCAAATATGAGGGCAATAAGGGGATTTTTTTTTTTTTTTAAATTAAAGAAAAACGTGAGTTAGGTGTTCATTTTTTTCTCAATTCTAAAATATTAAAGTTATACTAGTATATTATAAATTTTATTGCACAAGTCCTATAAATTGACATGTCACTAATCATATGAAATAATTCAATACTCATATATATTTTTTTGTTGAAGTGTCACCTCATTGTCACATCAGTTTGTAAGCTTTTTGTAATAAAATTTATAGTAATTTAGCATTTTCTCAAAGAAAAAAAAATGAATTAATAGAAATGCAACCTAATTTCTATTAAATGAATGAAAAATGCTAAAACTAATACAAATTTTACAAAAAAAAACTTACAAACTGATGTGACAGTATATGATCAGTATCACTTAAACAGTATAATAAATGAATGTTTGAATAAGCTTTTTTTTTTTTTTTTTTTAATTGGTGATATGCTAGTTTGTATAAAAAAAAAACTAAATATTATTTAAGTGATATTTAGATGTAAAAGGTCCCTTTAAAATTTTTGCCTTAAGCCTCAAATTATCTTGGGCCGGCCCTGTTTGTCTCCCCCAAATGGATTTCATCTCACACAGTATGTTGAAGGTTAAATCCAGAGTCTACTATCCCAGACAGTAAATGCAAATAAACTCATGGGCTTGGGCCACCGAATCCATCTGCAGCGACATTTTAGCCTTCTACAGATAAAGCTAAAGGAAGTCCTGGATTGCATGCTCATCTATAAGGTCATCATGGGCTCAAGATTGTATGAAGTGATCTCCCTAAGTTTTCTGGCTTTATCATTCTGAATATCATGAATTGAAGATGACTGGAACAGGTTCTTTTACAAAACAGCAGGGGATTGGAATGACATGGTTTTGGTGTAAAGAGGGTAATAACATTTTCAATTCTATTGAACAGTGAACTCCATGGAGACTACGGTTGATAATCTCTGACTCTGTGGCACAGTAGTTGGATTGTTATTTACCTATTTAATTTTTTGGCAATGCTAGGTGACTATAGGTATGGACCTGGTGTGTCGAAGCATATATAGGAACTTGGAGGAGTTGTGACTGCATTTTTGTGTATCTGGAGATCTTACGTGAGTACTGAAAGCTAGCCAACTTTCCCACGGATGTAATTATTACTGTCATTAATACTTTGTCTTTGGTCGAGCAAAAAGGGTACCACTACAGTCCTAGGATGCCAATCCCGAGAAAAATACATCCCGCTTAAACCATAAAGTAAGGTACAGGACAACTGAAACATTACTCAAGCAGGATTCATACCCAAGAATTGCATGAAGAGAATGAGTGCACTTACCACTTGCTCACATGTTGAATGGTCCATGGATGTATTCAAAATTGTTAATCAATTGCATAATTTACTGTCTTGACTCTTGATTATGTAATTGGCCACAATGGCCACCGGTGAAATCTAATTAGGTGTTCGCTTTATTTTCTTCAATTTCTATAATTATCTTTTATAACTTTCTTAAAGGCTTTGGTGTGTCAAAGGAAAAATAGGACTAGCTGGGATTGGGTGATACATCTCTTGTAAACGACCTCACTTTGGTGAAAAGTGATAATGATTACACAAGCAGAAAATAAAGAAAGAAGTACCTCCTTTTCTTTTCCTTCTATAGATAACCAAAGCACTAAAGATGAACAGAAGGACCAGGACTGCTGCTATAGATGATGCAACAATTGGAACAACAACCTCCTTTTTCTTCTTTCTCTTGCATGGAACTGACAGACAAAGATCTGGATTTTCGCCAACACTTGCATAAAATGCATCAAGGTAATAAGCCAAGGTAAGTAAGTCTTTAAACATAATCTACATGGATAGATAGTGCAGTAATCATGCAATACAAATTGATGTTTAAAATATAAATGACATCTATTGTGCATATTAGTTAACAACATTTACTTTTTTTTTTCCTAGTTTTAGCTGTATAAAAAGCATTTATTAAGGGAAAAGATCTTAAAAACACAGGTAAGTGACAAATTTAAATTAGAATTATTAAGTACATTAATATATTGGAGAAAGGAAGATAAACTAACCTCAAGGCCAATTTCCCATCCCTAAACTTCTGCAGAAGAGCCTCAGGAACTGAACCTGTGAGGTTGTTCCCACTTACATTACTGCAAAGATATTGTTATGCAGATCACCTCAATTTCCTTCCCCAAAAGTTATGTTTGCAATACCAAGATCAAAGCTCAACAACTTACAGTGTGTTCAAATTTGGCATTTCTGACAAAAATTCTGGTAGTGGCCCGGTTAAGTCATTATATGATAAATCCCTGAAACCGGAGTTAGCAAGATTTTGAGAATAACAGATCCACATATGCTAAGCTAAAAAATTATTTTCTTTCGAAAACTTGATATGAAACTGCAGGACTTGCATATAGCATTTTTCAATTAAAACTTCCTGGCATTAAATCCCACAAGTACACTCTCCAAGCATTGATGCCTTTGGTACTTAAGGGATCCATCATCCATCTGCCAATTGGTAATCTCTACCTAGCAGATAGAGTTGCTTGACCTGCTGGTGTCTAGCTGGTACTATTTTATAGTAACTGAATGTTAAATCAATCATAATTCAAATTAAGACTCACAAGGACTGCATTGCCTTGAGATTGGAGAACGAAGTTGCAATCTCCCCTGTCAAATTGCTTCATTAAGAAAGAAGGAAGAATTGTTGCCGTTGTTTGAAAGATAATTTACATTTCAAAAAAATATTTCTCATTTTTGGAGAGGTTCTGTGTTTGAACATTCCATAAAAATTAAATAAATTCAATCAAATATCAGAAGGCATGACAAAACTTTTTATTTTTATTGCATATGAAAGGAGTTTGTTCCACTGTCAAATGTTCTAAAATGATGCATCATATTTTCATATCAGTTAATCTCAGGGTCCATTTTATGTGACCCTCCAAGTTAAGGTGGAGTTTTTCCTATAAGATGATATCAGGGGTGTAGCAAGGAATAAATACATGGGGGGGTCGGGTTGTAATATAAATATACTAAATATAATTCTTAAGTCTATTGGATACAAAATTATCAACTTTCATATATCATCATATACTTGAACATGTTGGGAATTCAACCGAAATTCCAAACCTGTGAGAAACAAAAAAATAGAGAAAACAAAACGCCGAAAGAAAAACAATCACACGCACAAGACAGTATTTACGTGGTTCGGCAATTTGCCTACGTCCACAGAGTTGCAGAGATTTCACTATTATAAAAAAAAATTACAATGTGCGGTTATAGTGTTTTTCTTTCTCAAAAACAACAACAAGACAAAACCCTAATCACAAAAAAAAAGGCTTTTATATCCTGCGCACAGGATTCACAATGGGCTACAAAACGGGCCAAAAAAATTTTGCCTGCCCAAGCCTCCGCTCCATGGACTAAGCCTCAGTAAATCTCCCATTAAAAACCACGCAACATTATTAAAGTCAGGTCGGGTCATCAACCAGATCAAATCATGCCTGACGACGATTTTTCATGGAATAAAATTCATCCATTATCATCTCCATAATGAAATTCCCTGCAATTCCCTTCTCTATATAAACTATCATATTATCTGCCAAAAACTCATCCTCTATTCTATTGCGAAGTCTTGTTTTTAACAACTTCATAGCTGAGAAAGCTCATTCTGTAGTTGCTGTAGAAATTGGAAGGGTCAACACAAGACGAATAAGTCTATCAATCAAAAAATAGATATTAGACTTTCCTGAAATTTTTAATCCCTTACATAGCTCGGAAATTGTACTCATATTCTAAAAATCTGGATGTTTTATCACATCAAGCTCATAATGTTGCAATTGAGACTCCAAAAGTTCTTGTTCTTGTTCAGTAAAATCTTGAGGATAATATTTCTTAACTAAATTGCATATATGAACAATTTTGAATAATCTAAAAGCATCCTTGGGATTTAAAGCTGAACTAAGAATGACAAGTTTCGTTGTTAGCTCACAAAATCTACTTTTCAATTCTTGCAATTGAAAGTCTATTGCAACTGTAAATATGCAAATTCTAAAATGATGTTCCATTGTTAAATTTTCATCTTGACGACGATATCTACCTCGACCTTTAGTGTAACGAGCATTCATATCAGGAATATCAATTTCATGTTGCTCACAAAATGCTATAACACTAGCAAGTAAAGGCTCTCATCCATCATCTCTCAGCTTTTGAATAAGTAATTTTGTAGTTGAAACTAAATGCATGGCATTTAAAAGGTCTTGAGAACGTTGTTGCAAAGCTTGACAAAGAACATTAGTAATTCCCATTATCTCTTTCATCAAATGCAAGATTAAAATAAATTCAAATGATGTTAATACCTGATAAGCTCTCTCGGCATCACCGCGTTGTTTATAGTTAGCCCCTTCCTCAGAGATAGTGTTGATAACTTTGCAAGTAGCATCAAACATGTTAATCAAACTAGAAATAGATTGAAAATGAGATCCCCACCTAGTATCTCCAGCTCGTTGAAAAGTACCAATCTGGTTTGCACCTCTTCCAGTCTCAATTTCATTAGAAGCAATCATATTCTCAACTTGTTCTGCTTGAGCATGTTGCAATTCATCATTACGCTTATTAGAAGCAACAACAATATTGATAATATTAACCAAATGATCAAAGAACTGATGAACATCTTTTACTTCTCTAGATGCTGTAACTAGAGCTAATTGCAACCTATGAGCCATACAGTGTACATAATAAGCATATGGGCACTCTTTAAGAAAAAGAGTTTGTAATCCATTCCATTCACCACGCATGTTACTAGCCCCATCATATCCTTAATCTCGAATATTTTCAATGTGGAGGTTGTAATGAGAAAGGACAGCACATATCTCATTCTTTAAAGTCAATGCAGTAGTGTCTCTAACATGCACAACATGAAAGAAACGCTCTTTAATGAAACCTTCTTTATCAACAAACCTCAAAATGATGGCCATTTGCTCTTTCTTCGACTCATCCCGAGCTTCATCAATAAGAATGCAAAATTTTGCATCCCCAATTTCTTCACGAATAGCATTTCACACATTACTAGCAAGAATATGGAAAATCTCCTTTTGAATTGTGGGTGATGTATATTTGGCATTTCCTGGTGCATTTTCTAAGACAACACTAGCTACTTTGTCATTGAAAGTTGATGTGAATTTTATCAATTTAATAAAATTACCTCTATTTTTTGAATCAAGGCTTTCATCATGACCTCTAAAAGCACAAGCTTGGAATGCTAGCCATCGAGCACACTCTACTGAGGTTTTGAGCCGCAACCGATTATTCTCTAATTCTTTTGACGTTTGTTTCTCAATCAGCTTGTCAATATGCCGTGAATGATTCTTTAAATCCTCGCAACATTTCACAGCAATTTTATGTGGGGAGTTTGGTTCTTTCCCTTCATGACGAATTAAAGGACAATTCATTCCATCTTTCACCTTTTTCCAATTATTAAAACCTCGTGAAATGAATACATCTGATTTAGGACAACCTATTGGTTTCTTACTAAAAAGGTAGCAAGGTAGACAATATATCGCATCCATTGAAGGTGAGTATTCCAACCAATCCTTATGTGAACCAAACCATGAAGGTTGAAATCGATGACGATGAGTATCATCATTGTATAGATAGTCTATATTTTCAGGTTGATATGGACTTTCTTTAAGATAAGCTTGTCGGATTTCATCTTGTTGGTTGATAGGAAATTCACATATTTGTTTACGTGATCTTGGATCACGATCTATCTCTTCAAATTGAAGTTTTGGACATTTGGAGGGGTGTTCATCAGGTATTAAAGTATTAAGATTTGTTTCTACAGCCACAGGTGTCCTAATTTCTGAATTGCTAGCATCTTTTTTCTTAAAGAATGCATCAATTGTTTTTCGTTTACTCATAATTCTTTTAGCTTTAAGAATATGACTCAAAAATTAACCTGAAAAGAATTTTAAAAAAAAATTTAATTAGAAATTTTTACTTAGTTATATGAATGTTATTCATACTTAAGAAAAAAACAAAATTTTCACTATAATTTAAACAGTTAGCCCATTTTTAATACAACTTTAATTAATAATAACCCCTCAAACAAAAACAAAAATAATTTAATTAATTTGTCTTTTATAATATATTGGTTAATTTAATTATATAGCTTTAATTATTATTGTTTAGCTTTAATTTAATTTTCACTATAGCTTTAATTATATAGCTTTTATTATATATTGGTTAATTTAATTAATTACATTGCTTTAATTATTATGCTGCACCCGGCCCCATGTGCCCATAGCCCATCTACCCCCTCCCCACCCCACTCAACAGCCAATAGACAAGCACAAAATGCGCCCCAATCACAATAGCTAGCTGCAATCAGAAAATTTCGCAATGCCAATCACAAATCATAACACACGTTACACTAAATGACAATTAATATTTCACCAAACACCAACACACTAAGTCACTGACCAACAACAAAAAGGGATAAGATAATGCCAAATTTAAAAAGACAAAAACACTAAAACAGGCAAAAAGCAAAATCAGCCAATCAGAGAGTCACAATTCAAAAGAGAGAGAGACACTTACCGGGATGTGAGATCAGAATCATCAGATAGGCTTAGATAAAGAATAAAGAGACTCTTCATAAATATTCATTTCATTTTTTTCCTTCAGTGAGATAAAGAGAGAGAGACTGAGAAAGAGTTAGAGAGAAAAACCTTGAGGGAGGGCCAAACTGCCGGAGGCTGGAGCGGAGGGAGCAACTGCCAACGAGCACTGCTGCATCGGAGCAGAGGCAGCATGTTCTGCGATCTACGTTCTGCGATCTGCGATCTCCGATCTACGTTCTGCGATCTGCGATGAGCGGCGACCAGGCAAGCAACGACGATGACGAGCGAGCTGCGGCAATGACGACGGCGACGTGACCGTGGGTTACTGGGTTTGGTTTGCTGAGGACTTGGGGTTTGGTTTTGGTTTGTGTATTGGGGTTTTTTTTTTTTTGATAAACACCTCTGTTTTGCGTTTTGGTTTGCTGGAGTTTGATGTGCTTTAGTATTGGGTTTGATTTCTCTGCCACTGCCAGTGACGTGATGGGTTTCAACTCTCTGCCAGCGACGTGATGCTCTGTATTGTTTTTTTTTTTGTTTTTGGTTGAGAATCCGTGGGCTTGCCGTGAGCGAGCTTGGGCTCGCCGTGGGCTCTATTACATTTTTATTTATTTATTTATTTATTTTTCAGATTTTAGTTCAAATTTGTTTTGGGCGTTTTTTTTTTGCTTGAAAGTAGAATAGATATATATATATATATATATATATTTTTTCTTCCTAGTCTAATGGGAATTTTTTTTTTTTTTTTTGCAGGGGCCTCAGCCCCCTCAAGCCACTATGTGGCTCTGCCCCTGGACGGCAGTTGTTTTATTTGGGAGCTCTTTTAACACAAATATCTCAACAGCATTGAGAATTGGAGGAAGCTTATTTCCCTCAACTGCAGATATAGAAAAGTGAATCCGCTCTCCACTAATTGGCGGATTATTTTGGACAATGGTATGTGGTTTTAGATAATCCAGTTTAACAGATTCTGTCAGGTAGCGCTCGCCATTCAAATTAATTTTTAATTCCCTCTGCTGGCCAGCTTCAAGTTTCTCAATCTCAGCAAAGTGAAAGTAAACATAGCATTTTGAAAGAGAATCTGGCGGACTCCAGTATAAGCTTAAGGGAATGCTAGAGTTCTGTGTTTTGGCAGCAGTCTTCAATACAACATCTGGTAAATCATAAGGATTCTCACTGCTCTCGCTATATATGGTTGAGTTTGTGGTAATTGGGATCCAATTAAATAGTGTAGGATTCCAAACGCGATCATCGACATCATCTGGATACCTAATGTGTGTGTGAGAGAGAGCGAGAGAGAGAGAGAGAGAGAGAGAGAGAGAGAGATTGGAACAACTTTATAAATTATTTATACGAGCAGGCATTCAAGTGCTTTTGAAATTGATGAACATGAACAAGGTAACTAGAAAATGAAAATATCGTTGTCATGGTAAAAATTAATGAAATGCAGCTGGGTGGTGTGCTCACTTTTCTAAGCATATAAGTTTGAGAACATAGAACAGAAATATGATAGTCCTGAGTGATGTAAGAGTCATCATAAAATGAAAGGCATGTAATGGATAAGTTCTAGCCATGCATTGAAGATGAAATTCAGTGATAGACCAAAGTTCCATCATAAAAATAAAAGAAGAATGAACACGAAGCAATTATGAGATCCAGGAAATTGTTGAACTAATTTTAATTTTAGCTCAGGAAGGCAAACAAGAATCACCTGATGCTAAAGTCAGAACTGTTCCTTCCAACATCGTATCCCCTTATTTTTGTTAGTGCCATTCCCTGAGTTTGATAAATGGAATTGTCCAAATGCCGCAGTTCCAATGCTGAAATGAATGGCACCCCATGGCCAGTATTTGCCAGACACACGTCTATGTAATCCGTCAAGGGAACATGAATAATGTCGAAATAATAACCGTATGGACTAGCATTTGTTAAATTCACCGTTGTCCATTCATTAACCCCAAGATGTAGGTCGAATAACGGTATTTGGTTTTCACCATCGTAATTCCCATAAACGAATGTTGCCCTGTTCAAATAATTATTGTTTTTACCTTTCTCTGGTTTCAGTGTGTAACAATTTCTTGTTCCCTGGGGAAAACTTCTCAAGTTCTTGGCATACCGTGGAAGATCTGTAGGTGAATCAGAGGATACCGTCTTAACTATTCCAGTGTCTATCAATCCTTTATCTGATATGTAAGGGATGTTGGTATCCACATCAATGTAATCTTCATTGTTGCCACAATCAATGCTAATGAAACCTTGAAATTTTGAAAAAGAAAGAGGGAGTTGATTAGACATAAGCAATCTATATGGTCTCCTCAAATAAGGTACCAATGAGAACACCCTATGTTTTTAGGAGATAAAATAAAATTGGCACCAAAATTCCTAAGACACAAATTTTCAAATAGCTTAAGCTCCAAGCATGGATGAGTCAATGTTGTTGCAAGTTGCAACACCTACCTTTTTGTGGCCTTGTGAACTCCCATGCTAAGACAAAACTGTATATGTATGTGAAAGCCAAAACGTTGGTTTTGATTTGCTTAAAGTTTCAGATTATTCAGATGTTAAACTTTTTCTTTATACCAAAATTGTAGTGTTAACCTTTAGTAATTAAAAGCTACCAGCCTATTACACAAGTGAATAGGAATTAATTGTTCACTAGTCGCTCCGGGAAAATTTGATATAAATATGTTTTGTTGGATAATTATTGAATTAATATATTAGATTGTATATTTTTAAAAGTCAATATGTGTTATTTGAAATTATATTTTATATTAGAATTTTTTTTTGGGGGTGTAACAACTAACAAATTAAATATATTTTGTAGTTGGATATTATATATAGTGAGATATGTATGAAATTACAATGCAATAAATTTTATATAATTTATTTTTACCATGTAAGAACTATTAGACTAAGTTCTAACCATGTATTGATGTATATATACTTTGTTTATTACTATACAAATGTATGCAATTATTTTTCCCAAAAAAAAAAAAAAGTATGCAATTCAACACTTATAGGTATATTTTTCTTCAAAACATAGATTCACATCACTTTCTTCCACCCAATTGAAATTAAGTGAAAAAGTATATAAAGATAACTATGCAATAGATCATAATCAATAAATAAAGTGGTAAAATAAAAATAAAATAAAATGCAAAAAGAAAACTTTATTTCATCATATGAACAAATCCCGCAATATATAACTCTTCAAATTCATAAACCACATGATTACTTAGATTTATAATAAAATAAGATCAATCCATTCATCATGACATTGTAGCATAGTCTAGATATAATTATATAAAAACCATGTTTTGTTGATCATGTTTCATAAACCAAAAGTACGATCTATATATCTAATAAAATCCTTAAAGAGTAACACATGAGAATTCTTAATTTGAATAGCCGATTATATATATATATAGAGAGAGAGAGACAGAGAGAGAGAGAGAGAGAGAGAGAGAGAGAGAGAGGGTTTTCAATCACAAATAGGGGACACCATAAAGAATGTTGCTAGGCTATCACTTGAACTCCCAAAAATTAATCAAAGAGGCTAGACATAAGGATAATAGGAATTCCAAGAAAGAATTAATCAAATTCCTTAAGTATCTATACATAAAAACATTAATAGCATAATGCTCTAGAGTAAATTATATTTTGTCTTATTCTTTTTTGGTTTTTTCCTTAAAGATGATCAACTAAACAAAGTAAAAGTTTACCAAGAAAGCTTAAATTAGCTCAAAATTTAATGGTGGAGATTCCTATTATTTGTAATAGAATGAACAAAATAAAAATTACAAACTAATTTGAGAAAAAATGCATAAGATTTTAAAAGAAATTTTACCAAACACATGGGATGCAACAATAACAAAATTATTGCACTAAAAACTTTTTGACTTCTTGACACTTTACAAATAAGCACACAAAATGTTCATTATCAACATGTTTCATATCAACATTAGGGATTTCCACAAAAATGATAGGCCAAATAAAATTGCATTAACAATTCTAAGTCTTAATTAAAAATAACAAAAGTCAATATCGTTGAAAAATTTGGAAAGGAACACAACAAAATCACTTCAAAAAAAATGCAAGAATACTAAAAAAAAAAAAAGATCATTTTTTATTATGCATTTTGTTTACCTCAATAGTCTTCCTATTATTGCCTTAACTTTGAAAGTTTCTGAAAAAAAAAATTGATGTCTTTTCAAAAAGGTGAAAACTAAAGCTTGATTGAAAAATATGGAGAACAATTAGTATTGTGCTAATTTTTTGTTGTTGTAAATGATGGGTGATTGTATCTAGAATTTGCATTAGTATATATAACATTGTAAAACTTAAATAAATAATCAATGTATGAGTGAGAGAGAGATAAGGTTGTGTAAAACCGAAATTTTGGAAGAGAAAATACTATAACGGTAGATAAACGAAGAGACACTTAATGCTTGATGTCTTCTCAAAATGGTGAAAACTAAAGCTTGATTGAAAAATATGGAAAATAATTAGTATTGTGCTAAATTTTTTGTTGTAGATGATGGGTGATTGTATCTAAAATGTGCATTGGTATATATAACATTGTAAAACTTAAACAAATAATCAATGTATAAGTGAGAGAGAGACAAGGTTGTGAAAAACTGAAAGTTTGGAAGATGAAACACTATAACAATAGATAAACGAAGAGACACACTTGAAATGTTAATTTTATCTATTAAAAAAATAATGAATTATTCAATTTTAACAATTACTTGAAATTTGAAAGAAGAAAACGAAAAGCTGAAATCAATTAGGGTAGCTGAATAGTCAAATATTTGTATCTAATTAATACATATATAAAAGGAGAGACCTCATGTGAGAGTTCATGAGGTCCTGCCAAGTGCTGCTCTAATTTTGCATTTAGCATATTTTTTATCTCTTTCATTAAGTTTTTTTTACTGCTGCCCAAAAGTTCACATTTACTTATTTTACTGTTATCTCATTCATTGCCTAAGCTTAAACCACACCTTTCTCCATTTTTCATGTCTTTTAGCATATTCACTATTTTAGTATTTTTAAAATAAATAAATAAAAGAAAATAAGAACTAATAGTAATAACTAACCAAATAAGACATCGGAGAGAGATAAAGAGACACAAAAATGTTGTGGATTGTTAAATAAACCGCACTATTTCAAGCAGAGACCTCATGGGGGAGTGCATGAGGTCCTGTCAAGTGGCATTCTAATTTTGCATTTAACATTTTTTTTTACCTTTTTTATTAAGTTTTTTTTTTTACAGTTACCAAAAAGTTCACATTAACTTATTTTACCTCTATCTCATTAATATCTCATTCATTGCCTAAGCTTATACTACACATTTCTCTATTCTTTATGTTTTTTGGCATACTCACTATTTTGGTATTTTTTTAAATAAAAAGCAAAAATAAAATAAAATAAGTAATGACTAATAGTAATAACTAACCAGATAAGGCCCTGACGAGAGATAGAGAGACACAAAAATGTTGTGGATTGTTAAATAAAACACACTATTTCACTATATATTACCAAAATAAAAGGCCTAAGACTAACATAACATTTGAAAGAGAGAGAAAGAGGAATTTGAAGGGTCACCACCTTTGTTACTGGCCTCCCACCACCATCAAGAACCCGAAACCCCTACGGGTAATTTTTTTTTCTTTTTTTCTTTTTTAAATTAGGGGCTTAAATATGATTTAGGTATAGGTAATTTGGTTGGATAGTTTTTGTTTTGGGTATATAAGTAGAGAGAATATTTGATGCACAATGTAAAGTCATATTCTACCAGGGTTTAATTTTAAATCATCTATAAGACACATGCATACACACTTGCCTACAGCATGTCTTAATGTCATACTATTGATGAGTAGAAGACAGTTATAGAGTTGGGCATACTTTCATTTCATGGTATGAAATATGTGAATACAACAAAAATTAGTTAATTTTCATAGTCTGGTTACTCTTTTGCATTTATTTTTGGTTTTATGATTTTAAAAAGAATTAATCTTACCTTATAAGGACTACAAATATGTAGTAAAACTACTAAACTGATTTTTAATATTTTAAAATGTATATATTTTTTTACTCTAATTTAGTTTACTCTTTCTTTATAATATATGTACAACATTATCTAAAACCGTCTTACATAAAATATCACAAAACTATCCATAAATCGCTTGAGCAACTTACTAGTGAATAATGATGTTTGTCCATGATATGTATTTAATTATTTTATATAAAAAAAAAAATCATAAAGAGAGAAATGATTTAAAAAGAAAAATAAAAAGAGTATCATGTGGCTCAATAAAAGCATAGCAACATTAAATGTTACGTCTCAACTTATATATATATATATATATATATATATAGAACAACCTCCTAAACCGCCTCGTTGTGTTTAACAAATTTACACGGATTGAGGAACATAGTGACTTTCTAGCCAAAAAGACACACAATTGAATAGACAAGTTGTATTAAAGCTTGAGAAACATTATAATGCTGAGGCAATAGGGACCAAGGAAAAAACAAATGATGAATGGAACATGCACATGGGCAGCGATACTAATGAAAAGAATCAAAAGATATGTGAATGAAATTCTGAAATAAATCTTGACTGCACAATGCTGTGCTGTGCCTAGGGGCCGTTGTATGCATACTAACAAATTAACAAACAATAACATTAAGGTATCCTAGATGACTTTAAAAACAGTTCTGAACATGGAAACATGTTTGAAATTTTTTTCTATTCAGAACATTTTGGAAATTGCAATGCTTTTCCATTAGACAAAAAACATTACAAAATCGATTGTGCAATATCTTGAACAGAAACGTTTGTCTTGACAAGATTTCTTACAAATGTCAGAAACATTGACCTTGATAGTTAGGTACAATAATAAGTAGGCATCTTCCTAGGGGGGGGGGGAACAATTTTATCCCCATTTTTTTTAAGTCTAATTAATGAATACCCTTAAGACATTTGTTAATGAAAAATTAAAAAAAAAATAGTATCATTTTTATGAAAAATATAAAAAGCTATTAAAAAAATCAATTATATTTTTCTTTTTTATAAAATTTTTTAAAAATACTTCATGAACCAATACTCGGGCATCCATTAAATTCTCCAAATAAAAATATTTAAAAAAAAAATCATTAAAAAGAGCATGTGTGTGCCAACTTTAAAAAGTCTCTTGGAAGCAATTGTGTATTCCAAAAAAGGGAGGTGTAATGGAACAGGGTTGCTGTTATGAAAATGAAATACATTTGGAACCTTTTGGCTAAATTTGGTTCTCTTTGGGTTGCATTGGTCCATGTGGTTCTTTTGAAGGGTAAAGTGCTTTTGGAATGTTAAAATTCCACAACAAAACACTTGGGAGTTGGAGAACTTTTTCTCAAATTAAGGAATGAGGCTAGGCAAATCTTTTAAGTTTGAAGTAGGAGATGGTAAAAACATCTTCCTTCGGCTGGATTGGTGGCATCTAGAGTGGATTGACCAATGGGCAATAGGCCTGGTCCCCAGCTAGATGAATTTTAAATGCGTGATACTTTACTTATAATCAATGAGAAATGCTAACGAGTGCCCTTAAGGCACTGGTTAAGAATCCAGTTAAAGAAAGTTTTTATGGGAAAAGAAAAAAATAATTAATGTTTTGACAGCTTTTTTCATTTCCTATAAAAGTGATGTCAAAACTTTCTTAAAATGAGTTTTTAACTAATGACCTAAGGACACTCGTTAGCATGATCCATAATCAATTCTAAGAAATACACTCTTCACCATAAAATAAATTCTCTATTTTAACTGAAATGGATAAAATCCTGTTCTCCCAATTTTCACAATGAATTCATGAAATTGAAATAAAAATACGGTAACAAGCCATTCTTGGAATTGGCCCATATGCTTGGGCCCAATGGGTACCCATTTGGACAGCCCAATATTAGGAAATCGTAACCCACTGCAACGCTTCTCCAAAAGAACTAAAAGAAAATTCTGTATTCAAAATAAATACTCACCAAAACTAAACTTGAAGATGCCAGAAAATTTTGTACACATAAACCTATACAAAAACTTTGATCGAAAAATAAGAAACAATCTCAAACTCCAGTCAAAGAAATAGAGAGAGATTGGAAGAATCATGAGCCTTAGAAGAAAGGAAAAGAGGAAGAGGTGGTGAGAGTTTACTTGGGCGAGAACTAAAAATATGGTCTCGGTCTTTGTATTGTATCCCAGACTCAAATGTGCAACTTCTTCGCTCTGGTCAAGAAGTTTTTAGATGGCGTCATGATGGAAATTCCTTTTTTTTTTTTTTAATAAAAAAATATTTTGATTGGGGAGTGTGTGATTGTGTGGATTTAGCTTTCTTAAAATATCTTGAACAGAGTAATGTTACAAATACAAATTATTTTACAACATTTTTATAAATTACTAATATTACTCTAGTATTTTCCAAATAATTATTAGTAAGTAAAAATATGATGTTAGCCAGATTAGAACTAATAAGAATTTGCCACGTTAATAATTTGTAAAAAGTTATAAAATAGTTTATGACTATACTGTAGTATTATTCACTTGCACTTCTTGTTGTTTCTAAGAAAAAATTTAAGATTCAAATTCCCCAATTCCAAATTATCAAATTATATATTCAAATTATATATATATATATATATATACACATGACTTATTAGTCTTTTATTTGAAGAAAACTTTATAAAAGTTCTACCCAGATCATTTAAAAAAAAAAAAAAATTAAATTAAATATTCACTTCTTTTACTTGACATCCTTATTAAGAGCATTCTTATCAAGCATTGTGTATGCCAAAAGATGCTTTTTTTTTTTTTTTATAGCATTTCTAACCCAAAAACATGATCCATCAAAGATTGCATATACTAAAAATTTTGCAATATTGCTATAGTGCGCTCTCAAAAATGAGAGCGCACTGTAGCACAATGCTATCATTTTTTTAATACTTTTAATTCTCTCTCCCCTCATATTAAAACTGGCGAAAATGGCTAACTAATTTTTTTTTTCTAACTATCTAGTTAGTTGTTAAGGTTTTGAAACAATATTTTTTACTAGCATCTCGAGTCTAAGAGACTCGATTTCGGGTCTATAAATCAAGTTTTTGGGACTCGATTTTCATGAGTTGTTCACGTCTGATGTGGAATTTTTTCCACATGGCAATTATGTGGAAATCGAGTCTTAAAGACTCGATTTATAACCCTTATATATAAACCCGAAACACATCAGAGAAGAACCACCAGAATATCAGAGAAACCCAAAAGAAGAAAAAAAAAAAACCTGAAATAGAAAGAGAGAGAAGGTCGACCCGCCGTGTGTGAGAAACCCAAGCCGCACGCAGCGGCCTGGATCGCGCAGCCCAGGGAGCTACAGAAACCCAGAGGAAGAAAAAAAAAAAAAAAACCTGAAACAAAAAGAGAGAGAAGATCGACCCAGGCGTAGCCCAGGCCGTGCGCAGCTGCCTCGATTGCGAACCCAGGCCGCGCGCAGCGCCATGGGTCGCGCGACCCAGGCAGCGCGTAGAGCCCTGGGTTGCGCGAGCTCTTTCTCTCTCTCTCTCTCTCTCTCTCTCTCTCTTTGATCTGATCTGGTCTGGTCTCTCTCTCTCCTCTCTCTCTCTCTCATCTGATCTGATTTGGTGAGGCGCGCCTAAGAGTTAATATTTTTTCAATTTTTTTTTTTTTGTAAATCAAGTGTCAGAGACTCGATTTTTAAGTAGTCACCATGTGGAAAAAGATGCCACATCAGACATGATTAAACCATAAAAATCGAGTCTCGAAGACTCGATTTATAGGCCAAAATCGAGAGTCTTAAACTCGAGATGCTAGTAAAAAATATTATTTCAAAACCTTAACAACTAACTAGATAGTTAGAAGAAAAAAATTAGTTAGCCATTTTCGCCACTGAAACTCAAACTCCTTTCTCACTCTCACTTTCTCTATCTTTTCTCTCTTTCTCTCTGCTTCTCACTGAGCTAGAATCTGAGACTCCGGAGAGAAATTTCTTCAAATATGGGTTTGTGATTTGACTCTGGTGACTCCAATCTCCAACCTTCCGATTTGTTGAAGATGTCAGAGGTGGAAATCCATGCTAAGATGATGAAGTGGCATTCCGGGCCATCAATGGGTTTCGTTAAGCTCCAGCTCGGCGTTCACCGGACTCCAGTAATCATTTTGGGTTTTGTTTCTTTTTGTTATTTCTTTGTTGGATTACTATGGAGGGGTAATCAATTTGGGTTTGGTGGCGTTGATGTTCAGACGGAGCTTGGTGGTTAACCATGGAGCACGGGTCGAAGTGTGGATTGAAGGAGTAGTGGTCCGATTTGGTTGATTTGGTTTGTGGGTCTTTTTTGGCTGTGGGTTGTTGTTTGATTTGGCTGTGGTTTGTGCATTTTTTTTCCTTTCTTTCTTGCTGTGGTTGGTGTTGATTTGGTCCGATTACTGATGGCTGGTGGCGGCGATGGTGGGTGGATGCGGTGGTTGGGGTATGGGTGGGTGGATGCAGTGGCTAGCAGTACTGAGAATAATTGGGTTGAGAAACAGAGAGATAGAGGGGAGAGAGAGAAAGAGAGAGAGAGGAAAAATAAAAAATAAATAAAAAATAATAAAGAAATAATATTTAAATAGAATGTTAAAAAAAATAAAAATTTTGATTGAAGTAATATTGTAAAGTGGTGTGTTATATGTTATAAAATTGAGTTTTGAGATGGTAAAATTTATATTTTTTACAATTCTTGATAAGAACGCTCTAAAGTTAATACATTTAAAAACAAAAGGTACAAACAGAATATGTACGACTTGTCATAAACCAGTTAAAAAAGTCAAGTATTTAATTAACACTCACGTCCAAATCTATTGGTAATATTCGCAAGCACGGTTACTTTCTCTTACTTGATTTTGTATTAAAAAAAAAAAAAAAAAGGCGAAAGGACAAGCGGAGTCATTTACTCTTGGACTTTCAAGTCAACTTGAGGATAAGAGGGAACGAAGCTGGAGTTAAAAAAGAACAAAGAATGAAAAAAAGAAGTGGAGTAAGCTCGAGTAAAAAGAACACATGAATTAACTATGAAAGCTAGCACAGCAAACTTCTCTACAACACATGAATTAGTCGCTCCATTGTAAGAGACTAAGATCGAGTACAAGAAAGCATGCATATATGCACAACAACTTGGCAAGCACCAAAGAAGAAGAAGAAGAAAGAAATGTTGGTTGACCAAAATTCGAAGAAGTACTCACCGGGAATTTCATCAAGTTTTCTTCCAGCGTTCTGATTATTTCCTGCAGCTAGTCTTGAGTTGCCAACAAAAGTTATGACTAAAACAAAGAGGAGCCGCGCTTTTAGATTTGATGCGCTATTCATTTTGGTGTTTCGCAGCAAACTTTTGTTCATGCTAGTATTTGTTATATATTAAGACGAGAGTGCGAGGCATATATATATATATATATATATATGGAACTAGCAAATGACTTGCTCTCGTTTATTTAGAAGAGTGAGTAGTAACATAAGACGGTACCGCATAGACATATATGAAGCCCACATGTCTCACTGTGTGAGAGGGGTTCCAAAATTTGACTCATTCTTTGTTATAAGTTACCACCGCTATTAAAGGATAGAGTTTCCATAACCTACTTAAAATAGTCATGTGATTTAATGAATCGTGCACATGAATGGTTTTATAAATTGCTATGTAATAGGTGTTTGGAGAAAAAAAAATTCCATTATTGAACAAAATTTTCATTTAATTTATTCTTGTTGTTGTAGGTGGGGCGAGAGGAATTGAAGCTTGTGAGTCATTTCATAATGATTGTTCCTTACCATTAGGTCAAGAAATTTGTGAGGGTCTTTTCTTCTTCTTTTTTATTGTTATTATTTTTTATTTATTTATGTAGAGGTAATTTAAAGTGAGATCCCTTATTTCAAAGTAATAAATCTTACCAATTAAGTTAACTGAAACTCATGGCAGAAAACTTTACCTCTAACCACATGACACAACATTTATTCCTTACCTGTATTAATTTAATGACGTAACAAATTAAATATTATTAAAATTTGAAATTTCAATAAGTAATAAATTAAACCTTTAGCCTATATTAAACTCTAAGACAATGTCATTCTACTAAAATGGATTGAAGTTAATATGTTACTATTTAAAGAATAGGGTTAAAATTAAATTTTCCCTTTATTTTTTTTTTTAAATATTAAGAATAAAAAACCACATTTTTTTTAGTAAACTGTAATACTTATTAGAACACATACGACAATAGTAATAAAAAACCACCTTCAATTGTTTATATCTACTATAGAGCATGCCCAATTGTGAATCATTAATAAGGGATTAAGATCTAAAATTTTTAGGGTAGCTTTACCGTGGGATTTATAAAATCTTATACATTCATTTTGAAACAAGTAAAATAAATTTTCCTATATCATTATAGTTTAAATAAATACCAAAATAAAGAATGTCAGCGTCTATTTAAATGTTGATGACTTGGTAAAATTTAATCAAGTCATTTCAATATGGATGGAATAATGGACAATTTTTGGGAACCCCATGGTGGAATTACCCTAAAAATTTAAAGGATTTGCTTTGTATTGATAGTAGGTTTTTTTTTTTTTTGGGTGAAAAATACACAAAACCCTCTCGTGGTTTAACTGCAAAACACAAAATCCAACCCTTGATTTTTTGAGTATAACACCAAATTCCACTATGATAGAAATATATATATATATATATATATCTGTGTGTGTGTGTGTGTGTGTGTGTGTGAATTGTATAATATTGAACCCCTTAGGGCTTTAATTAGAGTGTAACACAAAGCCCCCATGTAGTATTGTTTCCTGTGAAAATATAACTCTAAATATAGACATGTGTTATCATATGAGCAATTCATCATTTATTTTAATGGATGTTTAACGGTAAACATAAAATAACATTACATGGGTTAAGTTTTTCATTTAAAACTTCAAAGGGTTTTTGTGTTCTAACAAGAAACCAATTGGGGGGGAGGGGTAGTTGTGCATTTTTTTTTTTTTTTGCTTTTTTTCCTTTTGTAAAAGTGCATTCCAACTCTTAACTCAATATTTAATATCATAACCTGTGCTAATAGAGCAACCATGACTGTTAACAACACAAAAGAAATTAAACCAATTTTTCTTCCAAACACATTACGCAGTGGTTCATAAGGTCATCTATGTATATTTATATTATTTAAACGAGTCATATCACTGCTAAGCATGTCATATAAGTACAAGTGAATAATTTTTTAAGTCATCGTAGTAGGTTGAAGAAACTTTCTTCCTAAGAAATTATGTCCAAAAGAAAATTATTATCCAATTATAAATCAAGCTTTTCTTTCTAGAGATGAATATGAACATTTAGATGAATGTTATTTAAATTTTGATTTGGTCAGTCCCTCGCGTAAGGCACGACAGACTGATATATATAAATCTACCTAAAAAATTTGAAGGTCAACTTTTGAAGTGTACTCCCAATAAAGTAGGTAGACCGAAATCAAAGCCAACCCTCACACAGTAAGGGTCATTTAAAATGTTACCTGTACATGATTTAGGTCATTGGCTGAAGAGTTTATCAAAAAAAGGCCATTGGCTGAAGAAATGAAATGTAAGGCAAGTTCCGTGAGCAGAACTTTGGGTGTGGACTTAAAAAAGACTTTTAACCCTTTCGGGTAAGTCAACAGTCAACACGACATAGACATCAATGAAATTTTGAGCCCGTTTGTTTGGTTGCGGTCATATTGTCTACGCGTTTGTTTGACGAAAAACGTTTTCCCAAAAAAGCAAATTTTTTTTTTTTGGTTAAAGATTTGACTCGTTTTGCTTGTGTTTTGGTTCAATTGCGATTTCGGAATAGGTTAAAAAAAAAAATTTATGTTATTTGACTTGTAGGAAAAATGAAAATAAATAATATTTGTTGTAATTTCAATAATTATATGATTAAAAACTTTCATTTACGAAATTATATCTCAAATATGAAAATATACCTCAAATTTGGGAATTTAGAAGCCTCAAATGGATAAATATACCCCAAATTTGAAAAATATTTTTAAAAAATCAAGTGGGAAAGAAGTTAATTGAGAAAAAAGAAAAAAAGAAAAGAAAAGAAAAGGTCATTTATGAAAAAAAAATCATTCGTCATTCAATGTTAATCAATAATGTTAGGTTCTAAGGATTTAGGATTTAAATGTTTTAAAACTTCAATATGTAATGTTGGCAAACCATGATCAAAACTTAGAATCTAGAATTAGGTTGCTCAAAGTATGTTTATTGTAAAGTTGGAATCGAGTAATCGTAGAAAATTACTGTTCACTTTCTGCAAGGCTCGATCGAACGAAAATTAGACTCGATCGATCGAAACTCGTGCAGAATGTTTTTCTGCAAAATTTTCCAACTCAAGTCCAAGCCCGTATGACGTGTAGGGTTTTATGTTTTACCTTAAGTATATAAGGAAAAACCCTAGCCACGTTTTATTGTTTTTGTTTATGCTGTGTGTATGAATCTTTTGTGAGATCTAGAGATGTTTGCATTTATACATACTTAGGGTTATCAAGATCAAGATTGATGTCGAGAGCTTAATGATCGCTTCAGTTGCTGCATAAAGAGCTTAAAGAAAACACAAGTGGGCGTACTTGTGGTTGTTGTGAATCCAAGAAAGAAGTAGTCTGTGGACTCGGAGCTGTCATGTGGTCGTGGTAGTAAGTTTTCTACTCGAGGTAGTCATAGGATGTTAGTGGTCTAAGTCACTATTGTAAAATTTCAATTCTTTTATAATGGATCCGTTTTACCTTGAGGATAACTAGATTAAATCCTCCCTAGGTTTTTTACCAGTTTGGTTTTCCTGGATTATCATATCGTTGTGTTATTTATTTTTCCGCACTGTTTCAATGATATGATTTACTTGTGTTAACCTAGATCTGAATAATTTATCTAAATTAATCACTTGGCTAAATAACTAGGTTAATTTGTTTGTGTTTAAGGGGTCTAAAAGCGTACAAGTGGTATCAAAGCGGATTAGCTCTAGTATTTAGATCCTTTGATCTAAGAGTTGATTCTTGACCCCTGTTGTCATGGAACACGATCACTCTCTTGTGATCCCACCTCACTTTGATGGGAATAACTATGCCTACTGGAAATTATGGATGAAAGCATTCCTAAAATCTATTGATTAGAGAGTTTGGAATTCCGTTGAATATGGATAGGAGAAGCTCACTACTCTAGTTAGTGAGTGGCAAACTTCTCAGAAAGAAGTAGCCGCTTTTAATAGCAAAGCCATGAATGTTATTTTCAATGTTGTTTCTATGGAGGAATTCAAGAGAATCTCTAATGTTGAGGTTACTTATATTGTATGGAATATTCTCCAAACTGTGCATGAAGACACAAAGACAGTTAAGATTAACAAACTGCAGCAGTTAACTACTAGATTTGAAAGTATTAGAATGTCTGATGATGAATGTTTTGATGAATTCTACGCTAAATTGAATGATATTGTTAACTCTGCTTATAATTTGGGTGAAATCTATGATCAACCTAAACTTGTTAGGAAGATGCTTAGATCTTTGACTGAGGACTTTAGACCCAAAGTGACTGTCATAACTAAAAGTAAGGATGTGGACTCCATCCATGTTAATGAATTTGTAGGATCTCTATAGTCCTATGAGTTAGACCTACCCAAAACAAACAAATCCAAATCAATTGCTCTTAAGTCAATTGATGATGTTGAAGGAAATGGATTTGATGACGAACTCTTTGCTACCAAGATTGCTTACCTTGCCAAGAACTTTAAAAACTTTCTTAGGAACAATAACAGAAAGGCAAGAGGTAAAAATAATGTTGAACTTAGAAGTCTTAAGAGGAATGAACCTACTAAGGTGAACAATAATGAAAAACCTAAAGAGAAAGTAGGTCAAACCTCTAATAATTCTATGAGTCAACAATGTTTTGGTTATCAAGGGTATGGTCATGTGAAATTAAAATGTCCTACATTCTTGAGATCAAAGGGTAAGGTTATGGCTGTAACCCTTAGTGATGATGAAGTTTCTAATAATGAGTCTGGTAGTGATGAGGATGGAAACTTCATTGCTTTCACAGCTACTGTTGTAGTTGATGAAAGTGTTGTGATTGATGAGAACCCTTCTGATAGGAAACTCTTTGAGAATGCTAATTTGCAAGAAGCCTATAATAAGCTTTGCAAGGTTGTTGCAAAGGATGATATGAATGTTGATTTACGCTTACAGAAAATTGCTTCTCTTGAACTTGATAAGAAGAATTTGCTCTTGAAATTGTTTGATGCTAGTGAATTGCTTGATAAAGTGAAGACTGAGAACATGTTGTTGCTTGATAAAGTTAAGAATTTAGAACTTGAATTATCTGTTGTTAGAGAACAAACAAATAGGACTACTAGTTTTAAACTTGAACACATGTTGAGTATTCAGAAGTCTCCCTTAGACAAAATTGGTCTAGGTTTTGAAGATAGCATCTCTGTGCCTAAGAATCATTCCACAAACTTTGTTTCTTCTTCTGAACCTCCGTGAGTGAGATTGTCAAACCATAGAAGTTACACCTCTTAGGAAGATTAGGGTTGATCTCAAAAAGTCTAAATCTAAGACTCCTAACCCTCTAAGGACAAGTTGCATGATAGACCTGCATGAGTTTGTCATTTTTGTGGAAAGTTTGGGTACATTCATCCAAACTGTTTCAAGTTTAAGGCTAAA